>NC_091627.1:12269836-12570642 GCF_027580195.1 Bos mutus
AACTGCCTCACTTGAGCTTTGGGTGTACTGCAGTTACTTGGGGATTTGAAGCAGGGAACACTTGCTTTCTAATGCCATCCAGAAAGTTGGTTGGAAGGAAATGAGACCAAAGCAAAGACCAGTGAGAAGGCCGTTAGTAGTTCATAGAAGAAAAACTGAACTTAAAACTCTGAGTAGTGGAAATGGAGCAAAGAGAACAAATCTGAGAGAGATTTAAGAGATAGGATCAGTCAGTCAAAATATGTAGCGCTGGCTAGAAAGGGACTGGTCTTGGGTGACTTCTAGGATTCCAGCTTGGGGGCCTGTATGGAGAGTTTTTTCCACACCATCAGGCTCCAGCAATAAATATGGCAAATGTTTCTCTTCATCTTGATTTCTGTTTAAGCAACCCCCAGTCCTTGAGGAAATCAGCAATGTTGGTTTTCTGTAAGAACAGTGTACTAGAGAAGCCGCCCAAGAAAAATGACTTCACTTTCTCAGCAACTTTCTAGGAAGGTAATGAGAACAACGTGTGGAAACTTAGTTCTTCTAATTTAGCATCTTTGGAGGAATCCTCTCCTTTGCACAGAATAGCTTTGATACTGAGTTCGTGACTCCTGACTTTAGCTTTCTTTCATCATTGCAGATGGAGTGCTGGTCATGTGTCTTACCAGTCAGCTCTATTCTCATGCACCTCAAAATATTCTTTTTGAATAATTAGACTTTTTCACTTAATTAAACACACACACACACTTCTGAGGCCTGTTATGCACCCTGCATGATGGCAGGTCCTTTTTACATGTCATCTCATTTAATACAGCAACCTGAGAGAAAGGTGGTAACATCAGTTTTACAGATGAGGAACTGAGATTCTAAGACGTTAAACAATCAATCCAGGTCACAAAGCAAGTCACTTGCAGAATCAAGGTTAGGAACTGATTCATACTAAAAATCTGGTGTTATTTTCCTACCGTCTTATGCCATCCACTCTTGTGGCATGAACTTAAAAAACAAACAAAAAAAAGTGTACCTTTCTTTGAGCTCTCTTTTCACTCATCTGTTTGTTGTTGTAACCACAAATAGCTCCTCTTTTGTCTCAGTAATCACACTGGGCACTAGGTTAGCAACTGAAAATGAGACAGACCAGTGGTGAGAATGACAAGCAAATAATCAATATAATACAATTTAAGGAATGCTCCAGAGAGGAAGTAGAGGATGAGGATGGATCCTAGTAGGGGCACCCAACCAGGAACTGGGGCTCAGTGAAGGTGCCCCACAAGAGGTGATACCCAAGCTGAAATTTGAGAAGTACAAGTTAGCCAGGGAACAGGGAGGGGGAAGCATCCTCTGAGGGTAACAGACATTGGCATAGGAAGAGGCGTGGCAAGAAGTGAAATTTAAAGGTAGGTGTGGCCAGATCAGGGAGGACCTTTTAAGCCAAGTCAGGAAGCTGAAGATGAATTCTGATATCACTGGGACCACTATGGAAGAGTTGTTAAAGCAAGGAAATTACATGAATATGCAGGCAATTTTTAAAGATGACTGTGGTATTAGTGTGAGGAGAACTGATTAATAGGGAGACAAACTTGGAGGCAGAACCTACCCTGGAGGCTGTTACCATAGCCCAGGGGAAAGACGATGGCCACCTGGCTGAAAAGACAGAAAGAAGTGGATGGGCTTGAGAAACACAATGAGGTAAAATCCCCAGGTCTTGGTAACTGAGTGAATGGAGAGAAGAAAAGTCAGACTGAGCCAGGTGACTGGGTAGGGCTATTCCTGTCCCCTCAGATGAAGGAAGAAGAACCACTTTGAATATGAATCTGGAGAGAGGAGTGGGATGGAGATAGAGATTTGAGAGATGTCAATATATGGATGGTAAATATTTAACTAGGGGAAATAAGAGCATAAGAGGTAAAGAGAGCATAAGAGAAAGAACATCTGTATGTAAGAGGCTGTCAAAAAAATGGGGGGAGCCAGTGAAGGAGCCAGAGAAGATACATCCAGAGAGGTGGGAATAAAACCAGGCTAACACAGCAAAGCCTGGGATAAGAGTGCTTAGTAAACAGTGTCCAACCACTGAAGAAAGGTTAATTAGATAAAGACATAGATTCTCCTGTGGGTTTTAGCCACAAGAAGGTCTTCAGCATCTTGGGTGAAACTGGACAACTCCTCTGGACAATTTGGCTGGTAGGAAGTAGAGAGAGGGAATCATGATAGCCAGGTGGCTTTATAGGAAGGAAGAAAAATGGAGTGGGGGAGCAGGGATGAGAGTGTTTGTTGTTTTAACATTGGAAGAAACATGAGCACATTAAAATGCTGATGAGAAGGAAAGGGGAGGTAAGGATATTTGACAGAACTGAGGCCCTGAGAAGGAGGGAGTTTGGCAAAGCAGGGTGGTTACACTGGCCTTGGAACACAGAACAGGCCCTCTGCCCCTCTGTCTGAGTTTCAGTGGGGAAGGAAGCCTGAAGTGGGGGAGGGATTCTGGTGAAAAAAAGAGGTTGGAGCAGGGGTCCATCTAATGGTTTTAGTTTTCTCTGCAACATCCAGGCAGATGTGTGTGTATGTCTGTGTGTGTGGCTGGGGACAAAAGGGACAGGTGAGCAGCTAGGGAAAGGGGAGAAGGTTTGAATAGAGAATGGTGGCGAGCACTTACTAGATGGACCTGGAAGATGTATGGTTTTCTTTGACCTGATGCTGGGAATTTGCCCATCAGTGAGAAGGAAGTGGACTCTGCACAGTCTGCCTGTTTTTTCCTATGTTCGGAGCATGTTCTTAAATTCTTTTCCCCTGTGACTTTTATGGAGCAGGGTCATGATGCCAGCTGACAATTGTTCAGTGAGTTATCGATCAGAAAGAGAAGGATCCAGCTAAAGCAGTCTTCTCTCTGCCCCCTGGCTTGTGGCATTTGTCTGCCACCCACCTACGTACACAGGTGATTGAGGGAAACTCTCAAACAGTGTCTTCTCTCATAGAATTTAGGTGGGTAGCACATATTTCAGGGAAGGCCTCAGAAAAAGGAAGCTGGAATTCTTGCTATGCTCCTTCCTTTAGTCACCTTCCCACTTCCCAGCAGGGTAGATTGTGCCTAATAACAGCCCTGAAAGCAGGGGAGAGAACTCTTTTCTACATAGAGTCTCTCTAAAGAGGCCACTCCACTGGTCTGGGTTCCAGCCCCAACCTCTGCTATTCCACGAACAGGCTGTGAATGATGTCTCCCACTAGTGACCTGTCAGTCTGTTTCTATTCAGCACACCAAGTAAACAAGACAGATTTTTTAATCAGGATGAGTCTCTAACTCGAACTTACTAGCCATATGGTCCTAAAAGCAAGTCACAGCTAGCTGAACTCTGGTTCCACACTTACTGTACACATGAAATAGGAATTACTGCTTCCCATGGTTCTTGTAGGATGAAGAACATCTCAGCCACAGGATGAGGAAGAGCACGTGGCATGAAGTTGGAGATCAGCCTGTTAACACATCAGGGGGTTGTCATTACTGTCCATGCATAACATAGCTAAGGGCCCTAGGCCATCGGCTGACAGGAAGCAGCGCTCCCTAAATGTTCGCCCTTCCCCATACACCCCTCCCAAAATCTGTTTTATTTTGTCAAGTAAATTACTCAATGTGCTCTCCTAACTCCATAGGTTAGCAGTTAGATATGGCCTCACATAAATGCTTTACCTCCATGTTTCTCCTATACATTAGACTGAGAGTTTTTTGAACAAAAAGGGAGTTTCTTATTCATCTGTAGATCCCTAACACATAATGGGTGCCCACTGAGTGTTCAATCAACATGAAGAGATAAGGAGTAGAGACAATGAGGAGAAGAATTTTAGTCTATTTCCATGCTATGGTGTAGGGATTGGCTCCTTTACATTCCTCACATTCCCTGGGCCCTGACGCCAGGATCGGGCAGTTGGGCAGTTGTTTAAGTCAAAGGCTTACTCTACCTTTCTTAGAACTACTATTAATCTAGTTAAGAGCTTGCAACATATGAAATTCCAGAATGCATTTGAAAAATTCAGCACAGTTAGTGATACATTTAGGGACATGCTATTTGGGACATGATCTGTTAGTATGTTCAAGTCCAAATTGTAGCTCTCAGTTACTCTCTTTTTATGAATTTTTATAGGTATTTTAATTGAAAGAGTTTGTATTATTATAACTGCCATCACTGTAACTTGAAAATTCCATTACTTGTTTATAATGATAGAAATTAATGAACTGTTAAGGCTTGCCTAAAGCTTCTTACCAAATGTTACTTTAAGTTTTATTGGAATCTTTGCCTCAAAGATCCAAAGGGTCAAACTCTGTGACTCAATTTGCTCACATATATATACCTGATGTGTTTATGCACAAGATATATACATATTTAAATGATCGTTGAATAAACTAATAATTTAGTTTATTATATACAAAATAAAATACTTTGTAAATATGTGGGAAAAAAAAAAAAAAAAAAGACTTGGCTCAGATGCCACCCCATCTCATAAGCAGATTTGTGTGGCTCCCTCTCACTTGAAGGTAGAGACAATGTCCAGGACAGCTCACATCCCCAGTTGCAGATATAGTATGTACTTAGTAAATACCAGTTGCTAGAATTATTAGGTGAAGTTTCCATCAGCCCAGGGCCCAGGACATAGTAGGAGATCATTAAAAGGCAGCTGCTGTTATTAACAGAAAAAAAAAAGAAGAAGAAAGATGGGCATCTAGTCATCCACTTTGGCATGAAGTGTGGACATTGATTGGAAGACTATTTTAAAGGGAAAAAATGACCCTTTATTCATTTTGGGGAGGGGAGGAGGGTTAACAAGAGAGAGTCTTTTTCAAGTGTTTGCTCCATCTTGCTGCCACTTTACTATGTGTGGCTGCTGTTGCTATGGCAATTCTTTAAGCAATTGAATAGAACAGCACTGAGTTGTTGCAAACCTGCTCTAATTGCTCCCATGCACCAGGCCTGCCCACACGACCACTCTCTGCACAGCATTCCCTTTTTCAGATGCTTATTTTCATAAATCTCTGGGCATTGTGCAGCTCCCTTGCTCTTGTGACATTACCATCCTCGGGCAGAGGGCACAAGAAGCAACTCTGGGTAGAGGGAAGGGGTCTGCCAATTTTCTCTGTGTGAGTGAGCTGTAGAGACCCCCATGTTCAAGAGGGTAGCGGGATGCAGCTCAGCAAGGCGTTAAAACCAAATAAACCATTTGTGGGATAGATTTATTATATGTATTTGCCATTGTTGAGCAATTTAGTCGTCTTTTTCAAACCAGCTTTACCATTCCTGCACCCTCCTGCCATGGGGGCCCAGTTCATTGTGTAGTCAGAACTTCTGGTTTCAACCTGAGTATGATTAAGAAGAGCTGATACTGAAAAAATGGGGTCAGTGTGTATTGTATCCCTCCTGTGCACCAGGCACAGTGCTCGACACTATCCGTGTGCTCTGTCACTCAGTCCACAGAGATGCTGGGCAGAGGGTGGGGACGTACGTAGTAGGACCCCTGTTACAGGCGAGGACACTGAAAAGCAGAGATTTCGTGCCAGACCTAAGGTCACAGTCTTTGAGTACATGGCTGGGACTGGAGTCCAGTTCTGACTGATTCCAAGGCCTCTGCTCTTTTCACTGCCCTCGCTGTCTCCCAGGAAGGAGGCTGGCTTTCGGCAATACTGGGAAGCCAGATCTCAATTAACACATGGCATTTAGCCAACTCCAGTGTCCTTCAACTGGCTCTCCTGGTGGTTCAGACCGTAAAGAATCTGCCTGCAATGCAGGAGACCCAGGTTCAGTCCCTGGGTTGGAAAGATCCCCTGGAGAAGGGGATGGCTACCCACTCCAGTATCCTTGCCTGGAAAATTGCATGGGCAGAGGAGCTTGGCAGGCTACAGTCCATGGGGTTGCAAAGAGTCAGACATTATTGAGCGACTAACACTTTTCACTGTGTCCTTCAACGTGTAAGGCCCTTCTTTAAGAAATCATGAAACTTAAGGATTATTTTAGGAACGATTTCATCCTAATAATAGCATCTTTTGAGTTTTACCAGTATACTAAGCTCCAAGCTAAGGGCCATATGAGTAGCACACTTAAAAATAAACTATAAATTAGGTATTATTCTCATTTTACAGATGGGGAAGTTGAAGCTCAGAGAAGGTAAATGACTTGCACAAGGTCACACAGCGAGGGGGTTGCAGAGCCAGCATTCAAATCCAGGTCTGATTCTAAACCTCTTTACCACTAGGCTGCTTTTTTGGAAGTGGATGTTCCATATACATGAAAAGATTTTTCTGTGACTATTCCAGGAAGCTTAATGGCCAATGGAAAATTTTTCTTCCTATTCCTAAGATATTTGTAAAATAATTTAAACCCACACTTTAGTGCATAAAGGAACTGGGGAACTGCATCTCTGCGAGCTGCCTTGGTACACAGAGTCTATGTTTATAGTGAGAACTTTTACTGTAACAGCCCAGTCCTGCACTACATTAGGATGGTAGAACTGCACTTAAAATTTCTTCTTTCTCTTTTTTCCACTCTTTTTTTTTTTCTTTCACTCAGAGAAAGTGGGAGTAAACTACTTTTACTATAGTTGGTTTAATAAAAAAGTAGAAGAGGGGAGAAACAAAAACTGAACACTTTCTTATAGAAGTGGCATGAATCTTACTCTAAAATCAAGGCTTTATTTTATGTTTTTTTGTAATACTTTACAATTAACACTCTGATTCATTCATTCAAATAAGTTTTATGGAAGACGTACTATGTGCTAGACACTGTGCTGGATTGCAGGCAGAAGAGAACAGAGTAATATACAGGGAAACTTACAGCCAACAATCTATCTGAAATAATGACTTTATTATCGATCATAGGTCAGAGGTAGGCAGTTCTGTGTCTAGCTAATTGAGCCAACTCATTGATGTCAAGAACCCCATTCTTTGATTCATGAATCTGCTGACCTCAGCTTCCTACCCATGCCACTAGGACGGCTTTCCTCATGGTCTCAAGATGACTGTGTCACTTCCAGGCATTACATCCTCACAACAGTCTCAAAAGGCAGAAAAAAGGACCTTCTCTTCCTGATCTCTCTTAAGATTCAGAAAACCTTTGCCAGAACCTCTCCTGGTGACTTCTGCTCATGCGTCATTCACCAGAATTGAGTCGCATGCATATGCCCTAAGCAGTCACTGGCAAGGAAATTGAGACCACTAGGCTTGGCTTCAGTGTGAGGACCCACCCCCTGCCTCTGGGATGGGGCCTGAAACACTTGTCCTCACGGAGGAGGGTGAGGGCATGAACAAATCGTGGTTGTGTTAAGAAAGAAAGGAGGAAATGAGGCAGCCCATAGTAGCACCTAGAGACAGATGTCCTCAAGGAGCTTACAGTCTAGTGAAACAGACACAGTAAACAGGGAAGTGGACAGCTAGATCATTTTAAGTGTTTCATCTGAGTTGTACGTCAGTGCTTCTACTTCAGATGGAGTGACTGAGGAAGTCTTCTTGGAGCTGACATTTTACCTGAGAGATGAAGAGTGAGAATCAGCCAACCAGGGTGAGTTGAGGCAAGATGTATGAGACAGAGTGAAGGGATGACACCACAACTTGGAGGAGCCAAACCAGGGAGCCCAGGACGTAGCAGGAGAGAAAGCATGTGGCCTGAGCTGAAGTTAGACATTTAAGCAAGGCCAGATCACACAGTCTTGAAGGTCATGGAAGGGAGTTTGGATTTTACTCAAAGTCAGTGGAAATCCAGTGAAGGTTTTTAAGACAGGTGTGATGCAGTCAGTTTGGGGTTTTTTTGTTATTGTTTGTTTGTTTCATCACGCTGGCTGCTGGGAGAGAGGCCTTAGGGGAAGCACAGAGAGCAGATAGAAAATCACTGTGATCACCCAGGCAGGAGACGGAGGTGACTTGAACTTGCGTGTGGCAGTGGAGACAGAGGGGAATGAGTTCCTTTGAGATGGGATCGACAGGACTTACCCGGCACTGTGCTAAGTGTGTCCCCGTGCCTCTTGTCCAGTCTTCTCTGTACTCCTATACAATAGTGTTTTGTAAAGTAAATTATTATGCTCACTTTATAAATAAGAACATTCCAAGAAGTGGCCTGCACTGGGTCATAGTATTCAGACCAAGCCAGAGCAGGGAGGGAGGAGGAAGAGTGTGCCAGATTCTGAGACAAGTAGGCAGGACCAAATCAATTAGTTTTGTGCTGGGATTGTTTTCCTAGACGAAGCTTTTGTTTTTGAGGGTGATATTTTGAGAACTGCTGTCTCCGTGGGAATATCTTAGTTGTGTACAGCAGAGCCATCTCTGCATCTAACATTTTCTTGTTTAACACATGGCTGTCTTTATAATGAGTGCCTTCTTTATGTGGGGTTATCAGAGTAACTCTGAATCTATTTTGCAACTAAATTAATGATATCCAGGAAACATTTATTTGGCTCCTTTTCTATTTATAATATTGTTACCGACTAATTGCCTTTGAATGTTCCTACTTATAGGGTCCTTTGTGCTAGATAAAAATCCTACCTACGTAGGTAAACGCCTAATGCTACTCGGGGCTACCTAGTCACTTACCATGTTTCTCTTCTTGGTGTAATGACAGGAGCAGTCATAAAAACATACACCAGGGCAAAGGTCCAGGTTGAAACAACATCCAAAAAATAACAGTGTGTAATGTTTTTTCTGATTGTGAACATAATGTATTTTCATTGTAGAAAATTTGGAAAAGACAAGCAAACATGAGGGGAAAGTGTCTCTTAACATTCCCACCACCCTAAGGCAACCAGCATTCACCATTGGTCTATTTCTTTCCAAATGTTTTTATGCCTTTTTACATAATTGAATGTATGTACATTTGTTTCTTCTTTTGCGTATGGTCTTCATCATAGAGATTTTCCTCAGGTCGTGAGATAGTGTATAGTGTCTTTGTAAATGGCTATTAATTCCTTTGCCTAGATTTGCCACAATTTACTTAACTGTGCCCCCCTGGAGGGAAATTTAAATTTTTGGTAGTAGTGGTTTGATATGAACAGCTTTGCAAAGAGAAATTCATTGGCATTTGAGTTTTTCCTTAAACTAAGTTCCCAGTAATTTCAGTGCCAGGTTAAAGGATATGCACATCTTTAAGATTCTTGATATACTTGTCATTAAAGAATCAGACTTTCATCCCCATTCCTTCTACCCTTATACTTCCCTCCCCCATAACCTCTCTTTGTTACTTAAAAAAGTAAGCTTCTACATACATTTTTTTTGCATCCTACTTTTTTTTGCACACAATCTTTTCTGGAGATCAGTCCATCACAGTGTATAGAGATCTTCATTCTTTTCCACAGCTCTCTCTTGCTCCACAGAGTGGTTGTGTGTCACAGGTGTTTTCCAGCCAGTACCACGTTGATGTTCTTTGGATGTTGCTGTTAGAGGTCACAATGAGTAACCTGTACATATGTCGGTTTGTGTTTTTCTAAATATATCTTTGGGATAGATCCTAAAAGCGAGGTTGTCAGGTCAGATGGTAATTGCATATATCATTTTGCTAGGTAGTGCCAAATTCCCCTCCATAGGGGTTTCATTTTTTCACATTCCTATCCTGTTACCCCATAGCTTCACCAGTAGACTATATTGCTAACTTATGGATTGTTTCCAGTCTAATGGGTAAGAAGTGATAGCTCAATTAAATTTTATATACATCCATATTATTACAAGTGAGGTTGAATATCTTTTCTTACATTTAAGAGTAATTTGTGGAGTTTTTTTTCCTATAAACTATATGATTTTGTCTATTTTATATTAGTTAATTATTCTTTTTCTTCTTTATTTTTAGGAACTTTTTATATATTGGGTTGAATAAGCCTTTTGTTCATGATATAGGTTACAAGTATTTTTTTCAGTCTGGGAATTTTCTAGATGGCTGTTGACTTCAATTTCTTGAATATCATGTATATAGCAGCTCTTTGTCTCTAGATGATGCCTTCTTACCTTTTTTATCCTAGAGAATAGAGGCTTTGGGAACAGATGTTGGGCAAAGCTGCAATGAGATGAGCAGTTTTGCCTTTTCATCTAAGGTGTATCTCAAGCAGACACCCTGGTGGGCAGTATAGGCCATTATCAGCAAGGGTGTGTCCCTCTATTCTGTAGTCGTTTGCCTTCCAGGCAGCAGCAAGCGCAGTTGTACTGACCGATCCATCCTGTCCGTGAAGCAGCCAGCTAGTCCCTTCCTACCAGTGGTCAAGAGCAGTGCTCTGTGTGTTAACTCTGGAGCCAACTCAGGGCAGCAGCAACAGAAAGCAGTACTTCTAGTTCCTTGTGTAACATGGGTGCACATTGTCTAACCCCTTTGGGCCTCCATTTCTCCAGCAGTAAAAGGAAGAGATGGGCTGGATTAAGTCTAGTGAATCTTCCAGCTCGGATGTCCCCAGACCCTAGGCCTTAGTTGGCACCTGGCAAGCAGATAAAGAGGCGGAAATCTTGATAAAAATTACAGTGTAGCACCAAGGTATGTAGAAAATCGTCCATTTGTAGCAGTTCTGTTGGATCTCACGTGTCCAGTTGGGAGCGACTCTGAAAAAAAGGTATTTCCTTCTTGAAATTTCCAGTAGCTCATGCATATACGGTATATAGAGAACTTAGAAACACTTTACCACTGAGTCAGTAGTAGATGTGGCTTTCCCACCTGAGTCTCTGACCCCAAAGCCTGAGCTGTTTCCCCTGTGCCAGGCTGATTCTGGGTATGGAGTAAACAAGAAGGCCTGGGCTGCCCTGAGAATCAGAGTCAGCAGAGAAGCAAGGCCTGAGTTCTTCCATCCAGAGTTCAGGCCGGGCCACCGCAGAGGTCACCAGAGAAGAAAGGCCAAAGGTGACAGGCCTCAGAGTGACTTTCAATGGAAATAAACTTGAGTGGCCCAAATTCCTGTAGCTTATTCAGAGAAGAGCCACAAGTTATATGGAGCTCATTCTCTAGTTTCCAAAATACCAGAAATGTTTTAAAATATGGCAGCATATCTTCTTCAAATCACCTAAACTGCACAGCAGTGAGACAGACACACTTCCAGGCATCTTCACGTCTCATTTAATTTAATCCTCACAGTATTCCTTAAGGTATGTATCATTATCCCCATTTTTCAGCTTAAGAAACCGAGTCTCAGAGAGATGAGGTAATTTGGCCAAGATCACATAACTGTTAATGGCAAAGCTAGTATTAGAACCAACGTCTGCTGGCTCCAAATCTGCTGCTCCTTCCACCGTTCCAAGCTGCCTACAGTTCTTTATTGTTGCCAACCAAACTTACATATACCCTTTCTAGGGCCACCCCACACATTTGGGCGTCTTCCAGTCACATCATTTGTTTCTGGCTCCTGCTTTATTGAGATCCGCAGAGCTCTGTCATTCCTGGCTGCAGGAGTAACTGGTAGGCCTATGCAGCAAGGAAGGAGTGCCGAACAGAGAAGCGAAGGAACTCTAGTCCCCATGGTGCTGAGAAGGACACTCACCTTTCCTCATTTGAATCTATAAGTCCACATCCCAGGATGCTGTTCTTGCCCGAGATCTGCATCTGTATAGGCCTTCAAGCTTTCAAGTGAAGTGAGCCGAGTGCCGGCCCATTCACTCGCACCCCACTCCCGTGGCCAGGGGCCATGCTCCCCCTCGAAGCCAGCACAAGGCAAGGTCCTCATGGGGCCAGGCCCTCTGCGTTCACAGAGGAAAAATGAAAGTTGCTTTATTCCCCGGTTTCTTCATAGCTCCCATTATGCCGAGAGGGCTCCACAGTGAGGAGCCAGGGCTGTGATATTTCTGCTTCAGTGTGAGAGATTCATATGTTTGACTAATCAATTCTTCGGCACTGACTTCCCGGCCTGCATTTTGTTCTCTTGCTTTTGATCGTCTGTTTGCCTTTTTGCCATTCTGCTGGCTCTTGTTTGGCGCTTTTATTTTCCAGGAACACTTTGCCCTACTCGATCCTCTGTGTTCCTCTCTCTCCCTTTGTCATCTTCCTCTCTGATTTTTGGTTTCCCTTGTGATTGACCGCACACAGCTTCCACACGCGAGCAAAGTGGAGACCCTCAAGTCACAAGGCCCCGACAGCTGCTGGGTTTTGTTGTGAGAGCCAAATGACCCCAGACCACAGCCAACCCCCAGACCCCTAGCCCAGCCACGCTACAGCCCTCTGCCTCTCCTGTCCACGTCCCAGCCTCACCCTGCAGCATCCATCGCTGGCATTGGCTTGAGCTCTGCGGTTCACAAAGCCCTCCTAACACACACAGCCAACTGTCAGGGAAGAGGTGCAAGTACCAGTTTTGGTTACATTCCTCAACTGAAGAGACAGGGAATTGAATGTAAGAGGTGACTTTCCCGGTGTCCAAAGCTTGTCAGCAACCAAGCAGGGACCAGAGCTGGGTCTGTGCTGAAGCTGAGCCTCTTTCTACTGCTCTGCTGCTACAGCTGCAGTTGTCAGTTGCAGCTGGGGGCACTCTCCTCTGAATTCCTCTGGTTCCAGTGTTTTTTCAAGTTTGAGAATGTGCTAAGAATAAGACAACATTATGATAACTGGAAATTCAGTATATCTGTCTTTTTTTCTCTATTATTTTAAACTTTTTAAAGATAATTTCGGGCTTCCCTGGTAGCTCAGATGGTAAAGCGTCTGCCTGCAATGCAGGAGACCCAGATTCAATCCCTGGGTCGGGAAGATCCCCTGGAGAAGGAAATGGCAACCCACTCCAGTACCCTTGCCTAGAAAATTCCATGGACGGAGGAGCCTGGTAGGCTACAGTCCATGGGGTCACAAAGAGTCAGACATGACTGAGCTACTTCAGTTTCTTTCTTTTCAAGATAATTTCACACTTCGTACTTCACCTGATTCCACTTTTGTTACCTTTGACCCTTCCTTGGTATTTATTCAGATATTCATGGTACCTTAGCTTTGATCTCTGGTTAAGAGAATCAATAACTTTTAAAATAATCGTTTTACCTCAGTGAAGATATACAGTTAGTGAATTACATGTATGTGGGTGTCCACTTTTTTATGTGTCAAAAGACTGTGGCACAATTATATGAAAATAGTAAAGGGAAGTGATTTACCATCATATCAAATTACCCACTGTGAAGTTGCAGAAACAGCTCATTTTATGACATTTTCCAGAACAGAACATTTCGCAGAAGATGGGAAAATGTAGAGAGAACTATATGGATGTTGTCTTAGAATTTATGAACCATGAATGATACATTTAATTTGAAATGGCTGTATTTTCTGTAAACATGTGTGAATGCAAATTTCAAAGACAGTGCTGGAATCTGACTCGCCCCTCTCAGGTGCAGACGTTGTCAGCGCTGAAAACGAAAGCACACTGTGCCTTCTGACGAAACTTTGCCACTTTCCCAGTTTCTTTATAGGAGCCATGTCGAGTGTAACGCTGGCTCTGGACTTGCCAAATCTAGCTGAGAGAGTAATTTCTTCATTAGCTTCATCCCTCTTAGCCCGTGTTATTTGGGAGCTGTCAGATAATGTCATCATTAACCCATTGCCGATGTGCTTCAAAAAAATGCAGAAACTCTAGATGAATTTCGATGCTAGAACTTGAAAGACGAAAAGCGAGTTGTTTTCTGAGTAAATACGTTTTATGGAGAAAGCAAATAAAGCCAAATGAAACTTCACAGTGGACATGGAAACTGTTTTTTGACTCTCTGACACTTATTTTAAGTTCCAATATTTTTGAGAAAAGAAATAGTTATACTATATTTATATTTTCCTGCCTTTATCCATTTGGGGGAGAAAAATCATAACCTCACATAATCAACTTAAATGGCTCTCAGCCTAGAACCTTGCATGTAAACACATAATGAGTTAATAATACACTTAATCGTGACTAATGTTATCCTCAGTTATAATAAAGATGCCAATTTTTAAATTTGGTAGGCCAGATAGGTAGGCCATCTTTCTGTACTAATAGATAATAAGATCTATTTTAGAATTCCCTTAGGGACACAGTGTAGTAGTGTCGTTTGAGTCACTCAGTCGTGTCCGACTCTTTGTGACCCCACAGACTGTATAGCCTGCCAGGGTCCTCTATCCATGGGATTCTCCAGGCAAGAATACTGGAGCGGGTCACCATTCCCTTTTCCAGAGCATCTTCCTGACCCAGGGGTCAAACCTGGGTCTTCTACATTGCAGGCAGATTCTTTACTGTCTGGGCTACAGGAAGTCCTTGGGATACAAGTTATAGGAAAAAATGGTAGTGGTTACAGATTTATTCTCCACCTCTTGGTCACCCATACCAAAATGTTATGTGTTTCTTTTTTAAAGAGTATATAGAAATTTTGAACCATTTGTGGGTTCTAAAGTTTAAATGTGTGTTTATTTTGTTTGTCCTGAAAGGAACATCTCTTTGTGAACTTAAGCCTGGATTGAAGGCTATGTGACTCTGGACAAATAACTTACCCTCTCTGAGCCTGTTTCGTCCTTTATGAAAGGGCTTTGCTTATCCTTACCTCAGTTGTTATGAGGACAGAGATGGAAAAATTTATTAACAGTAATCATAATAATAGCCCTTACTCTGTCAGGCATTCTGAAAGCACTTGACACATATTATTCATTTATCTTCACACCCTGTGAGGTGAGGCTATTCAGTATTATTTTTCCTGTTGAACAGATGAGGGAACTAAAATGACTTGCCCAGAGTCCTTGCTCTTAATCACCATACTGTGCTGTTACTCAGAACCTGGCTTGCAGTAAGTGCTTGTTGATAAGTCTGGAACCTGTCAGCTCAGGTGTCTGAAGGGCATACACTCATGCTCGCTGAGGGGCAGTGGCATGATTATGGCTCCCTGCCTGCTCTTCTCCAACACAGGGCCTTGTCTAAGGGAAGCCATGCTTGCTGCTGGCTAGAAGAACTAGCACCTCTGACCCAAGGCCATCTGGGATCATCATGTCACTGGGGAATCTTTAAGTAGTCTATTGCTAAATTTCAAAGCAAGCTTGGGCTATATTTACAGCGTTTAACATATGAAAAATCACTGGGAAAGTGGGCTTTTAAGTGGAACGGTTGTGTAATGGAATATTTCACGTTCCGGTTCAGCCATAAAGCTCAGGGCTGATAAACAAAGCATCTGAAGCCAAATGGCTCCTCATCTGACCCCAATTAAAATAAAGATTTCATTCCATTCTGTCCTGACAAAGAGGAACATATTGTTGCCTTTAAGGGAGTTTGGTTTAGTTAATGAAAGAATTTTATTTCATTTTTCCCCCCAAATACAATATCTAATTAAATAAGATTCAATTTGTTAAGACTTCTGGTAGAGACATGTTAACTCTTTTAAAGCTGTGTGCCTACATGCCTCAAGATGTGGAGGGTACTTACAAATCCTACTTCACACTCCATTGTCTAAAGAGATAAACCCAAGTCACTGTGAAGGCAAACATTATCTTCTCCAACAATTATCTGTTTACACATTTATTACAGCAACCTGTGTATGTAGGTAGCATGGATTCTGTATAAAATAGCACATATTTACATAAAGTTCTGTTTCCTTAAAGGCATTTGTACTTGTACATATTGTAATTTACCAATCACCATAGATCTGTCCATATAGAATATCTCATGCGGGAGTCGTAGCCGTTAAAATATGTTAGGTAACATAAGTTGCGTATTGATGCCAAATTATCACGGAGTTCCTTCAGAGTTATATTGAAGAAATATGTGACTGCCATCATTTAACACTGAGTGTGAACACCAGCCAGCTCTTTGGAGGTGCGGGGTGGGGGTGGGCGTGGCTTTCCTTGTGTCCTGCTGTCACTGCTTTTCTGTAGCCTTTTCTGTATGCGCCACAGCTCGTGACTGTTGAGTCCATGATTACCAGGCGGCACATTTTGGCGCCAATGCAGAGAAGTTCTCTTCAGCTTAGCTAGGCATGAGGAGGCAGTTGGCTCTCAAGACGGTGGTCAGTCATGTCTGTACCCCTGGGGATAGCCTGTATAGCCCACAGTGCTTCAGGGAAGGAGGGCTGGCCTGGGCATCAGGACAGCTGCCCTTGGAAGAGCCCCTCTCTCCTCTGGGCTCTGGTTTCTTCATCTTTAAAATGATGAGCAGGGTCAGCAGATCTTTGAAGGCCCGTTGGCCCTGCTTTTCTCAGATTCTGTAGTCAGTAGAGCAGAAAGTACATGATGCTTTTAAATCCACTAAGAATTTATAGTCAGATGCTAAGGATTTATGTTCTGAGAAATAAAAAGTCTTTAAGTCTATAAAACCTAAGGCATTTAGACCACATTTTTAAAAAATCCTGTTACTTTGCATGCAATGGCTCTTTCTTACTGAATGGTAAGCATTTACTCAGCATAACTGAGCACCTAACCTGTGACAGCCTGGTGCCAGGTGTACAAAGGTCGGTCATTCATGGCCCTGCCCTGTAGGGGCTTGTCTCCTGTGGTGGGGGCTGGAGTATATGTGAAAAGCAAGCCGAGGTCATCCCTTTGTTAAAATGGATCCTTATAGCGTACTCTTTGGAGAGAGGTGGAAGATAAATGAGATGGGATGAGGGGCAGTTGTCACAGAAGAAGAGATATTTGGGCTGGACCTTGAAAGGCAAGCACAGTTTCACCAAATGGAGAAGGCAGGAAGAGAGGGTGCAACATACTGGAGCAAAGCCACGAGTTCTACACTATTAAAACATGGCAATAGGCTGAGGAGGGGCCAGAGGGAGGGACAAAACTAGAACGAAAGTCTTGTGAAAAGTCTCAGGCTCTTGGTTCCATTCTAAGGAGCATGCCCAGTGTTTTTCAAACTGGTAATGGGTGTTCTTCTAATAAAGGGGGTTCTGTGGCCAAGAGACACTGGGAATATAGTTGACTCGATTCACTTCTTGGAAGTACACTGTGTACAATAAAGACTCCACATGCTCAGCAATTACTCATACTGAACTTGGTTTAACCCAGTGTTTCTCAGATTTCTTTAACCATCAAACCCTTCTGAGGCAGAAGTCCTTCTGATGCTGTGGATCCAACTTTAGGATGTAGAGCTTGAGGTGGGGAGTCCCACTACAGAGCTGCAGTCAGTAGAAACATAAGGTCTGGTCAGCATTTTAGAAAGATTAGTCTGGCCTGGAGAAGGAACTAGAGCTGGGGGAGAGTGAAAGGGAGCATCACCAGTATCTGAAAAGTGTTCAAGGTGCGTTTTAAGGAGAGCCCCGCTCTGGGACTTCCCTGAGGACCCAGTGGTTCTGTGCTTCCAATGCAGGAACCACAAGTTCAATCCCTGGCTGGGGAACTAGGATCCTACATGCCGTGTGGCATGGCCAAATTTTTTTAAAAAAGGAGAACCCTCTCTTATTACAGTCCACATCTCCATGCATTTGGGGCTTCCAGGAGTCCTTCAAACAGGAAACCAGCTGATGCCAATAGTCAAAGTCATCCGCCTGGCAGCCTTGCCAGGGTCCACAGATAGAGCTGGTGATGACACAGGATGGGCTGGGGGTTAGGAGGTTGAAGGCAGAAGATGAAGACTGATGCTAAAGGTTTCCCTGGTTCCCTGAAGCCATTTGTTGGGGACCTACTATGTGCCAGTCCTTGAAACCATCTGACAGGTATTGGAATTGTTCCACTTTGATGAGTAAGGAGAAAGAAGCATGGAGAGAGTGGTTGACTGTCCCAAAGTCACATGGCTGATGGCCCTCAAACCCATCCAACTGGCTTCTAAGTCCATTATCTTCACACTGAACTATACTGCCTGCCCCAGAAAGCCTCCGTTTAAGAGCACTGACTGTCTGCCAGGCACTGTACAAGTCACCTTACATGCATTACTTAACTCAAGGTAAGTGGTGTTGTCCCTGTTTAGTCGATGAGCAAACTAAGACTTTGCTTAGTAGCCAGGGTCACAACTAGATATTGCAAAGTCAGGAACTGAACTTCAGTCCGTCTTCTCACTACTCCCTGTTAAGAATTCTAAGGAAGTTGTTTAAAAAATTGCTCAGAAGTATTTCTCTATAGACCTTTTAGAAATTTTGTGGGCTTTATTTTTGGTGTAACAATACTCTGGCTCTGACCTAAGTTGAGCCTAATGGTTAGGTCCTGGCCTTGCTATTGAAAATGAGAAACCCACATTTGAGTGAAGATGTTTTTTCTTTAACTCAGCACATGTTGCTGCTACTGCTGCTGCTGCTGCTGCTAAGTCGCTTCAGTCGTCTCCGACTCTGTGCGACCCCATAGACAGCAGCCCACCAGGCTCCCCCGTCCCTGGGAGTCTCCAGGCAAGAACACTGGAGTGGGTTGCCATGTCCTTCTCCAACGCATGAAAGTGAAAAGTGAAAGTGAAATTGCTCAGTTGTGTCGGACTCTTTGCAACCCCATGGACTGCAGCCTACCAGGCTCCTCTGTTCATGGGACTCTCCAGGCAAGAGTACTGGAGTGGGGTGCCATTACCTTCTCGCAGCATGTGTTATCAAGCCCTTATTCTAGTCCTGCTACTGAGCTCAGAACTGGAGGCTTGAGCATGAGTTGAAACCCTGCCTTTGTTCTTACACGTGGGAGAGACGTGTGGGGAACTCTCAGCACAACGTGTTAAGCGCAGTTACTGAAGCCTGTTCAGGGAACCCAGAAGAGGAGTTAGGGCAGGCTTCACAGGAAGTGTGACTGTAGTGGGTTTTAAAGGGTGTATAGGAGTCTGCCAGACTCTGAAGGGAAAACATGTCTGAGTTTATTTTTCCTCCTTGGCTTGAATGTTGATGATCCAGTTAAGAACAACAGCAGGATTCATGTAGAGCTTGAAATTGGTGCTCTTGGTGCTTTGATTTGCTTTTAAGAAAATCTAATCCCACCCTATCTGCCAACTTGACACTACTGGAACTATGAGACCTGGAGACCTGTAGAGGCCTTCCACACCCATCCTTTCTGAGTGTCATTTACAAATATTTGTTCATTCAGACGCCATGGTGTATTCAGGTGATCTGCTTCATTTAAAATCATACAGATGATGAAACCTAGGGGGAAAAAATAAGTAAATGTTTAGGCTTCCCTCTTTTTTTATAATTAAATTTATTTGTTTTTAATTGAAAGATAATTGCTCTACAGTGTTGTATTAGTTTCTGCCGTATATCAAAATGAATTCAGCCATAGGTATACCTATATCCCCTTCCTCCTGAACCTCCTTCCCTAGCCCACCCTTCTAGGTCATCACAGTGCCCCGGTTTGAGTTCCCTGAGTCACACAGCAGATTCCCGTGGGCTGTCTAATTTACATATGGTGATGTGTCTGGTTCCACGTTACTCTTTCATACATCCCACCCTCTCCTTCCTCCCGTGCCCCGTGTCCATAAGTCTGCTCTGTATGTCTGTGTCTCCACTGCTGCTCTGTATATAGGTTCATCACTAGTCTTTCTAGATTCCATACGTATGCATTAATACACTATGTTTGTTTTTCTCTTTCTGACTTACTTCACTCTGTATAATAGGCTCTAGGTTCATTGACTTCATTAGAACTGACTCAAATGCATTCCTTTTTATGGCTGAGTAATATTCCATGTATATATGTACCACAGCTTCTTTATCCATTCATCTGTCAGTGGACACCTAGGTTGCTTCCATGTCCTAGTTATTATAAATAGTGCTGCAGTTGAACTTTGGAGTACTTGTGTCTTTTTCAATTTTGGCTTCCCAGGTTTTATGCTTTTTAATTAAACTTTCCCCTGCCGTGTAGGCAGACTGACTGGAATAAGTGTAGGATTTTTGCTTGCCCAAGTGTGAATGGAGGATGCTTGCTCTGTGCTGGAGTCCGAGGGCGCAGAGAGGGGAGGACCCGCATCCTGCTTGGCCTGGTACTCAGAGTTGAGTAGAGGAGTCAGACGTGTTTACTGTCAACAAGAAGTACCCTGAGGCACTCTGTTGAGGAGGTGACTGAGCTGAGGCTTGAGGGATGAATTACCACCATCCTTCAACCTGTAAGCAGGAGAAAATGGTTAGATAAAATTAGAGGATCCTCTTATGGTTTGTGGTTTTATCCTCATAATTCAGATGAGGAAACCAAGTATTAGAAATGGCTAAGTGATTTGCCTAAAACCACACATCTAGTAAATGAATGAGCCAGGAGTTAAACACCAGCCTGTTGGGCCACAAAGCCCTGGCCCACTTCATTTATACCTTCTGCTCACATCTTTACTGAATACCTTTCTGTGTCCAAGCTCCTGGATATTTTGAATAGAGTCTTTGCTTTAACGGTAGTTAAAACTCTTTTCACAAAAGAAAAATTGTTGACCTTTGGTAAGACACGGCATGGAGAGAAAAGATGGACAAAACAAAGGAGGACAAGGGAAACCTGGACTCAAACTCCAGCTTTGCTCCTGGCTAGCGCACTGATGATCTTAAACAGGTTACTGGTGGCTCAGATGGCAAAGAATCTGCCTGCAGTGCAGAAGACCCTGCACTGATCCCTAGGTCGGGAAAATCCCTTAGAGAAGGAAATGGCAGCCCATTTCAATATTCTTACCTGGACAATTCTATGAACAGAGGAGCCCAGCAGGCTACAGTCCATGGAGTCACGAAAAGTTGGACATGACTGAGCAACTAACACTTGTTTCCCTGAGCCTCCTTAGTAAGACAGGGGTAATCATTCCTGCCTTACAGGGATGGTGGTAGAGACTGAATGTGAGATCCATGTAAAGTGAGCCTGTGCAAGTCACATAGTAGGTGCACTGTCAATGGTGTGTCCTCCTTCCCCACCCTCCTGTGTTGTGCAGAACTCTTTTATATAATAGGAACTTCAAGCAGTTATTGCACTCAACGCTTTGCATGTTTAATCCATCTCTTAGTTGTCAGCATCTAAATTCTTCTATTAAAAGTTTCTTTCTGACATGAACCCTAAAATTGCACACATCATGTTTCATGCCCTGTACATCTCTCTGTCCACTGAAGCCTCCTTGCACAGTAATTACAACCTCTCCCTCTCTCAACATGAGGTCCGGGTTGATGAGGCAACTGCTACTTTTGTGGTATTGCATATAAAATAAATGTCCCATTTCCCAAGGCTTGGGCGGGACTTAACTTGAGAAGTGGAATTGTTGGTTTTTTTGTTTTGGTTTAGTTTTTGTTGTTTTAGGTGGAAGGGAGATGGGTCTATGTAAATAAAACTAGAAACAGCCATATTTGTATGGTGAGCCATGGAAGTCAGCATCGGCACACTTCATTTTTACAACTGGAATAATGCCCATGAAGCACTCTCCTATGCTGCTGAGAGAGTATGGAAGCAGCGTGGCAGTTCACATCAAGAGCCATAAAGATATTCAGGCTCTGTTGGATTCAGCAAGCTTTTCTTGAGTCACTCTGCCTGCTGGGCCCTACGTGAGGTGGCCGTGCACATGCTCAGGTGAAGAAAGTCAGCCTGGGAGTCCTGTTGCAGCACAGCGTTTCCATCGCAGTGTTGGTGGGTACCGTGCTAGAGGGAAGCGTGGGGGTTGTGGAGCCACACAGGAAGCTTACCAGCCCTGGCTCAGGAAAGGGATGTTGGGACTCCGTGTTGAAGGTGTCACTCAGGAATCAAGGAATATTTGTCAAGGGACCCACCATGGAAGTGTGCATTGCTGTGTGGCTGGAACATACCAGAGGAGGCAGGGGAGCGGTAGGGGATGCACATTACGGTCCTCCACCCAAAAATGAGTTTGATTTCAGCACAGTGCAGCCAGCCCCACCAAGACAGTTCTCACCAAGGGCACGGACAATACATGGCTGCAGCTTTATCTCCATGTGCTCCAGCGCATCAATAATGGTGTCCTAATAGCAGCTTCTAATTAAATTTTATCACAGTCCTGAATGTACCGCTGACCTGCACACTCTTCCAAGTGGGTCTGACTCATAGGACATTTGTGCAATTCTGCAGATTTGAAGAGGTATTTATTCTCATTTTTGCCTTCCCGGGCTGGCAGAAGTTCTAATTTGTGTTAGGCAGCTTTGGTAATTAACAAAATGTGTTCTATGGACTAAAGCGGGAAAACTCAGGACTGGGCCATCTCGCACTGTGTACTTTTGTGCTTAAGCTGTGAATACTAGTGAAATCCTTAAAATGAAGACCTGTTTGTGTTAAAAATCAAAAGAACCCATGCTGAATGTGTCTTGTTCAAAATCACTTGATGAAGCTGAGCTTTTTGAACTCTGACTAGTACTTAATTTTAGCTACTTTTTTGTTTAAAACACCAGGGAAAGCAGTGAAGCTTTCAGATCTTTAAATTTCTTTTTTTTGGGAGGAGAGATGACAGTGCTTCTCTAAAGTTTGTTTCTTACCTTTCCACCTTTGAACAATTGATTTTGATTAGAAGCATTACACCCAGCATTTACTTTGACATCCCTGAGTACAAACAGTCATTTTAATGATTTTTTTAAAAAACAAAACCATGACAGGGACATCAATCCTTTGCCTGGTGTATGAAGGCCTGGTATATTAATTGGCTGTCAGATTCTGAAGAAATAATGGATTAATGTGCTTGATCGTAACGCTCTGTTCAGAGACTGAAGTTTGATCCTGATGTCCCCAGTCTCTCTGCTTAATGCAATTACAGATATGCATCCAGGACATTTGAGTGGATTGCATTTCATTAATATGATTTGAGCGGACAACATTAGGCTGCTGTCGGGTCTTCTCTGACAGCTAATTACTAGAATGAAGCGTGTATACCGCTAAGGAACAATGGTGCCCTTAGTGGGGCCATTAAGACAATAGAAAAATAGTGCTTAGAAACTCTCGGAAAATTACTCTCCATACTTGTCATGGGCCAAGAAGATGGCTCAGAGGGGGACTTTAGAAGGTAAGAAATGGACAGGAACTGGAGAGGCCTCTGATAGCAGGACTCTGGCTTGGCTTAGAAAGAATCCAAGTCTAACCTCTTGTCCTTCTGTTGGGACATTACTTGCTTATTACTGGTCAGGAGTTCTTAGGGGTATGTAAGTGTCATGATCTCTGACCATGCACATCTGATATTTTGTCCCTCTCCTTTGCCTCCTCCCCAGCTTCCCCCACCTCAGGGTGTTTTTCATAGTGGAGAAAGTGGCAATTTGAACACCCATGGTTTATTAAATAATTTCTTTGAGAAGAAAAAGGGGCTTTGTCTTTGAGGTTGTGACTTGGGCAATGGGCCATTCGAATGTCTGCCCATGGAAAGAAGAGATGCAGAGTATTCATGAAAGTGTATCCTCCGAGGGCTATTCCCAGCTCCCAGAATGCCCAGCTTACCTAAGACCATCCATTTGAGAAGCACTCAGCTGACTCCCACTGTGTGCCCAGCACTGCTGCCTGTTGGTGATAAGAAGATGAATAAGGTACAGCCCCTTGTGCCCAAGCTCAAGTCCTGTGAAGTAGTTAGACATTAAAAATAAATATATATATGCGAATGAAACAGTGATGGGTTGGGATAGATGGATGTATAAAAGTATTAAAAAAAGTCTGAAGACTTCTCAGAAGACAAGGTAACATATGAGATGGATCTTAAAAGATAAGTAGAAGTTTGCTAACAAGTTAGGAGGTGAGGTGGAGCTTCTAGAGAGAGAGCAGCTGTTCAGAGGCGAGGAAATGAGGTTGTCAAACTGTGTATCCTTCGTAGAGAGGATCTGGCTTGATGACCTGTTGAGGACAAATTCTTAGCTGTAATTGTCTGTCCAGGCTCCGCCAGCTGCCGGGGAGCATCACAACGAGGAGCCACCCTCACAGGAGGCCAGCTTCCAGGCCCTGTGTCCACCACGCAGCTTCAGCTTCCTTTGCAGCAGCAGTAAAAAAAAGCTGGTATTACTGGCTAAGTAGGAAGCTCTGGGGATCCAGCCTCATCTTTGGCACCTCTTCCCACAGTACAAGGTGACATGAAAATTCCTGGCATCGAAGCAGCTGTCAGCTGAGAGACCCTCAGGCCTGGCCCACTCAAATGCGCTCTGCCACCCCACCAGGAGAGGTGAAGAGCCCCTGGCTGCCTGCCCAGATCCCCTGTTTCCCAGGAGGTAGCACCCCTATTGGAGGGGATTTCCCTAGAAACCTTTGCAGAACACGTTTAGAGACAGATTATCCCAGCTCCTCACCACACCCAGGATGTCTCCTTCTCTTTTAAACTGCCATCAGGAGAGAGAACCAGAAGCTGTTCATGAAGTGATGGTGGTACAAGCAGTCATCCTCCCATCCCCCAGCCTCCACTCTCCCGCCTCAAGCCGTTTTCCACACCCTGTCCTCCTCCCACCTGTAACCCTTCAGCAGTTGCTCATCACCCAGCAGTGCTTCTCAGGTACCCCTAAGGCAGAGTGCCCAACTTTAACCCCTGGAAATCAGATTTCTGGTCCCAGCCGAATTCCTTCAGGGATTCCTGTTGGAAGCACCAGACTGGACTACAGCATAGAGACTCTCCTCGGGCTCCCGGCTTGTACCAGGCGCTCCGTGAAATCTCGGGTGAAGGGATATCTGAAACCTAAGAGAATTAGGAAGGGGAGAGAGTTATTACTGTGATGACGCCACCCTCTGGGTCACCCCTCTTTGCCATAATGGCAGTTCCAACGCTCAGACCAGGGAGTCACCTCACCTTTTTTTACACTTTCTGTATTCTGAGTGATCACTTCGATAGGAGGAACATGGGGCTAAGCAGAGTGCCTAGGAACAGATGCATGAATAACCCGAGTCCCTCCCTCCCCTGCTGCCCACAGTTGTGGAATATGGCTGACAGCCCCGCCCTGCCTCCCTCAAGGCTCCAATGCCATCAGTTCAGGGAGGCGGGCTTCCTGGGTCCTCACACCATCCCTGGTGCATCACCCAGTGACTGGGAGAGCGGTGCGGGGGTGAAGGGCAGCCCTTGCGAGGAGCCTGGGGATGAAGGTCCCACCTGGGAAGGCTGCTGCTGCCCACCTGAAGCCTGCTGCGGGGCGCTGAGCAAGTCTGTGGCCTCATCATAAGTTTCTCAGGTGGCTGCCTGTGTGCTGTTACTGCCTGAGAAACTCCATGGGCAAGCACAGAGGCCCCTGCCTTCTCTGAATTTTATTTGCTAATTTCTCTATGGGTAACACAGCCCTGCCAAGACCTGTTTCCCTCCTATTACCTGGCTGGCGTTTTCCTAATGGCTCCTTTCCTAATGATGCTCAAACAAAGAGACGATGGTGGAGGGTAATGCACCACTCCTGCCTCTCACTCCCCGGTCATTCTTGCTAACAGGCTCAGCCTCGCTTCACAGTCATTATCACATGTCGCACTGTCTTTGGGATGCAGAGATGATTTGCCAGCTCCATAATGCTTCATTTTTACTAAAATGAAGGCAGGGACCAAAAAAAAAAATTCTTGTATTAAAAAATGTACACTTACTCCTGGCAGATCTGATCTTAAAACCCTTCTGTGCCCCCCAAGTCTTAGAGGATAGTGTCTCAACTCCTTGTCCTAGCATCTAAGACCTTCATGATCTGGCCAGCGATTGCCTCCTTTCACTCCTCTTCACATTCTCCTCTGTTCTCCAGTCCCCTTGTGGAGGGCTGAAGGGCCTCGCTTGAGGGCCTCTGGCCCCAGGCTGCTCTGCTCATGCTTTGGCTCATGCTCTCTCTTTGCCTGCAACACCCTCCAGGCTCCACCCAACCAGGTTCAAGGCACAGCAGGAGCATCCCGCCCTCTGTTCCTCTGCCTGGCTTTTCCACGACAGCCCAGGTGGCATCCACCCCTTCTTCTCTCAGACCTTCTTTATTCCCAGGCAAGCTTCTGTCCTCTCCCTTAAGCCCTTTATCTCCATTATTCGTGTGCCTGTCTCTCCCAGAAGACTGCAGGCACCCCAAGGACCAAAACCCCATCAGAGTCCTTGGCAGTCGTCAGTGCATGGCACACAGCTGACACATGTTCCCCGATGAACATCAGGGGGAGAGGGGAGGGGGCCCTTCTCTGAAAGGTCTTCCCAGGCTCCCCCAGGTGGGAGTCATCTCTGCCATCCCCCCGCCCCTCCCAGGGCGCCGGGGAAGCCCTCTGTCCCAGCCAGTCTGCTTTACATCGGTCACATGTGCTCCTCCCACCAGGTTGTGAGAGCCAGTACCCACCTCAGAGATGGCCTCCTGGCTCAACAGAGAACTCTGCCAGACCCGAGGTCACAGAGGAACAGGGTGGGGTAGGAGATAAAGAGTTGAGTTGGGGACATGTTGATATCGGGGTGTCTGTGACACATTCAAACAGAGCTCTGGGCTTCCCAGCAACTCTTAGGGGCCAGAGGCCTCTCAGTCTTTGGAATCTGTGGAGCAACTAGAAATGTCCTTTTCCCATGAGATGGCAGAAGGAACATTCACACAGAGACCCTTCTAATGGCACTTCTGTTCACCATAGTCAGCTGGGAGCCAGCAAGTTGACAGCATTAGCAAGAAATGTTCTCTGCATACCTTCACTTGTAAACTCCTTGACAGTAGACATCATGCAAATTCAGGCCCCACAGTGCCTTTGTCTGAACCAGAACCACACAGGCAGCCTGTGAGGGACAGCCAGAATAAACCTATCCCCCAAAAAGACTGCCTGATGGAGAAAATGTCTTTCGAAGTACATGTTCTGATTGTCAGCTAGACAGCCAGCCATTTTACCTGGTGGTCACACTTAGACCTTGGAAGTGACAGGGATCTTAGATGGCATCCGTCTTCCTGTCTACATACATCCTTTTCTTCTGTAGGTTAGTTGGCCTGTGCTTACACACTTTTGGTGTCAGGAAAACCTGTTGTTAAAGAGCCAAATCTTGTCACAGTTTTCATCCTCTAGTTCTAATTTTATGCTCTGTAGCCACGTAACACTAGTATCTCTTGCTTACGATCTTACTCTCAGTCTTAGAAGTCCTTTTGCACTCAGCCTTCACGTCCGAGTTCTTCAGCTAGTCTCTGGAGGGCTCTGGTCTATCACTGTCCTTCCTAAATAAATCCACATGTAGTCTGATGTGAGTAAAACTTGGAGGACCTGTCCCCACTCTTACTCAAGGCATGTGATGTCCAGTACAGTAGCCACTTGCTAGATGTGGCTGTAGGACACTTGAAACGTGGCTAGTCCAAATGGAGATGGGTTGAAAGGGCAAAATATAACAAGATTTCTAAGACTCGGTATGGGAAAAGAATGTAAAACTCATTAATAATTTTCCATATTGATTACATATTGAAATTATAATTACTGTATTTATTGGGTAAAATATAACACATTATTAGAATTAATTTCCCCTGTTTCTGTTTTTACTTTTTAAACATGATGCTAGAGAATTTTAAATTGCATGTGTGACTGGCATTAAATCTCTATTGGACTTTATTGGACTTGAGTACAGCTCTAGATTTTTTACTTCTGTGAATGTAGCAGGTTGCATTATCTTTTTTTGCACCGTATCACACTGTTGACCATTGCTGAACATGTACTGAATGTAAAATTCTATCACTTTTACACCTGCCATATAAATTGCTTTTAAAACAGGTCAGCCTTGACTAGTACTTGTAAGTTGATTTTTTTTAACTTAAGTGTAGGAATTTACATTTGTCCCAAATACATCTCAGCTTGTTAGCTTCAGCCCATTGTTCCTGTCTCCTGAGAATTTTTTTTTTTTTAATTCTTGCTGTCACCATCTCCTTTACAGATTTGATCAGCATTTTCTGTGCTTCTATCTAAGCCACTATTGGTGATGTTGGTTAGATCAGAACAAAGTAGAAAGCACACAAAGCACTTTGGTCAACAGTTTGACAACAGCTGCAAACCCATCATTTAGCTATGGTTGTTCGGCCAATGTTTCTCTGTTTTGCCCACATGGAGACTGAGTTTTTCCAGGTGTCTCACTAATACTAGCCTGTATTGTACCTATAGTAGCCACTTCCCCCTCCCGCCCCAACCCTACCCTCAAGCTGCTGCTGCTAAGTCGCTTCAGTCGTGTCCAACTCTGTGCAACCCCATAGACGGCAGCCCACCAGGCTTCCCCGTCCCTGGGATTCTCCAGGCAAGAACACTGGAGTGGGTTGCCATTTCCTTCTCCAATGCATGAAGGTGAAAAGTGAAAGTGAAGTCGCTCAGTCGTGTCCGACTCTAGCGACCCCATGGACTGCAGCCCACCAGGCTCCTCCGTCCATGGGATTTTCCAGGCAAAAGTACTGGAGTGGGGTGCCATTGCCTTCTCAAGCTACCTTAACACAAAATCTGATGTGACTTGTTCTTCTGCTTTTAGACACCAAATGTATTAGTTAGTTTTCAGTAAAGTGTTAGTGATTAATAGGGCTGAACTTGACTTTTATCTTTTAAAAGAGATCATGCAACATTTAACTGGGACCTTCAGTACCACAGCAGAGAGAGAACTTTATTTGGAGCTTTACCACTGAGGCAAAGGCAATAGAAAAGAAGTTTGGGGCCTTCAGTGGGGAGGAATAGGGCTTTGTCCAGTGCCCTTCAAGACTTCGCTCATTAGTTTTTACTGAAGAACAGTCTTTCCTATGGTTGATAATGAAGACCCCATCAATACCATCTAGTGAGTGCCAGAATCTGTAGATGTGTGTGCCCACTGTTGTGTAACAGCTCACGTGGAGTGCCTCTTCCCACACCCTCTCCTAATCTCCTTTAGTCCTCATAAGTTTCAGAAATAGGAATTGAACCTCTCACTTCAGATCACGTGCTTTTGGCATGACCTTCATCTATGGTCTCAAACACAATCCCCTCCTTTCTTGCTAAGGTGTATAGTTTTGGTTCTCTCCTGTAGCTCTGTGTGTGTGTGTGTGTGGCAGAGGGAACAGAAGGATATTCTCTTGGCTGGCATAGGGCAGAGGGGAAATCTTTTTTCCCCTTTCTACCTTTGAAGCCCTCACTACAGGAAATGTTTCGAGTGTGGGAGGCTAGAGGGGAGCATTTGCAGACCTCCTGCCTGCCTGAATTGTAAGCATTAGCTGTCTTTCCTGGGTGGCTCGCCAGGCCCTTTCTCCCTTTCTTTGGGCTGACAGATGAAGGCAGGCACCACACGAACGTGCCTGTTTTCAAGTGCACTGCATGAGGAATATTCACTTTATTTCTGGTTGGTGGAGCATTTCCCCCTCAGAGGACACAGTTTACTTTGTGTAATGTTAACATCTTGCTGTAACACTGTCTCTTTAAGAGAGCTACATTCTCAAAAAAAAAAGAGAGAGAGAACTATATCCTCTGCTTCTCAGATTTTGAGATTCCTGACCAGAGAGTCTCTAGTTTAGAGCCATCAAGTGGTGAGATCTCTCAGGGACCAAAAGAAGGATCTTTTAAAGGATTAAAACCGAGACTGGGTGGGAGATGATCCCTTGGGCACAAAGTTAGTAGAGGATGGAGAGCCTTGTGGATACCTTGCCCATCAAGAAGAGAATCATTTAAGTCAGACCAAACAATTCTGGTCCGCTCTTCTAGCCGCAAACCAGACTCCTTCGTTGGGATATGTCTCAGAGGATGTGGTGTCTTTTGCATTTGGAATTAGCTTGATGTAATGAATTCTGGGTTTTACATATTTATTACCATTGTCCGTGCTCCTTCTGGTCTTGTAACCACTTCTACCCAGCCTGCCTCCCTCCAGGGAGAACCAGAGGCAGTCATGGAGGCAGCTGGGGGAGGGGAAGCTCTCCCTGGCTTACAGTTGAGCAGGCGGGGTTCAAATCATGACTCCCTCAGCCACTTATTTACTCCAATGAAGATTTACTGTAGCCAGGGCCAGGCCCTGTGCTGATGGACAGGATGTGGAGATGAATGAAAAAGTCTCTCTCTTGAGATCTTGCCTGCTATGGTGGCCCACCTGTAACCATCAGCAAGACCCTGCTTGGTAACTGGGGGGCTCTGCTGGAGATGCCAGGAAGGCAGCTCAGGTCACAGGGAAGACAGCACTCAAGCTGGGCCTTAAACAGGGAGGAATAGGCATTTGCCAAGCTCTGTGATAGAAAGTAGCTTACTTCACCCCCTCTTGAGTCTCAGTTTCTTCATCTGTGAGATGGGGATTATAATATGTACATGAAGCATCACAGCTCCAGACATATCAGCACCCCTTTCAGAGTGCTTCGTACTGTTATTGAGAGCAGGTCTTGGGCTCCCCTGCTCCCATTTTTAATTCCAATTATTTTAAAACTATTGATTTTATAGGACATGGAGTATATTGATATTTTCATGATTTTTGTTGTTGTTGTTCAGATCAAGGAAATGATAGAAAACATTCTAAGGGATCTCAGAAGAAAAGTTAGAGAAACAAACATGGTTTTATAAGGAGCATGTGGGGTCAGAAAATGTCCACAGGACAGCTACAAGCAGGAAAGCAATTTGGGGACCACAGGCATCGGTCTGAGAGCAGCCTTGGGTCCTGCAATGTCTTTGCTTGTCTCTGGTCAAGAACTGTGACCTTGGCTCATAATTAAAAGGCAAGGGGGGCAGGCGATAAATATGGAGACTGTTCTAGTTAGGATGGTAGCAGCAATAATATTGGGGAGGAAAAAAACCTGCAAGTTGACTAAAACGGCCTTAGACCTGGTTAAACCCCTGGCTTGGCCTCTCTTGGCTGTAGATGGTAGAACTTTAACTTGGGTAAAAAAAAGGCATGCGGGAGAATTTCTTGGCTCGCATAGCTGAGAACCCTGAGGCTTCTCTTGCTACAGCCATGGCTGGATTCAGGAGCTCAAATGATGTCTCATCTCTCACTGATCACTGTTAGGCTTGGCTTGGCTTGCCTGTTAGTTTTTATTTCAAACATTCTCTTGCTTTAGAGGCAAGAGATTCTATTCTCTTGCAGTAGCAGCATAAGGCCTGTGTGGTCTTTAGAGCTTAAAGTGAGTCTCCACCCATGGCGTCTGTGCACCAGCTCTCAGGGGGGACCACTTGGCGCAGTTTGGCTACATCTGGGCCACCCTGAACCCATCACTGTTACCAGACGATGGGGCCTTCAGTTGGCCAGACATAGGTCACATGCCCACCCCGTGGTTGGACGGGGGTTGGCAAGATCAGCTTCGTTGAGAAGAAGGATTTTCACTTCCCATTCGCAATGGGGTGGAAAAGACAAACATGAAAACAAGTGGTCAGTGGTGGGTTGGAGGCTGCCAAGAAGATGAAAGGACTTCAGGAGATTGGTAGGGGGGGGAGGACGCTGGGTATCAGGGAAGGCTTCGCCTCAGTGCTCACGGCAGAGCTGAGGCCATAAAGGCAAGGAGGGTGTCCCCCGCAAACTGCCCCTCAGGGTGTGTTGGCTCCTGTCGGACATGGCTCTGGGTATAGAAGGTCAGAGGGGGCTGTGTGGTCTCACGGGGGAGATATGGAGCCGAGCTGCTTCCTTCCCTGCCTCCCAGGAGTCTCTGAGGCACGTCCCCGAGATGGAGAGCATCCCAAGCAGCAGGCAGCTAGGCTGAAGCCGATGCGAGCTCTGTATCTTTGGCTCCAGCATCTGAGAGCCCATTTCCAGGTGTGAGTTTCTCTGTCTCCGCAGCCCTGGTCAAGGACATCTGCCCTTGGCGAGCTCAAGCCCTGAGTGAAGACATTATTGGAATTATTTTCCCACTTCCTCAATGATCAGCCTCTTTCTTTTACTGAAATTTTAACGCAAGATAATTATAAGTGAAATACTTCTATAAGTGGTTTATACTTTTGAAAATGCTCTTGCACCCATGATCTTCTTATGCTCCTTTCACAGACAAGGGAATTACGGCTTGGGGTTGTTGTGATTTGACCAAAGCCACAGAGTTGAGAAAAGTGGCCCAGTCGGTCCCTCTGTTCTCTCCCCACCACCCTCCCTCCTGTCCTTCCTACCATGCATCAGTGTATCCAGGACATCTTGGGATACCAGCCCCCAGTCCACAGGTCCCTGAGCTCACAGGTCAGTGCCAAGTAAATGTTAATGGTGGCTAGACAATCTGGAATTCTAGGCATGGAGTTTCATCTTCCACATGTGGAGGTCAAGAAGTAGATTCTTTGATCCATTCCTTATATCCAGGAAAGCTTATGAAACCTAAGGCACAACTTCCCAGCATGTTCTCCTCAGGGGTGAGGAAACACTAAGAGAAAATCCTCTTCTTGAATGAGCCGCATCCTTTGCTGGAAGCTGACCCGATGCCACATGGGTGTATGCACATGCACATGCACGCGTGTGTGTGTGTGTATGTGTGTGTGTGAGAGAGAGAGAGAGAGAGAAGTGTCCTGGTGGAGCATGGCAGGGGGAGGAGGTAAGGCCTTGCAGCCTATCCAAAGCCCATGGTCAGGTACTCAGGTGTGGGAGCCTGCTTCCAGCCCCTGAGCCTGAGCTGCTTGTGTTCCATGGAGGAGATTACAGAGCTTAATGATTAGCTTCTCCAAGCTGCAGCTGATGCCAGCCTCTACCCCCTTTACACCTAATTAGTCTCATTAATGAGCTCCTCTGCTCTCCATAGAGAGACTTTCCTCTTTGGAATAAGAGGCAAAAATACCTTGCCCAGGTAGATTGCTGAAGCCTTTAATTATTGCCCACACCTGCTAAGCCTTGTGACTCACACCCAGTGATAGTGCTGAGCTGAAATGGGGCTTGTTTATAAGCACGAGCAGATTTTAACTCCTTCAGCACCAAAGAGGCTTTTGATTTCAAGAGACACGTCTCCCCAAGACTTGTCACTTGCTCATTTCAAGTGCACCAGGCTCTGCACCTCCCATGGGGCATCCTGAGAAAGGAAGGAGGCATGGCTCCTGCCCTTAGGGAGTTCCCAGTCTAGTTAGAGGAACAGGCAGGAAACTATGGAGACAATTACAATAGCTGCCATTTTCCACATGCCTGCCATAGTCTCCTGTATTCCTTGAAATGAAACTTTGAGGCAGACATTACCATGTCTGTGTTACAGGAGAGGAAATGGGGGCAGAGCGGTGGTGTCACCTGCCCCAGGTGACAAGGTGGGAAGGTATGGAGCTGGGCAAGACCAAGGCTGCGGGCCACTACAGCCAGTGAAGACCAAGGCTGCGGGCCACTACAGCCAGTGAAGACCAAGGCTGCGGGCCACTACAGCCAGTGAAGACCAAGGCTGCGGGCCACTACAGCCAGTGAACTCCCTGCTGTTGCCCAGGGCCTCCCTCTTGCACCACACTGTGCACTGCGGGAAGCTCGTGCGTGAGACGGGGAGAGGGCAGGAGGCACCATCAGGCCAGTGGATGATGTGAACAAGAACCATCCAAGCAGAAGGAACCTGGGCAAAGACTCAGTGGTGAGAGCACGCCCTGTATATTCGCAGACCCGAAGGCCCTTGGCACTGTTGCAGAGTAGGGAGCAAGGGCGGGGGTCAGTGAGGCAAGAAGGGAAGGGAGGGGCCCGAGCAGGAGGCCCTCAAATGCAGGGTGAAGACTTCAGATCTCCTGACCACTGCACCTTCCCCAGGACCTAGAAAGCACCCAGTACATTAGTAGGTTGTCAGTCAGTGTTGGTGAGTCGAGAGACAGCCACCCTGAAGTTAGGACAATCACTGATTAAAGGCAGGGGACGGACAGTGTCAGAGGGCTGGCTGGAGGAACCCTCGGGTGGGGAGCCCTCTTCTCGTGCCCTGGTGGATCACAGGACACTGGGATCCAAACATCAATTCCTCACCACAGCCCTTTGCCTCCACCTGAGCCATTTTGCTATAAGTTGCCCAGGGGCTTGGGAGTCAGGGTGGGATTCAAACCCAGGTCCCTCTGTCTACAGAAACCGAGCTCTCTCCCTTCACCATGTGGCCCACTAGATAGGATTACTAGATGGCCGGGGACACAGAGAGTTTTCTGGCATGGGCTCCTTGGGGACTGGATAGAGAGCTTTTAGGATAGGCACTCAGGCTTCTCAAAGACCAGAGGTGCCAACTCCACAGAACCAAGTCACTATGACCAGATTTAAACAAGTTTTTAAATGAATTAAGTAATAGCTTATGTTGGACAACCACAATTACTAGGAAATAACCAGTTTACTATGTAGTTCGAGGAGATGGAACGAATAGATTGTAATAACAGTTACCAGCCACTGAGTCTTCATCACACGTCTCTCCCTGAGTCAGGCATAAAATCTGTCTGTTCCCCTGACAGCACTGTGAGGTAGGTTATATTATGCCCATTTTGCAAACAACAAACTGAGGCTTGATTAGCTTAAAAACATTCCCACAGTCAAGTGGATAGTGAACAACAGAGCCCAGATCCCCAGCCCAGCCCACTCTGGAGCCCGAGCCACCCAGAACACACCCTCCCTCAGAACCCATCAGAATGGCACATTGGTCAACCCAGGACACTTCCTTCACAACAGGTGGAGCCGAGGAGAGACTCCAGTAAACACCAGTTTTCAAGCATCAGGTTGACTAACGGCTGGGGAACCCACAGAGCCCCAGGGCCTGGGCTGGTAAGCCCTGGCCTTCCAGATAGAAAGAGCCTGCACACAGGAGCAGCAAACAAGGTCCAGCCTTTGCTGTACTTGGAACTAGTTTTCTGAGTTCCTGGAGGCCGCCGGGGGGGGTCATCAACAGCGTATGGAGGGGCTAACAAATCCCGCAGCCATCTGCTCACCAGCGACCCTGGAGCACCTTCCGTGTGCCCGGCCCTGCCCTTGGGATTGGGGGTTTAGTAGTGAGCAAAGCACAATCCTGACTCAAGGCCTCTGCTGGACTCTCAGAAGGGTGGGGAGGGGTGGGCCTGGGGTTGGTGTAGGGGGAACTGTGCAGATTTGGGACAGACTTCTTAAAGGCATCATTTCGTGGGCTGGGTCCTAATGGATGAGTACACAGTTGCCAGGTCAAGGGAATGATCAACAGCATATGCAATGTTTGTGTTAAAGAAAAATAATGTTCATACTGGGTTCCGACCACGTGCTGGTTCTTTCATCCTCACAACATCCCCATGAGGCTGGTAGCATCAGCTCCATTTTCTCGGGGAAGAAATTGGGCTCAGACTGGCCCAAGTTCATTTGGCGTAAAGGTACAAGAGCCAATCTGCACCGTGCCTGCTGGCTGGCTCAGCAGGAACACAGAACCTGCCACGAAGGACAGGCACTTCACACTCCCCAGGGAGGGGATCTGCTCAGGAAGCTTTGCTGAGGTCCGGCTCAGCTTCCTAAGCTGACAGGTCTCTTCTGAGCAGGAACACAGAACCTGCCATGAAGGACAGGCACTTCACACTCCCCAGGGAGGGTATCTGCTCAGGAAGCTTTGCTGAGGTCCAGCTCAGCTTCCTAAGCTGACAGTTCTCTTCTGAGCAGGAACAAAGAAGCATAATCAGCTTCAGCTACCGTGTTCCCCCTCCAGGAAGCCCTCCCTGATCACCCTCCTCTGGCAAATAGCAGGGTCAGTGATGCCTGCCGCAAACTTGTTTTAGTCCTAAGCTGGTGGGAGGGTGGCTGGTAGACACTGACGCCCACACCCCACTTCCTTACTTGGGTCTCTTCATCTCTCAGAAGCTCAGACTCGTCACTTTTACAACAGGAATAATAATGGGTAAAAGCTGAACCAGTAAGACTGCCTTGCACAGTCCCTGGCACAGATGGGCAGTCAGTAGACGTGTGCTTTCTTCCTGTTGCTTAGATTCCCCGCCCCCCATTTCATTCTCCCACTCCCTTGGCCTTGCTTTCACTTCTTCCTGTGCATCCTCGCTTTTCTGATCGGTTTCTAGGTAGTTGTTATCCTGCCTTCACCATCTCCACCAACTAATAGCGGCTGTTTAGCTCACCCATGCATATTTTAGCCTCATAATTTTTCCTCCTGAATCAGCCTTTGCAGATTCTAATCACCTCGCGTTCTCTTCCCTGAATTCCCTCCAATTTAGAGATTCAAAAGAGGCGCTTCTCTGCATGAACATGCTGTGATTCAATTTGAAAATAAATTTCTCCTGGCAGCAGCCATCTTTCTGAAAAGTGACATTTAAGACTGACAGTGGACAAGATTGTAAACAGGTTTCCAATAAGAAAAAAAAAGTCAGCGTTAAGTACATTCTATGAATTTTTTTAAACAATGTGTGCACGTGTGTGTGTGCGTGTCTATAATTGCAGCCTTGCTGTGCAGCCGTCTGCTCCAGGAAAAATTCTGGGATGGTGTGGGTCTGTTTCGAACTATCTTGGTATTCTTTTACTTTTCAGAAAGCAGCTTCACTTCATGGGACTCACCCCCATACGGGGCTGTAGACAGTTCATTCATTCTTTCATTCATTGATTCAGCACACAGGTGCTCAGTGCCACTTGTGTGCCAGGCTGTGTAAGAGGGAACTGTATGAGGTGATAGAGGTTGGCTTGGGGTGCTATGGGAGCCCACAGAAGTTCCAGAGAGGGGGGGCCCCGGGGACAGGGCTGACTCCTACAAGCCATGACACCTCAGCTTGGCCTTGTAGGGTGAGTAGGAGTTAGCCTGATGAGGAAGGGAGGAACGAGAAGAGTGGGGTGGTCTGAAACGGTGTGGTTGGTGCGGGGAGCTGCAGGCAGTTTGTGGTGATCGACACTTCCAGTCTGCAGGGGTAGGCATTGGAGTTGTGGCTGGAGGAGCCTTTGGGGCGTTCACAGGCCAACAGAGAGGAGCCTCGGAGCCCTCACGGGCAGCAAGAAGGACAGCGCTTTGAGTGGGTGTGATGTGGCTAGATGGTAGAAGTGGCATGTTAGGAAGATCCCTCCGGGTGGCGGTCAGCAGGAGAGGGAACGGAGAGCCTGGAAGCAGGGCCCAGGGAGGCGACAGTAGGCGAAAACCAACCAGCACAGCCTCCCAGGGTCAGAGGGAAGGCTCGGGGGATTGGATGTTTAGAAGTCAAGTCACCCTGCAGCAGGAAATCTGTTACCTTGTGTTTCTCTTAAAACAACTTTGTTCCTGAGTGACTCAGATTACCAGCTCTCTTTTTCTATCTGTCCTGACACAGGGAATGTGTTGCTAGTAAAACAATTCAGGTGACACTTGCTTTCCCCATTCATCATTACTAAATAAAAGCTCTTTCCAGGGGTTCTTGGGGTGGTCTTTTAACAGTCCCCCTGCCTGGAACCTCAAATTACCCTGCAGTTATCTTCTAAAGGAAGCAAGAAGTGAGAGGTTCCCAGTGTACCACCAGAACAAGAGGGAGAATCTTTTGGTCCCTGTGGAGAGGTTATTGGCAAAAGGCCTTTGGGGTCCTGAAGGGGCAGACAGCCCAATAGGCAGACAGCCTGGAACTGTCCGGTCAAAACTCTGTCAAACTTGTGCTTTCTTTAGGCAGCTTCTCCTGTCCTTCTGCCATACTCACCAGCCCCCACTAGCTCTGGGGCAGAGGCAAGGGAGGACTCAGCAGACAGCCTGTCACAGGGCAGATGAAATCCCAGAGTCACCTTACAGGGCAACACGAGCATTACATAAGGTAGTGATTGGGGAGCCACCTTCAAAGCTGAAAGATTTCCCAAGTGAAGACAATTAAGTTGGTTGCTAGTAATCTATGAATCAGTCTGATGAGGGGCAGGGTTGAAAAGAATGGCTGGAATGAAATTTGGAAATAATCTTGGGATTTCAGTTTTCTGTGTAGTTCCTCTCCTCCAGAGCAAGTGAGATTTGATGGTGTTGGTGACCTTTTGCAAGGTGGCAGAAGAAGGAACCCAGCCTTTGCACTTAAGACATGCACAGGTGGGAACCCCCTCCCACCACCTACCTGTGAGATGGTCTTGGGTGAGTTGCTTGACCTTTCAGAGATTTATTTTCAGATCTGTCAAAAGAGCGTAGATGCCTTCACGTTCCCATCACATATATGTAGCGGGGGTAGGGGCAGTGATCTCCCTACACTCTGAAGGGAGAGAGACTGACCAGGTTAGCCATTACTATTCCAGTGCCTGGCTCAGAGTAGATGTGCAATAAATAGATTGTTTTTTTCATTTATAACTCACTTTTACTACTTCCCTATCAATAGATCAGCAATAAATTGGATAACACAATGTCATGTTCGGTGTCTCCTCAAAACTAGTTGATTGTAGAATAACACATCCTGCCTGCCACCACCCTTGCCCCATGAAGCCTAATATTTTGTGTTCCTCTGTGGGTTTTCCCCCCAATATTTTGTTTAAAATGTTTCAATACAAATTGAAAGAATTTTGCAGTGAACACACACATACCTACCAGCTGCTGCTGCTGCTGCTAAGTCACTTCAGTTGTATCCGACTCTGTGCGACCCCACAGACAGCAGCCCATCAGGCTCCCCCGTCCCTGGGATTCTCCAGGCAAGAACACTGGAGTGGGTTGCCATTTCCTTCTCCAATGCATGAAAGTGAAAAAGTGTGAAGTGAAGTGACACACTTCAGTCGTGTCCGACTCTTAGCGACCCCATGGACTGCAGCCTACCAGGCTCCTCCGTCCATGGGGTTTGCCAGGCAAGAGTACTGGAGTGGGGTGCAATTGCCTTCTCCACCTACCAGCTAGATTGTGCCATTAACATCATACCATGTCTGCTGCATCAGGCATCTTTCCGTCTCTCACTGCACCTATTTTTGATGCATTTTCAGAGAAAGTTGCAGATACTAGTATGTTCTGAGTGGCTTCAGTCGTGTCCAACTCTTTGTGACCCCATGGCTCTAGCCCGCCAGGCTCCTCTGTCCTTGGGATTCTCCAGGCAAGAATACTGGAGTGGGTTGCCATGCCCTCCTCCAGGGGATCTTCCCAACCCAGGGACTGAGCCCATGTCTCTTACGTCTCCCTTATTAGCAGGTGGGTTCTTTGCTACTTGCACCACCTGGGAAGCCCAGATATCAGTAGTTTCCTCTAAGTAACTCAGCATGCTAACTGCTAACTGGAACACCGTTTGTGAAAGGCAGACACTCAGTAAGTGTTTACTGCTATTACTACTACTACTATTATTATTAAGGAAAGAAGGACAGTCATGGTGATCTGATATTCCGGAAAAAGAGACACCTGCCTGCCCCTGTTGGAAGGGGCCTGCCATTTCCTGGGAACTGAACTGCCCTTAGTTTGTGGACTAGGAAATGGCTGAAGTCACAGCCACTGTAGTGCCCTGGCACAGACTGCAGCCCATCCCCTTGATGCCCATCCCCTTGACAGACTCCAGAAGCCTTTGGAAGACTTAATAACTCAACTGTGACAGTGGAGGTTGAGACTTTCACGAGGAATTTCTACAGAGAGAGGACAGCTTTGGTTATCTGGGCTGAGTCCCTCCCAAGTCCTGCTGGGTCAGATGCAGTCCCACCCCCTTCCCTCAGCTTTGTCTATTACAGTAGGGACTTGGGACACCAGAGCTTCCCCAGGGGCGCAATGGTAAAGAATCCACCTGCAGTGCAGGAAATGCAGGTTTGATCCCTGGGTCAGAAAGATCCCCTGGAAAAGGAAATGGCAATCCACTCCAGTATTCTTGCCTGGGAAATCCCATGGACAGGGAACATTGGCAGGCTACAGTCCACGGGGTCACAAAAGAGTTGGACAGGACTTTGGGACTTAAAAACACCCCAGGGACATAGAGATCAGGAGCTGGAAGATCATGAATCCAGGTTCTAGAAAGTCAGAGTCTGGGGGCCCTGACCATTGAATGTCTTAGCCTTACATAGAACTGTTATTGTCCACACGTCCCAGCAAAAGAGCTCAGGTATAAAGACCCCTCTGAGGACCTTCTCTTCCAAAAACTGTGTGGGGTCATAGCAACAGGTACTTTCAAGTAAACAACTAGGGAGAAATAGAAGTAGTCTACTAGGAGCATTTGGAAAGCAGTTTAGTATATGAGGTGTTTTACATCCATTTAATCCTTACATCCATCTTGTGGAGCAGGAATTTGCCATTGTGTGCTGCCTGGCTACATAGCAGGAGATACAGGAGCAAGCCAAGCTTGGCCTCCAATCTCATCCCACCCGTCACTCAGAAATGGCCTCAAGTTGGTTATCACCCTGTCCTGCCCTCGATTTCTTTGTCTGAAAATGGAGGGTGTGATGATCGCATCTTCCTTGGGATGTTGTGAGATATGCTATCTAAAAGCACTTGGACATTGGATGAATGCGTCCATCACCTGCTCCAGAAGGTTCTGCCCTGAGCACTGAGGACGCAGTGGTAGAGAAGAGGAGCAGAGCCACCGTCCCCCTGCTGCGTACAGTCTAGGTCTGGCACAGACCTGAGCCAGGCCACCTGGGTGTCAGATCTGCCTGTTTGAACCTAGAAAAGTTAACTCATTTCTGTGCCTCCGTTGCCCACCTCATGGGGCTGTTACAAGGATTAAATGAGGAAAAATAAATAAATGAGGACATACACATAAAACACTTAAAAAGGTGTCTGTACTTACATGTGGTAAGCACATGTAAGTGTCTGCTACTCTTGTAGTAGTGGGAACCCCACCCAGGTTCCCAAATGTGTTAGAATCATCTGAGCAGCTTTGTAAAGGTCTGAGCCACAGCCTAGGAATCTGCATTTAAAAAAATGGGCCAAAGATCTAAATAGACATTTCTCCAAAGAAGACATACAGATGGCTAACAAACACTTGAAAAGATGTTCAACATCACTCTTTATCAGAGAAATGCAAATTAAAACCACTATGAGGTACCATTTCACACCAGTCAGAATGGCTGCGATCCAAAAGTCTACAAATAATAAATGCTGGAGAGGGTGTGGAGAAAAGGGAACCCTCTTACACTGTTGGTGGGAATGCAAATTAGTACAGCCACTATGGAGAACAGTGTGGAGATTCCTTAAAAAACTGGAAATAGAACTGCCTTATGATCCAGCAATCCCACTGCTGGGCATACACACTGAGGAAACCAGAAGGGAAAGAGACACGTGTACCCCAATGTTCATCGCAGCACTGTTTATAATAGCCAGGACATGGAAGCAACCTAGATGTCCATCAGCAGATGAATGGATAAGAAAGCTGTGGTACATATACACAATGGAGTATTACTCAGCCATTAAAAAGAATACATTTGAATCAGTTCTAATGAGGTGGATGAAACTGGAGACTATTATACAGAGTGAAGTAAGCCAGAAGGAAAAAACATAAATACAGTATACTAACGCATGTATATGGAATTTAGAAAGATGGTAACGATAACCCTGTGTACGAGACAGCAAAAGAGACACTGATGTATAGAACAGTCTTATGGACTCTGTGGGGGAGAGGGTGGGAAGATTTGGGAGAATGTCATTGAAACATGTGAAATGTCATGTATGAAACGAGATGCCAGTCCAGGTTCAGTGCACGATGCTGGATGCTTGGGGCTGGTGCGCTGGGAAGGCCCAGGGGATGGTATGGGGAGGTTGGGAGGAGGAGGGTTCAGGATGGGGAGCATGTGATTTTTTTAAAAATAAAATTAAGATTAAAAAAATAATAATAATAATTAATAAAATGCAATATCTAACCAAAAAAAAAAAAAAGGCCATCCCTAGGTGATTCTCCTTGCGATACTAGATGTAGGAACCATTATCAAAATGATCACCCAATGTTAGCTTCCCATACGAGTGAGGAAACCGAGACTTAGAGCCGGGGGGAGCATGCCCAAGGGGACACAAGTAGCAAAGCACTGGAAGCAGAAGAGACCTGTGGTCCCCACCTCCAGGCTCCTGGGCAGATACTTGCCCCCCGCGATCGGCTGGCCAGCGTGCTGGACCCTGAACCAAATCAGGGTTCTGCGCACCACTGTGATCATTTTTCATTGTAAAGGGCCCAGTCGAATCAACTATTTGGTCTGGTGAAGATCATCTGTCTCAGATAGGAAAATCCCTATATCTCACATATTAAAACACTTCCCAACTCTTTTAACCAGGAATTGGCCCAAGTATTTAGAGTCCTCCAGTCATTAAATAACTCCCTGGAGGAGGTATGTAAGAAGTTGTCTCCCCACATAGGCTCTTCGCCTGCGTATGTAGGTGCAGGAATATTCATGCCACTCTATCCAGGCGACTCTTATAATTAATATTTACTTAAAACAATCATTAGTCTCTGCTGGGCGACATTAAACCCACGTTAGCAGTATTTTTAGCCAGGCCTTCCCCACACCTGTGACGGCAGGCGTGTGTGGCAGCGGGAAGCCCTGCGGTGCTTTATAAATAAGCCTCTGCGCACCTGGACAAGCCCGCCGCACACGCCACTCAGGCAGCAGGCTGGGCCAGGATGCCACGCTGGTGGGAGCCCAAAGCAGCCCACACCTCTGGTCCCGGTCCTCACTTCACTTTGTCACTTTATGCCCTGTCCATCAAAAAGGAAACTCATTTCTTTTGAGACAGTGTGGCATATGTACCCCAGGCTAGACCCACATAAAAGGTGTAATTTTTGCCAAAAGAGTTGAGGATTTCTCCAGTAAGAGAGGGGAGAATCATGATGGCCTTTATTAACTGCTTTATGTTCACTGTTCCCTGTAGACCACACAGCAGCATGACAGGTAGGTCCTATTCTCCTTTTCCAGAAGAGGAAACTGAGGCTCAGAAAAGATGAGTGCTTTCCCAAGGCCACACAGCCAGGAAGGGTGACTCCAGTCCACTCTAACTGAACCCACACTTTCTACTGCTCTTCCTTATCCTCAGTCTTACTTGATTCTGTTAAATGATCAGGCAGGAAGAAGGGAAACCTTTACTGAGTACCTATATATGTTGTCATTATACTGAATTAGGTCATTAGTGGTAAAAATGATTATTCCCATTTAATGGATAAAGAACCTGCAGCTCTACAGAACTCTTAAGTTGCTTCCTAAAGATCACACTGCCGGTAAGCATCAGAGCCAGAATTCAAACCCAACCTGACTCTCCAACACTAGATATTTTCCCCCCTCACCAAAGATATAAGAAATTTGCCACATACCTGGGTAATCAAGCTTCATGTAGAACCTAAGATTTTTTTTGGTCACTTTTCTGTCATCCTTTGTCCTTTTTTTTTAATGAGCTTTCTACCTAAAATTTTTGAGGTTTATAAAGAACTTTTATCCTGGTGAAAAAATTTTTATAGGATTTTGTTATTTTCAGGGATCTTCTATAATTATTTACGTTGATCCTGAAATAACCCCATGAAAATAGATATTACAAAGCCCATTTTGCAGAGAAGTAAATCGAGCTGAGAGAGGCCCAGGGCACGCCCAGGTGAGTACCTGGCCTGGCAGGAGCTCAGCCACAAAGCCTCTTTTCTCCCCACACTTGCTCAACATTGCCCTTGATCCAGGATCTGTTTAGTGGGACCTAAAGACTGAGGAATTTAGACACTTTAACGTTGAAGAAAGAGATTGGAAGGGGGAGGAGCCTTGCAGCAGCGGAGCCCAGCGGAGAGGACCCCTTCATTAAAGGTGGTGACATTTCCTCGCCCACAGGAGCAGGCCGGAAGTTGTGATGGTCGGAGAACTACAGAAATAGCAGCTTTCACACTGATTCCTACACGGGAGGAACTGGTGGTTCCAGGGCAGATAAGAATGACTTTACAAGATGAAAATGATCAGTGAGGGCACGCAGGTCTGGAGGGGAGCGAAGTTGGCATTTTTTGGCCCTGCAAATAGCTGCCCATCTGCTCTCTGTCAGAATATGTTAGGAGTGCATCTGGATTGCTGCCCCCGAGTCTCAGCTCCAGGCTGGTCATGTGGTTGTCTCCACGACAACTCCAGGAGCGGTGTAAACTGCTGCGCTTTGAGCCAGATGCTGCTCTGCACATGTGGTCTAATTAGACAGTGTTCCCAGCCTCCCGCCTCCCTTTGCTACCCCTCCCAGCACACACACCACGTTCTCTCCTCCTTTCCTCTCGCTCACCCTCACGCTCGCATCCTCAGTCTGTCTGTCTTGCTCTCCACCCCATTGGCCTCTTTCTCGGAAGTGTTCCTGTAGCCTTATCTTCCATGAATAATTCATTCAACAAGCATCGGAGTGCCTGTGCTGACCTAGGCAGTGTGCTAGGAACAGGAGAGGCAGAGCCACGTAAGACTCCACCTGGGCCCACGAGGAGTCCGCATCTAGTGAGGGACGCCTGGGCGGCCAGGAGCACAGAAACGGCAGGAAGGGCTGCAGTGGGAGGGCGCAGGGGCTGCGGAACCCGGAGCAGGGACGCCTCACCCAGCCAAGGCAGGAAGAAGGAAGGCGGGGGTGTCCCAGGGCAGCTGTCCCCAGTTAATCCATGAAGGAAGGGCGAGGAGGGGGGACTTCCGCCCGCAGCCTGGCCCATAGCGGGTGGATTTGAAGATGAGGCTCTGAGAAAATGAAGCCCTTCTTTCCCTGTGAATGAAGTCTGCTCCTCGGACAGGGGAGGCTCAGCTCAGGGCTGGGTGGGTTGCTCAGGGGCAAGCTGCTAGCGCGTGCTGAGTAAATTATTTTCTGCACCTTTCTTGGCAGTTGTGTATTATAGGGGTCCAGCATTCACCACTCCTCAGATCTCTGGCTCTCAAGAAGACAGGTGACATCTCTGTCTCACTCACTCTTTCTGTGGCGTGCCCCTCAAGCCCCAGGGACAGCACTTCCTCACCGCGCACTCCTTGTCGCCGCCCCGCTGCTCCTGGCCCCCTCTGCTTTGCGATCTAGTGAACGCCTGCCCTTCCTTGGAGCTGGGTTTCTGTATCAGTGCTGCTGTTCCCCCACCCTCCCCACCACGTGGCCTTTCTCGGAGCTCCCCCCGCTGTGCCCTGCATAGTCACCCTGTCTGTGCTCTCACAGTCCACACCCCGCCCAGCCCCCATCACAGGTATTTGTTGAGGGAAAGATGCAGAAGGCCCCACACAAGATGAAGCACCCAGCTCTCAAAGGGCATCTGAAAAGAGCTGTTAGGACCTGAACTGCCTTTGTGCAACTGCTCTGTGCCCCTCAGAATTGGCATCTAGGCAAATATGGTATCATCTCAAACCTCTCGATATGAAGTAGGTAATATCCCCAGTTTATAGGTGAGGAAACAGGCTCACAGAGGCTCACTGGCTTTCCCACTCACGGGGCTCTGGGCTGCTCTGAGCCTCTCTCGAGTCCCCAGACAGTACGTAATCCCCATATAGAGACTCCAGTCTCCTTAGGCTGGGACTCCAGCACATGAGAAAGGGCTCATGTGTGAGAAATCATCTTCTTTGTCTCAAGTCCCCCCAGAAACCCAGAGTGGGAAAGAGTTTGGGCAACTAAGCATGCTCTGAGTGCCCTGGTGTGTTGCAGGAAGAGCCTGTCTGGGCTTTAGGGACAGACAGAAAGGGCTTCAAATACGGCCCTGGCTCTTTGGAGCGCTGTGGCCTTGGGCAAGTCGTGTCCCTCTGCAAGGTGAGGATAAAGAGCCTCTCTTGGTAGGGTTATTGTGCAGATCCAGCCTTCAAGCATGGTTCCACGTGCCTGCCATGCCCAGCCCAGGCAGGGGCTCCGCAGAGGTCTCTGTGGGCGTTATCCTTTTCTTGTCGCTCCACATCATGGTCCTGATCCCAATGACCCGATGTGTGTCCTGGACAGGGAGTGCACATCACAGGCCCTGAAGTAAGTCACAGGAAGCACACTCTGGCAGAGAACGACCATTATTTGGGGGTAGAAAACCAATATTTTTTAGCCCCTCTAGGAGTCAAGGCCTGAGTTTGATTTTATGTGAATCACTTGTTGATCCCTGCATAGCCCCATGAGGTAAGAAATGTATCTTCCATTTGGGGAATAAGAAGACTGTCTCCGAGAGCTCAGGGCCTTCCACCGTGCAGAAAGCGGCATGGTGTTCTCCCTGTTCCCAGCTCTGCATGGAGAGCTGTGCACAGAAACACATTCACTGTGGGGAGCGTGGGTGACCTTGTAGAGAAAGGTCTTTTATAGAGTGACCTGGATGGGTGTCTAGAAACGGTACATGTTAACATTTGAAAGTACCTTGAAGATTTTCTAGCCCAGTCCCTTTCCATTTCATAGATGAAGAAATTGAAGGCCAGGAGAAGGAGTCAAAGCCAAGCTGAGCATATCGGCTCCTCTCCTTGTCCCCTTTCCCCTTCACAATGCTTCCATTTGCTCAAGACTAAAAACTTGCTGCCAGAGCCTCCTGGGCAGCACACCCCATCCAGACACCAGAGGTTGGCCCTGAATAAATGACATTTGGGAGAGGGCTGGTCATGTGTCTGTGACCTTGTGAGTGAGCCCGATAATCCAGCATGTGGACAGTACCGTGAATGAGCTCCCTGGAGGCTGTGTCACCAAGGACTGGTGTATCTTGGGTGAGGTCTGTCTGTCTCCCCCTCACTTAACTCAGAGAGTTGGGATTTCTCCTCTCTACAGAATTATTTTGTGCTGCTCCAGTTTTATTTTTGTGCGCTTTAAAAGCCTTTTGATCTGTGAGTCCCGTATTCCCATGGCCATAGCAAACGTTGGTTCTCCTCCTGGTCACTCTTCAGGTTGGTTTGCTTTTTGCCCAGGGGACCACCAGGGCCTCCACACCCACCCCCTCTCCAGTATGTGCTCCTGAACTGTCTTGTCCTCATTCTCAGGAAACAAAATCCTCGTCTCTAGTCAGTTCGGCACATCCTTTCCTGGGACTTTGGAATGTAAGGGTCACTGTGTTAAAACCGAGAATGTGGCGCTCAGTGACAGCGAGGCCCACTGGTGGCTGAGCAGAAGGTCACTGAGATCTTGGCGTGTCCCTGTGTGGTTCCCTACTGGGGACAGCGTGGCAGTTCACTCAATGAGGGGTGGTCACCAGCTCTCACTAACCCAGCCGCTGCTCCTGGGATCTGCCGATGTCATGGTGTGAGTGCTCAGAGGATGAGGGTGGGGGTTGTCACCGGCATGTTTGGTAAGAAAACAGAGGCTCCACAGCTAGATGGCTCCTGCCAGCCCAGGGTGGAGCCCAGACTCACTCATCTCTCCAGAGCCCACCCTTCCTCTACTCCATCACCCCGAATTGCCAGAGGAGCCCCAGTGGCAGTTGCTACACCAAATACTATCTCTGTATTTGAGAGAGAGATACAAATACTGTGTTATATTTTAAATAATATTGTGTCACATGAGGCCAGGGCCAGACAGACTTGGCTTCAGACTCCGGCTCTGTCTGTGACCAGCTCTATGGCCAGAGGCCAGTGACTTCACCCCTCTGAGCCTCAGTAGCTGTATCTGTCAAATGGAGATCTCGGCGACACCTGCCTCACAGGTGGCCTTGGAGAGTGAGACGATGCACAGGAGAGCGCCCAGGGCAGGCGGCACTCAGTGAGCGGCCTCTGTTTAATCACGGCACCTGCTTTCCCATCGAGCTGCCGCCATCTGCATTTCTTATGGGAAGGAAATCTTAAGCTGGTATGCACGCGGACCCCCTTCGTCGTGTCTCCTCGGCTTCCGCAGCCTCCCGGCTCATCTGCTAATCAGAATTTCCTGACTTCCCCCTGTTTGTCTCGGTTAATGCAGAAGGCAGGAGCTGCTGGCACAGAGGAGCTGGGTGTGGGCCGCGCGCCTGTGATTTGAATGTCTTTACTGTAATCTAGCAAGAGTGTGTGGGGTCTCCTGTCAATACCAAGTGGCTGGCCCGCCCGAATGGGCAAATACGGTCAGCCCGGCTGTCTCTGGCCCTGCAAATCATCTGAGGAGCTCTCGTCGGGCACCCACATTTCCCTGACTGAAATCATACCAACAGCGAGCCGCCTTCACAGTGACACATTGATTCTTTGTTTAGGGCTTGTTATAGTCACAGGGGCCCAGCCTGGGAGGCTGTCCCTGGCGCGCCTGAGCTACCAGATGCGTGGTTCGAAAGACTGTCTTGGTCCTCTCATCCCCCAACATGGCTCGGCCCAGCCCCATCAGAGCCATGACTGTGGCTGTGGTTCGACCACCTTCCCACCACCCTCCACCCCTGGTGGCACTCAGGCATGTACCACCACGTGCCTCTGAGGGTGCGGGGAGAGCTGCTTGCACTTGGGAGTCATTCAGACCCACCAGCTCTGGAACCTTGAGCAAAGCATTTCATTGGCCGGGGCACCCTTTCCTCATCTGTACAGTGGGGGTCATTCATGGGTGCCCACGATTCTGGTGAGGATTCCGGGAGGGGAAGGTATTAACACATGTTGGTCCAGAGCAAGTGCTCAGCCGACCTCAGCCTCCTCACCCTATACTCATGCCTGCTTCTGGCTAACCTGAATCAGCTGGAGTCTAATCCTTCTGTCCCAACTCTCCCTCCCTCCTTCCCTGCCTCCCAGGAGTAAGTATTTGGCATATACTAGGCTGGACACCCAGAGAAGGCAATGGCACTCCACTCCAGTACTCTTGCCTGGAAAATCCCATGGATGGAGGAGCCTGGTAGGCTGCAGTCCATGGGGTCGCTAAGAGTCGGACACGACTGAGCGACTTCACTTTCACTTTTCACTTTCATACATTGGAGAAGGAAATGGCAACCCACTCCAGTATTCTTGCCTGGAGAATCCCAGGGACGGGGGAGCCTGGTGGGCTGCCGTCTATGGGGTCTCACAGAGTTGGACACGACTGAAGCGACTTAGCAGCAGTAGCAGCAGCAGCAGGCTGGACACCATCCTCAGCCTTTTCCATGTCTGCTGGGAACTCACCGAGGGTCCTTGCCCAACCCCGTGAGGAGCAGCTGTTGTGACCCAGCTGAGAGTGGTGCTGAGACCCGGAGCAAACAGTACTGGCTGCTCAGGGGAGGCTTTAAAAGGACCCTTCAAACCTCAGAGCAAGATATGGCTCTCCTGCACTTTGGCCAGTGATTTGGGTATTTTACTAGGAAATTGGAGGTACTTCAACAAAATGCAGTTGATTTGGGACTACTGGTGATAAACAGGGCCAGGTTCTCTGGCTTTCTCTATAATATTTCTTTACTCTTAAATTTCAAAACATGAACGTTGATTGGTGTGGGTGCTGTGCTGGTCACTTTCACTTGCGCGTGGTTCTCAACCTTGGCCATATTCGAGTCACGTGGGGAGTTTTAGGAACTACTAAGAAAGTGCCCTGGGTGATTCTAATGCATGGCCATGGTCAAGCATTACTAAACACACTATCACACTCACCCCTGTTTAACCCCCGAGCGATCCCCTGTGGCAGGTGGTGAGAATGGGGATCCAAGGGTGCAGCCGTGTGCGCAGGGGCAGAGCTGGGGCTGGAGCCGAGCTCTGCGTCCCGCTGCCACATCTGCCTCTTCCTGCAGTGACTCAGCTAATGTTTATTGCATGCCAGGTCCTAGCCCACCTCTAGGAGTCTGCCCTGGGCTGGGAAGAGGCCAGTGGGCACAGGTGTAGGGGCTTGGAGGAGGAATGGAGGCTCTCTTTACCTGAGGGCATCAGGTAAGGTTCTCACAAGGAAGTAACATGAAGAAGGAAGCCAGAAGAGTGAGAGTGTGTAAAGCAGTGGGTGGTCGACAGTCCAGACTTTCTGGAAGGGAATGAGCGTATGGACAAGGTAGATGGGTCATAAGCAAGAAGCATTAGCTGGGGAAGGTCACATAGAGATTTGCGTGTCATGCTCAGGAGTTTAGAAACCCCACCTCCGTCAACCTACACACTTGCCTGAAGCTGTTCTACGCTGGCCAGCCAGATGGCAAACAGAGTCAACAACCAGAGCCGCTATTTAGTATTAGTATTAGTATTTAGCCTATGAAGGGAGAGGGGGATAAGAGAAGTGTGAAGCCCGGAGGCCTCACTGGTGTGTGTTGTGCGGTATGCAGCCGCAGCGCTGTGCACAGATGGCCTGTGTGTGGTTTATGCTCTTCTGTCACCATCTCAAACTTCCTTACCAATTTTACCCTCGAACTTGTGCTCTGTGGATGGAGGCTGAGGGGCAGTGGGGTGTGCGCGGGAGCAGAGGTCTGCACAGCATGCTCCAGCTCATCCAGCATGCGTGGAGCTCACTGGCAGGGTAAACGTGTCAGTGTCTGCGGCCGCAACAGGGGGCACTGACAGGCCCCAGAGTCCACACTCTGTGTCAGAACCAGAAGTTCTTCAACATTGAGAGAAGGCAGGGGTGTTCTAGGAAGACCAATAACGACCGCAGAAACCTGTCACGTTCCTAACTCATCCTTGTGTTAGCCAACCACCTCTTCCCTCGATGACAAGGAAGGAGAGAAAAAGATGGAGCAACCATCGTCCCTTTTCTTTTCTCGTCAGTAAGCCAAAGACAGAGAATGTTAATAAAATGTGTGTGTATCAAGAATTGAAATAAAAAACAGTTGAGTTAGTTTTGTGCAGCATTTCCACTGTCTGGTAAGAACAAAACACGAATGCATATATGATTTACAAAATACGATTCCACATATGTTAGCATTTAGAACTGGCATTGCATGATACAAAGCTGAACAATTAAAGCCATGCTAATAATTTAAATTCTTATTTTTTTCTTTACATGGAATGACATTAAATAGCAAACTTTAAAAGCACCGTAAAGAGATCATGAAGAAAAAAAAGCTTTATATTTTAGTACTCAACAGCACTTTTTTCCTGCTTATTTCTTTTACACTGGCTTCCACAAATTATGTTATCAGTCTTAGTAAAACCCAGTCTCTGCCCTCAAGAATAGTTATTTGTGCAAAATGTATTTGTTGTCATCTGTCTGAATCTTAGAAGCAACCCTAAGAGATGGGCCTTCCTTGAGTCATTGTTGCAGATAAGAGAAGACAAGTTACTTGAGACCACGTGGCCAGTATCTTCAGAGTCCAGATTCAAGTCCAGGACTTTCTGACCCCAGGACATATTCTCTCTCCACCATGTTGTGTTACCTCAAATGAATCAGATTTCTTCTTTAATTTTTTTAAGTTTTGTTTTTTTTTTTAAAGATGGCTTTACCCAGAAAAACCAGAACCAGCCCTCTGATGTGCCCGTCATCACGCTGTACTGTGCTTATTTGTTCCCTCAAGTAGCCAGACTCCTTGGTAACAGGAGGTTTTTTGTTTTTATTATGGAAAACTTCAAATATGTACAAAATACACCAACTCCTATGTACCTATTGCACTGCTTCTACAACTATAGGTATTGTATCATTTTTAAAAATTTAATTATGGTGAAATATATATTACATAAATTTTACCAGTTCAACCATTTTTAGGTGGACAGCCCAGGAACATGAAATATATTCACGCTTCACGTTGCCGTGCAGCATCACCACTGGCCATCCCTAGAACTTTTTTTCATCCTGCAAAACGAAGCCTATGTCCTTTAGAGAACAGCTCCCCTTCCTTCCCCCTTCAGCCCCTGACAACCACCATTCTACTTCTGTCCCTGTGAAGATGACAACTCCAGAGAGAGGAGAGTTGTCCTTTTGTTACTGGCTATTTCACTTAGCGTGATACTTTCAAGTTTCATTCATACTGTAGCCTGTGCCAAAAAGCCCTTCTTCCTGAAGGCTGAATAATATTTCAATGTATGTATATTTTGTTTATTCGCCTGTAGACACTTGGATTGCTTCCATCTTTTGACTTTTGTGAATGATGCTGCTATAAACATAACATTCTGCCATTCTTGTATCATCCATACATACCTCATCCTCTCCCTACCCCTCATTTGATTATTAGTGTTACTTGTAGGAACTGTATTTTATTCATCTTTGTATTTCTCTAACTCAGAACCAGGCACACAGTAGGTGTTTCAAAATTTTTGGATGGATGAATCTTCCAGAATTATCACTTTTTTAATTTAAGGAAGGTCCATAAAGAATGGGCACCTCATTTTTCCCCTAAAATTTCAGGATAAATATGCACATAAGATTTTGGTAAAAATTAAATTTATGAAGAAAAATAAGAATTTGATGCTTTCAGTATACATCAGCAGAACAAGGAAAGATGCTGAAGAATCTGATGGGAGATTTTATTTTTATGCCAGTACGCTCAGTGCTGTGGATAAAAGCCATTTATTTCTGGAATTAAACCTTTGGAATCACCAACTTCACCTGTTAACAAAGATGGACTCATCAATAATGGAATTTTTTATCGACTCCATGTGTCAAGAAGATAATCCAGGAGTAAAACTTGTCTTTTCATAACCAAGTCCTTGATAGGGTTAAGCAGTTTTGTTTATCTGTCCTTCGGGTCAGGGACGGAAAACTCCACTAATGTGATCTGAGCTTGAATGCTCACGGCCTGACTTGCCTGAATTAAAATCGCTCTCAGTCAGTAACCCCAGCGCCTAGAGTGTCGCCCAAGAAGACAAAAGGTTTAATCAGCCTAACAGGAGAACTAAATCAGCACTTCCTACAAAGGAGGGAATTAACGAGACAGCTTACCTACTCCCCTCCACCACTGCAGAGAGCAGAATGGGGGCGCCCATTTCAACTGCAGGAGCGGGTGGACAAGCGGGTGCAAATGGGTAGGCATTGAGTTGGGCCTGTGGCAGAAAGGACCTTCACCACAGCTTACCTCCTCCCTCCTGGGAGCAGTTCATCTCTGAGGGGCTCGGAGAACGTGAGGGGCTCCCCCTTTGAAGAGAAGGCTTGTGCTCCCCAGCAGGTGTCCAAGGGCAGACAGAATTGAGGCCTTCGAGAAAGGCCCGAGTCTACAGCAGACCATACACAAGAGGGCTGGGCTTCGGAAGCCACCTTGTGTAAAACTCAGACTCTGCCCTGTGCGGGGCATGTGACCTGCTCCTCCGTAAGGATCAGGTGAACCGTGAGTATGCTCACTTCCTTAGAAGATGAGTCCTGCAAGGGAAAGCACCCTCTGTGCCTGCTGCCGGTCAGACCTCACACGTGCCTCTAGTAATAGCACCAGGTTAGGGCAGGACGGTCGCCCGTTGGGTGGGAACGGTTCACCTGACTCTTACCCTCCCAGGCTCCACTGAACGTGTCCACTTCTCCCAAGTTCACACCTGCTGCCCCGAAAGGATTAGCCTTTTCCTCTCTGACTCCGGTGGTATTTTGCCACCCAGCCCAGCAGCCCGGCACCATAGGCAGTACTTGTTTCCATTCTCAGCTGACACGGCTAATGTTCTCTGAGCTCTCTGCATGAAAGGCCCCCTCTGTCACATTTCCCCTAAGTCCTTCCCATCCGTGCCCATGTCCTTCAGTTTGTTTCTATGACACAGACATCTGACCAGGGGGCTGTCATCTCCAGTAAATAGACAACAGCCCCAACATGTTCATATCTCCCCAAAGATGAGATTCTTTCTGCTCTCCTACAGCTAAAGCCTGCCTCAGGCTACTCTTGCATACAAATCTGATTGCAAACTTGAATTTTTTGATCCCTCAGCAGACTTCTTCCTGGCAATGCTGGGCCAAATCTCCAGGACTGAATGCTCACAGCTCCAATGAGCATTTCCTCTGAGCAGCTCTAAGCTCCCTGGACACAAGTGTCACTCATCAGGCCCCGTGCTCTGAGACCTCCTTACCATCAGGCTAAGCGGTATCTCAACCACACAGAGACTGCAGGGCTCCTATGACAAGAACCAGGGCCACACACACTCTGTGGTTCTTTAACCAGTATCCCTGAGTTTCTACTTAGGGGCTGAGAGTATAGTAGTGAGGCCAGCAGGGCCTCTGCCCTCTCGAGCTCCTGGTCATGGGGACACCAGTGAAGATTACCCTGCACGCAGGGTGTACCAGGCACTGTGGGAGCACTGAGTAGGGGTGTGTGACTGCCACACACAGGCCTGTGTTTAAAGGATGATAGCCCAGGTAGAAGGAGCAGAACTGGCAAAAGCACAGGAGGAAGTGGCAAAGAACCTGGCCTGTGACTAGGAGATGCATTTGAAGCATCAGGTGTACAGGAGAGCATAGGAAAGTGACACAGAAGGACTCTGGGAAAGAAAGCTGGGGACTGCGTCTGCCCACATGAAGCTTATAGTCTAGTGCAAGGACTAGATAAGCACCCAAATGTAACATCTCCACAGTCCTTGAGTAGGATAGTGACGTGATCCAATTTGCATTTTAGAAATCTCTCTGGCCAGAAGAATTAAAGTGGTTGGGGAGGAACAAAAGAGGAGAGCCACATGAAGCTGAACGCCTACCATGGCAGTCAGGCCTGTGCCAAGGGATGGAGAGCAGGGGACAGGCTGATGAGACGTTGCCCTGGGGAAAGGGGACAGACTCAGAAGTCTGATAGGTCTACTGTGAGCAGCCATGGATGATGATAACTCCAGAAAGAAAAGCAGATTTAGAGTGCAGTCCAGATGGGATAGTAATTGGCAGTTTTTGGGCCCTTCTGAATTTGAGGTTCCATCCAGGTGGGGATTGAGACATGAGTTTGGAATGAGAGAAGTCTGAACTGACAGTGTTTATTAGCAGTGATCAGTGTATGAGTGACATTGTGCTCATGGTTGAGACCTCCTGGAGAGAGAATTAATTGCCCTACTGTGGTTCCAAGGGTGAGAAACTTCCAGACCACAGGAATGGAATTCCAGGTGGGCTTCTGTTGGTTCTCACTGGCTGATCTTTCCACTTTGCAGCAAGGAAGGTATAAGTTCATGCCAAAGTAATAAATGTCCTGAAAACTCTTTCCCCTGAGGAGCTGATGTGTGTTTTTCTCCTCAAAGACAGTGTAATATTTGCATTCTTCTTCCCTTCTTGCCTTGGCAGCTGGGAAGCTCAGAGCTAATTTTGTAACTTTATTTTATTTCATTTTAAGAATGTTTGTTTATTTGGCTGTGTCAGGTCTTAACTGTGGCATGTGGGATCTTTAGTTGAAGCATACAGTGACACGTGGGATCTAGTTCCCTGACCAGAGATTGAACCCAGGCACCCTGCATTGGGACTCCTGAGTCTTAGCCCCTGGACCACAGGAAAGTCCCTGTAACTTAATTTTAGAAATCACACAGGACCTGCATATCCAGATGCTCTTTTCACAAATAAATACATTTTATATGTTTATGTATTTTCCAGCACCAATTTTTTTTTCTTTGTTTTAGGGGCCTCAGTTCCTTTGTAAAATTAGGTGGGGTACAACTGTATACAAATAAATGTCCCCCTTACTCTATTATTTTAGTATCATCCTTGTGCAGTAAGTCTGCCCAGTTGCTGAGCTAATATTGACTGGATTTAAGCAGGAGGGACTCTCGGAATTTATAGCAGCTACACAGTAAATTTAACACTCACCTAACTCATTAAAGCAGGATAAAAGTGGAGCTTCAAACGTCTGTGTTTGCCACCAAGTCTGTGAGAGGAGGGGTACCTTTAATTCAGTTCAAGATGTAGAAGTCTGATCTTTCAGAATTGAGAATACACTGTTGAAATTAAAGCCTTGTCTGTGTAGATGAGTACTCCAAATACCTTCAAAGAAGGATTGAGGTGTTGACTACAAAGATGGGTGGTTTTTTAAGCTTAGGGTGTCGTTTTCTTGACTCATAAAATGTGGTTCGGTAAAAGCAAACTTCCTTATCAAACAGCATAAGCACAAAGTTACCTGGGTGATAAAATCTTATTTTTGATCATCCCTGTTTATTATTTTAAAATTATAACTTGCTACTGGTTAAGATCACTCTATAAATGGTTTTCAAACTGTGTTCACTGCCTTAGGGACTGCAAAGGTATGGGATGGGGAGAGGGGCACGGGGTGGAGAGAAGACCAGCCAGCAAGGAGAGCCCAGCCAGCATCCCCACCCCCAGCACCCCCAGAGCATCTGGGCTGTTGAAGGTAGCAGGGCTCCTTATGTATAAAGTGCTATCCAAAGAGCGGGTTCCTCTCCTACAAGTGCAAAGAAAAGTTTGGGAATCATCCCACTGAAGGACACATCTCATAACTTGCTGTTGGGGTATGACTGTGGCTAATATGGAAGCGGCCCGGGTTTGGAATCGGGCCCTTCATTCCCACCCTGCCTCCTACCAGCTCTGTGACCTTGGGAGATGTCTCCTCCTCTCTGAACTAGCTTCCTCATCCGTAGAGTAGAATGCCACCAGGATAACAGCCACTTCCCAGGTCTGTGAGAGTGAGGTACGTCAGCGGATGTAGGAGTGCCACCTGCCAGAGTTCAAGCACTGATGGCCTCGTTCCTTCCCTCTAACCCTCCTCTCTCCATCTTATCTCTGTCTCCCAGGAGGAGCCAATCACCTTCTGCGAGGAAGCCTTCGTGTCGCACTATCGCTCAGGAGCCATGAGGCAGTTCCTGCAGAATGCCACCCAGCTGCAGCTCTTTAAACAGGTGCCCAGCCTCCCTTGCCTGGTCTGCGTCTGGGGCCCCAGTGGGGTTTCTGCAGCCGCCTCCACTCTAAGCACTGAGGCTGAAGACATGGGTGGGACTCAGGCCTCAGTGCAAAGAGGCCCAGGGTCTGGGGAGGGAGACTGGGCAAGGAGGGTGCTTAGCCACCAGACAGTGCCTTTGCAAATATGCCATGTAGTTTAACAAGTTATCATAAACACACAGCCAGTTTTTTAAACTCACAATTCCAAAGGCCTTTTCCTGTCTTGGTTCTTTGGTCGTATACTAAGGAGCCCAGCTGAATGGCCTTCCCCTGTTTCTTTGAACAAGCTGATATGCTTTTGTTCTTTCTTTGTATAGTTTATCGATGGTAGATTAGACCTTCTCAATTCTGGCGAGGGCTTCAGTGATGTTTTTGAAGAGGAGATCAACATGAGCGAGTATGCTGGTAAGGGCAGTTCATTTTTCTTTATGAGCTGTGGTCTGTGTGTGGGATTGGGGTGTGTTCACAAGGAGTGGCCATGACTTCTTTTTTCCTTCACTGGGGATGAAAGAGAGACTGATTTCCAACTTGGCCTTGAAACGTTGGAGGAATTCCCTTCCCTTTTTGATGACATGTGCACTGGTGCAACTGAAGTCCTGCATCTTGGGGTCACTTGCTTCCCCCCAGGTGGGTGAAGTCTAGATAACGTGGTGGCCCCCACAATGCAGTGGAAAGCACAAAAGGTACTGAATTAGGAGACCTGGATTCACTACCTAGCAGTGAGGACTTGGTTGAGTCATTCACCTCTTTTAACTGAAGTGTTATCTGTGCACGGACTGTAACAGTGCCTACCTCATAGGAGTCCTGTTGAGATGAAATCAGAGACCCTGAGGAAAGGTGTGTGCAGACACCCAGGACAGACCCTGGCACAGGATCGCTAAATGTTTCTTTAAGATGTAAAGATCATCGCAGGGGCCGTGTCTCTGTAGGCTTTTAGAACCAGAGGAATCAGGCTCTCATTTTTTCAGAGGAGGCATCTGAGGCCCAGAGAAGTGTTAGAGGCTGACCCTGCCTCCTGAATCCCAATCTGTCCGCCTTTCCAAATCTCAGCGCCTCAGTCTTTGTTGGCAAAGTAAAGCTAAATGCAAAACAATGGTAGTCAGCTACAGGCCCCCTCTTATTGCTGGGCATGTGTCTGGTCTGGACTGTGCTGGATAATCTAACTGGCAGGGCATAAATTCTTAGAGCCAGGCATTATCTCACCTACGAACCCCTTTGTCAGGCCCGACTAACCTGTGCTGCATGGAGAGCACAGTAATCAAAAACAATAAAACCAGTGTGGAAATCACTGAGGAGCATTTCCTGAGTGCCTTCTTCTGTGACCACAACTCTGTACAGTAAGAATGAGAGGGGGCCAGTTCTGCCCTCAGGGAACTTTTAGACTGCCAGGAGAAAACTCACAACCAAAAACAATACAGACTAAACCATTGCAGGCAAAGGAGCAGACACAGGTCTTTGTGCAAGTAGCACAGGGCTCTATTAACGCTCACTCTGTAACATGAGAGCTTTACAACGGAGGCGGGTTTGAGAAGTGTCCTAACAGTTGAATTTATGGGTTCTGGGGAGGAGACAGGCTTCAGGTGTTGATAAACTAAGTCAAGTCATTCAGTCTTCTAGAAAAGCTGTCTGCTGTTAAGACCTCCATATCCCACCAGATAAAATGAATCTGTTCCCCACAGCACCCCCCTTTCCTTTTCCTGGTACTACTTTAGCATAAGGCAGGCCGAACGTGTGCTTACACTGGACACACGGCCCTGTGGTTCCTGCCCTGGCGTGACTCTCAGGATTTTAGAGAGCACAGACCTATAGATGTTACCTATTCTAGAGGTAACAAGAATAGGTAACTCCTTCCCTCCAGTTCAAGGCAAGGAGTGGGAGAAGCCTACAGAGGAAATGACTGAGCTGGTCACTGAGTGTGTGCAGCAGAGAGAGCAGGGAATGTTAGCCAGGCAAGGGAAACAGCATTTGTGAGGGCATGGACGGCTTGGAGGATGCATGATCAGGGAGCCTGAGGTTGTACAGAATGGTAGTACAGCACGGAGAGGCAGATGGTGGGCAGTGCCAAGACAAGACGGAGGAAGAGAAGCAGGGTTGTTAGGGGGTCTGACCTCTATCCAGTAGGCAAGAAGGAGGATTTGGGTTTGTACTCAGGACACTGATAGGATCAGATAGCACTCTGAGAAAGAAACCTGTGGCAGCAGCTCCTTCAGGGAGGGGGCGTGGGAGCCTCCGTGTGGTTCTCCAGATTTTGAGCTTTCCAAGTCCTGCATGCTGAAAGCAACTTGAGGAACTCCTGAGGGCAGATGTATGACTTCTCTAAATACCAGCTTCTCTGCCTCCTCTTTCCCCAGGGAGTGATAAGCTATACCACCAGTGGCTCTCCACAGTCCGGGTAAGTGCCACCCCCGCAGAGCTACCTGGGCTCCTCCTTGGCTGCTGGCCGCCCTCCTCCTGCCCTGCCACCCACAGTGCTGTCATTCGGCCCAGGGCACTGTGTGTGCCCAGCTGAAGATACTTTTGTTTGTAAAGCCAGGCCATTCTGGTGCCAGGTGGAGACTAGCAGGAAGAGACTGTCCAAAGTCCGCCCTCAGTGAGGGTGATGAGAGGCAGGAGAAGCTTCCTTGCCTCAGGAAGCAGGCCAAGGCGTGTTGAAAGGATATTGCCTCCTCAGAGGATTTCCAGGGGTCTCTTTCTAGGGTCAGACCAGTTGGGAACTTTTCATGAGAAACCCAAAAATCGGTCCCACTTCCTGCTCTGAAATACGTTTCACAGCACAAGGCTCCTGGGAGGATGGAAAATGCATCACTGAGGGTTTTCGTCCCCTCACTCTTGTTGTAAGCAGTTTTTGATTGTGTTAGAAGCCAGGTGCTAGGGCTTCAAAAGCCACTAAAGAATTCAGATGTTGCCTTTCCTTAAATGGGTTCGTCAGTGAGTATGTACCGAAGGCTTTCTGTGTGCCGGGCGCCGCACTGGGTACTGGGATCCAGTGGGAAGCAGGACACAGGCCCTGCCCTGGGGGAGATCCCCCTCTTGCTGGGGAGGCAGGCGCATAAACAGGAGCCCCAGCGCGGTGTGGTAAGTGTGCGCTCCTGCTCGTGGGCCAAGCACACTGCTGCCAAGGCGGGCCCCTTGGAAGTGGCTGCAGTTGGCCGAGAGTAAGCAATTCCTCAATGAAAGGTTTCTTTTGTTCTTCTCGAATGGCCAAACATGGCACTTGGCAAATCACAGACAAGCAATAAGGACTCGTTGATTGATTGATAAAGGGAGTTTTAATACTCTAAAGGACCATTGAAATAGGATACAGAGTAATTTTGGAAAGCAGTATGGAACAAATGAGTGGGTGAAAATTTCCTATTATCCTACAACAGAGAATGCTTTCTAGGTCAAATTTTGAAGTTTTTAATTAAAGCTCAAGGTTTCTAATATAGACGGTTACCAAAAATTGTGCTAAAAGTTAATCCCAATAATTATATAGTATGTCTGACTCTTTTGTATATGCCCTGGATCCAATTTCTCTTTCCATTCAAATCTGTTGGGATTGTTGCAGAAAAACCCGAATGAACTTTTGGGCCAACCCAATATCTTTCCAAACCACCACAAATCTGATTATGTGATGCACTTGGTTAAAAATCCTCTGGGATATGGACTGCTCATGCTGGCCCTCTGTGGTTGACCCCGTCTGGCTCTCGGTTCCACTCGCCAGTCCTCCTATGATGCGCTGACTGTTGTTACTCACAGAACATGCCATGGATTTACAGCTTCTGCGTTTGTTTATGAGCTGCTTCCTGTCCCTGGAATGTCCTTATCCGCGCTGTCCCCAACGCAAGCGCCTACTCTTCCTTCATGGGCCAAATATTTCATCCTCTGATGCCTTCCCCATCCTGCTACACAATGAGCTGCCGCCACCTGCCTTGTGCGCACGGCCAGTGTGGTTCTTGCCACCTTGGGTGGCACTTGTTTCCCCCCAGACTAGGGGTCTTTGAAGGCAGAGACCTGCCCTCTAGTGGCTTGGTACCCTCAGAACCTAAACCGGGGCATCCCCGCCGTGAGTCCTTACAAACAACACAGAAAACCAGGGGGAAGAAAGGAGGCTGCGTGACTTAAGGTAGTCACAGTAGCCAGATAACCTTGCCTAATCGGCCCCCAGTTTTCTGCCCCAGCTCAGTGTTAGCATCCATTGTTATTAAACTTATCTTAGTGTTGTCCGTGGTAACTAGAATTTCTTGAGAAGAAATTCTTGTAGATTTCTTGTAGAATTCCTTGTAGATCACTCCAAAGAAAGCTTTGCCTCAGAGACCCTGTGATGAGCTTTCCTCCCAGCCAGCAGACAGGTGCCAAGCACAATACTGAGCCTGGGGTCCCACCTCAGCTATTCTATCACCATCCACCATCCCCCCTCTGCCCCCACACCCACCCATAGGGATTCTGCTGTGGTCGGAATTTAATTGCCCAGGACCAGTCACCATCTAAGCCTGTTCCTCTAATTAAGTTACACACTTTTGAAATGTTGCTTAACTTGATTAAAGAGAAGAGGTCTTTGTTGCTGTTGGCCTACTATATCTTCAGTCCAAATTGCTAACTGACGTTTTTATTATAGAAAGGAAGTGGAGCAATTTTGAATACTGTAAAAACGAAAGCAAACCCGGCCATGAAGACTGTCTATAAGTTCGTAAGTACTGGTCTTGGTCTCGGGATCCACACAGATCTGTTCCTGAGCATGACGACAAAACTCTTAGACTGAACCCTATGTTGCAGAGCTGATTTGGGGGCTGCTGTGTTATTTCCTAAAGCTCTCAAAACTCTCAGAATTGTTTAGCATTGATGTTTTATGACCAGGTCAGTGACGTTTTTTCATTTAAAATGTTTCTGCACACAGTGGCTGCAATAGAGAAATGGGCGGCTACTTGTTTTCGCTTTTCAGATGTAGATGGGGTGGCTAAAATTCCAGTGCTCCATCCAGAAGACCCAGAGGCTGTGGTCTGTCGGGTGTTCTGGTAGACCTTTCCTGTGTTTATCCTCGCTATTATGTCAGAATAAAGCAGCTGCTCTGCAGGTTACTGAAGAATGCTCGTGGTGGGACACATGCCCATTTTTTTGTCCCAAATTCTTCATCATCTCTCTCATCACCGCCCTATAGGAAATGCATTGTTTGTGAAACTTGTGCCCACAGCAGAGTGAAAATAAGAGAACACGCCGGTTCCCGATGCTCCATCTTTTACGAGCCTCAAGTATTTTTTCTCATGGTTTCTCCTGCTTCCTAATTTGACTCCAAGACACTTAACTGGGGTGGTTGTGTTTTATTTCCATTTTTAATTTTGTTAGTCCTTTCTGTGCTTAAATAGTAATTATTTTAATAGGGTGGGTAGCTGCCAAGAGAACCGCACAGGTCGTAGAATGACAGAAAGTCAAAGCCAGGGTGTCTGCTGAAATGAAATTTAAGAAATGGCATCAGAGAAACCCAGCAATGTGTCTGTTTGGCCTGGGCAGAAAATTGGTCCTAAAGCCCTGCCCTGGTTAAGCGTAGTGGATATTCTGAACCTTGCAGCTGGAGAAGCTGCTGCTCTCCTCTTACTGGTAGCTGTCGCCAGGCTGCAGATATAAATAATTACAGAGAGCAGAAGAAGAGCTTCAGAGGTGGGGAAAAATCAGTGCCATCAAAATGCAGAAAATAAAATCTGTGTAGCCTCTTTAAGGGCTTTTTTTTAACCTTTCAACATTGTATTTGTTTTCATAGCCATTATATTTTCAACTTGATGATCCCATTTTCCTTCCTTTTTCTAGTAATCAGAGAAGGTGATTCACGATGGACTGAAATCAAGCACAGTCCCTGCTGGAAACAGAAGGGGAATCTTAACTTAAATTAATTTTTCATGCAGGCAAAAGATCATGCAAAAATGGGAATAAAAGAGGTGAAAAACCGCTTGAAGCAAAAGGTACTTGAAGTTCTTATTCAAAATGTATAAGCACCGTGTATGAAATGCGTGGCCACAAAAAAGTACGATGTGATCAATAGAGGCTGTTTGATACAGTGTTGTTAGCACACTTCAAAATGCATTACCAGCTGTCCGGGAGTTTTCACACTGTTATAAATATTCACAGACAAAAAACTGTCTTCAAATAACATTAAGACTGGCTTAAACCCACAAAGGCAAGCAAGTTCAGAGTTACTACTGTTAGTCTGTCCCCTGCTCACCCCCCTGGGCCCGCACTTCACTAGGGTCCATACAGATTGGCTCGGCCTCCCCACCCCAGCACTACCAGCTCCTACAGCTGACCTCTGCCCTGGGGCTGGTTGTAACCAAAATCAAGAAGCACCTCCAGGGAAATGACTGCCGTGGTTCAAGCCTGCACGTGGGTTTGAGGAGGATACTGCAGGCTCTGCTCGCAGTTCATATGTGAGACCCAAGGGGCAGGGAAAGACTCTGATTGTCTTCATGGACCATCAGTAAAGTCATATAAAATCATACAGACTGCATCCTGACTAAGACTGCCCCTACCTGATTCTCTAGATTTGTGCAGGGAAGTTGCTATAACAGAGAGGGCATCTTTATATTATTATGAATATCAGCATCAGTATTAGCATTGCTACCCTTCATTAAGCACTTTCTAAGGATGGTCCAGCCCAGGAGCTTTCTCATTTAATCCATAGAGCCACTCTGGGGGGGTATTATTCTCATATCCTGTGTAAGGAGACCCCCAGTTAAAAGGTGAAATAATTTGTTCAAGGTCACACTGGTGGAGCCTGGCAGAGCCAGGATTCAATTCCAGATTCATCTGCTTCAGTGTCTGTGCTCTTATCACTGTAGTATTTCATACTGCCTTCTTGAAACAGGTGTTTTGTTTTCCAAAAGATGTTTGGGATCACTTACTTCATTATCTCCACACCTCCAAAATGTGCCAGGTAATAAGGATCTTTGTCTATCTCGGCAGTTTTTTTAAAAATTGAAAGCAGTTTTAATTTTAGAAGTCAGAAAGGACCTCTCATTAATTTGAAATGGCCAAAGGAATTGATTCCTCTAATTGCAAAATAATTTGCTCTGACTAAGCATTCACATTCTTAGTTTCAGCTGGGAGTGAATTTTTAGCAGCTGAGATTCAAGTCCTGGAAATAAAAATCCTGCTAATGTAAATTCAGATAGACCTTAACTGTGGTCTGTTGCACTCTGCCAGAGACTGGCAGGTGGAATCCTTTACTTGGATGTTATTTAAGTCCCTAAGTACACCTTTTTATCTCCTATCCCAGTCATGCGTAACTGAATTGGATTGCAGATGTAAAATGGAGGGGCAGCGAGGGCGGAGCTGTCACCAGGCTCTTCTTCCTTGATAACCGCATCAGGCTGGTATTAGAAGGTTACTTGGAGTAAGCAGAGAAAGGTCGCCTCCTCAGGCAGAGGACACATGTTGCCTCCTTGGTCAGATCTGTTCTCTGCAGGCCATCGCCTCCTTCCTTGTACACATAAGCATCAGGCCTTAAGAAAATCCCCTTTTTATGATGGGTAAAATTTGTGCAAATAACCAGTTAAACTGAGGGCTTTTGATGTTGTTCAAAGGTTCACTTAGACAATCTAGATCACTCTCCTCCCTACCATCTCCCTTTCCTCTCCTTGATGGCATTTGAGGCAGAGTCTTCCCTCCCCTGTTCCTCTTCCCCCTGCCAGTCTTTTCAAGAATAGCTTCAGGAGATAATGTTCTATAGAGAGTGTCAGTACATTTCAGGTGACACAAACGGTGAAGGCATTTCATAGAAATGTGGCTTGTCACCATCGGACTGTTGACAGATCTATTAGTGCACCCTTTTCAATTTTCACTTTTCCCCCTTCGGTCTTACAGATTTCTGCAGACTTGATATTTTGCAGTTGTTCTTGGAAGAGCCATTTTGTAATTGAGACTCTAGCATTGTTCGGGACAGACAGGACCAGGTCTTCCACAGGGCTCCAGCTCCCTTTCCTGAGCTAATTTAGGATCTGGCTTTGTCTGACCTCTCTCACCGCAGTAGAAAATATTTCCTTGGCTTTTTTACCCCTCCACCTTCCCTTTACATGGCAACATATCTGTGTGGCTCCCCAGATGCATCCCATGTAGACATCTCAAGTTTGGTTTCTGCTACAAAATCGAGGCTGTTCCCAACAAAGACCTAATTTTCAAATGTACTGGGTTGCCACCTGGCTTCCTCTAACTCTGCATAGCAATGGTGACCCCACAGATATAATCAAGAACCCAACCTTGCCCTCTTTGCTCTTGCCTTGGGTTTGAATTGCAAATAGAAGATGTGGGGCCGACCTGTGGAGAGGTCAACATGGTGTGTGGAGGTCCATCTCTAATATGACTGAGCAGGGCCCTTCTCCATCCCTCGTTCATTTGTGCTGCAGACTTTCAAAGCCTCTGAAAGAAGAGCTTTCAAAGTATCCCTGTGACCATTGGCAAATAATTGTTAATAGAGACTGTAGTGTAGCTTTTATTCCATACCTGCTCTGCTTTAGCCCAACAACAAAAAAGGATGGATAACACATTTCTCTGGATAAATGGAGCAAGGTGGTCAAATTCTTCTATAGCTTAGCCTTCTTTGAAGTTTAACTTGCTCAAAATTAGGAAGAAGAAATGGCAAGGAATGCTACCCAGCCATCACTTTCTAAAGGGAAAATCAGTTCTTTCATCCAGAGCCCCTCCCCACCAGACCTGGCCTGTTGGGAGGATGCTGCATGGCTGGGCTGTGGCTCTCAACAAACCTCCTTCTATTGCAGTGTTGTACACCGCTGCACCAAATGCCCTCTTTTAAAAACAGTAGCTATTCCCACACTCCTTCTTTCCTATGAGGAACATTAAAATATTTATGTAAGGATGTCCCTTTTTTTTTTTCTTTTTTTTGCCTATTGGAGAACCCCTGAAAAATAATAATATTTTCTTCAGTATAAAATTAAAATGACTGAGTCAAATGGGCCCGTTTCACAGCCTTTTTTTGGGTTTTTTTGGCCATACCATACAGCTTGAGGGATCTTAGTTCCCTGACCAGGGATTGAACCCAGCCCAGGCTGCAGCTGTGAAAGGGCCAAGTCCAAACCAGTGGACTTCCAGGGAATTCCCTCACAGCCCTTTTTAAATATTTGATCTTTTAAAGATACCTTGAGCTTGTCGATTCAGAGTCTGTGTGACTGAAAGGAGCAGGTTCACAGTTGAGTCAGTGAAGACTTGAGTTTCTGGCGAAGCATTTCCTACTGTATCGAAGGGAGTGAGGCAGCACCTTTGGGGCTGGGAGACCCAGGTAGACTCTTGTGGGACAGACATTTTCACACCGTATCACACAACTGTCAGCTCCCTGTCTCCACTGCAGCCTCAAATCACAGAAATTCCAACTCTGGATACTATTTTGCTATCAATATTCATCCCGTAGTTTGCATTTGCTGTAGCGTGAAGTAGACTGGAAAAGGACACTGCGCAAATCCGAACATGGAGACCAGGAAGCTAAGTCAGAGATGGGAGGCCCCAGCCTCACACCCATGAGAGCCTTCAAACCCCTCACTCTGTGGTGTGGAATTGGGGCCTCTGAAGCAGACAGATAAGCCGGATTCAGTCCTGCCAGTTTTTCTCATTTATAAAGTATGGGAAATAGAGATTTTTACTGGACTGTTGTAAGGACTAGAAGAAATAATGGGTTTAAACAGCAACACATAGTAGCCGTTTGGCAAATGGGAGATTCCAACCTGTCTGTCTTCTTCTATCCCGCATCTGGAGCGGCTGGTCTGCCCACGCACCCGTGTGCGTGTACCTGGAGAGCATGGCCGGGCTGGGAGCCTCTCCCTTTTGGTCCTCCACACTGCCACCAGAGTAGTCTTCCAGGCACCCTGCTCCCTGCCTCCCATGGGCCAGGAATGTTCTGGAATCTCTGCCTCATGAAGTCATATAGCCTCAGCTCCCTCACCCCAGTTCCCACCCAAGGCCACGCCAAGCCCCCTTCTTCCTCTGGGTTCCCATCTCCGGACTCCTCCTAGGGACTCAGTCCCTGCCTTCTCCAGAGGCAAATGGAGATTAGATCCCAGGCGTGATCTCTGATTCCAGCCTGGGGAAGGTGATAGAAATTGTATTCTTTTCTGACTCCTTTGTTGACCAAGGGATGGGAACTAACAATCTCCCAGCTCTGAACAGAGCTATGGGAGAAATCTACCAACCTTCAGCGGCCTCTTACCCGCAGCTCCATCTAGTGTCTTCCTCCTGTGTGACTCTTCAGGAAGGAACAGATTTACCCTGCCTGTTACCTTCTTGATTTTTTTTTTAAGGACATTTTGAGCATTTACCAAAAAAGAAAAAAAAATTGTGGAGAAAATTCAACAAATCAACAAGGAAAAAAGGGAATTTTATAACCTGTATTTTCACTCACTGTATCCTGACCGTTTCTCAAAACACTAAATATTTCCTGCACATGTTGTTTTAAATGGCCACATACAGTTTTATCTGATAGATGTACATACATTCATTAATCCCATTGCTAGACGCTTTAGTTAGTTCCAGTATTTCTTAGGCAAACATCCTCATAGGTAAACCTTGTAGGAATTCTTAATTATTCCATCTGGATAAATTTCTGAAAGTAGACTTAGTGGGCCAGAGGCTCTTTCCTCTTTTAGGGTTTTGATAGGAATTGCAGTTTGTGTTCCCACCAGAAGAGTATGAGAATTTTACCATTCTCTTTGCTGATGGCATCTCAGTTAATTCTTAAAGGACAATTTCTTTAATCACAGGTACCAAGTATTGTGTTTTTGGATCCATGCAGTATGTAAGATCTCTGCTGGTACCTGCAGGAGAGGGTGTGAGCCCCTGTTTCTTTCCTGACGGACTTCTCCCTCTCTGTTCTCTAGGATCCTGGGAGGAAGCAGTTTTCCTACCCCAGGTGAAAGAAATAGTGAAGAAGTTAACAGATTAGTGGGGCGAGCCCCAGGACTTTGTAAGAAATCTTGGGCACCTTTGGGTCTTCTAACTAAAGAAAATTAACATGTATATTGATGCACAAGCACATGTGTATACTGGACACATTTGGCTTCCAAATGTCCTATTCAACTTTACAATGATTTGTTGTGATAGGGTTTCTGAGGACAAGGCCACATCTGATGAGTTTTTGAGCACCTCCTTGACTCAGAATACCTTCTCTTGTGCTGTTGTCATGGGTCCATATGGTATAAATCACATTGCCCTGGGCTCCTCCGCTTTCTCGCAGTGTGGTCTTGGGTAACTTGCCCTCTCTGAGCCCTGTTTCCTCACCTATAAAAGAGTGATAATCCCATTTACTTTGTGGTTCTTGTGGAAGCTAAGTGTGATAGTGAAGGTCAAGGGCCTGGAGAAGTGACTGCAAGTAGTAGGCACTCAGCACAGGGACAGGGAAGCTCTTCCTTTCAGATGGTGCTTTTTCCATTTTGCAGGGAATAAGTCTCATGTTCAATTTGCACAGGACTTAGACATTTTTCAAAGCTTCCTCACATCTCATCTCATTTAACCCATTCTCTTAGCAGCTTTGAAGTTTGCCAAGCAGATGGTGGTCTCCCTGTTGTAAAAATAAAGAAATAGGTACAGAGAGGTTGAGTGAATTGGAAAGATCAGATAGCTAGTTAATGGTAAAAACAAAACCTAGGACATTTTTACTTGAAATTTTAACTTAAAAATTTAAGCTAAGACGCTTTGCCCAAAACTACAACAGACATTTTAAAAAATAGTTATCATCTTATAGTTTTCATTACTCTCAATATTTTCTTACTAGCTTACCTTACTGCTTCATGTCTTTATTTTTCTCCCCAACCAGTCACATACAGTGCAATACTTTTCCTGAACTAAAAGTGAACTGTTTTGTTTGGCTTTATTTAACCTCTTATGTATGTCCTCTCAGTAACCCCACTGGATCTATAATGCCCCTTGTGCCCTTTGTTACTTTCTGGCACTGAAGGAGTCCCTCCCTCTCTTTGTTCCACTTGACCTGAGCACCTTTGGGCAGCCCCTTTCCAAGAGAGCTGTTTCTAATTGGCTGGCGGCAGCTTCTCTCATCACTGAGCCTCAGCCCGGCTGAGACTCAGGGGCCACTTGGTGCAAGCCCTGCCTAGCAAAACCAAGAGGTCACCATCTCCATGTGTTGTTACCAAGCAGCACAGAGACTCAGCTGGGTGTATGGAGTTGAATATATAGAGAGGAGGAGTGGGGGAGCAGTCCCTATTGTTTATTTATTTTTATTAAAGTATAGTTGATTTGGGGCTTCCCTTGTAACTGAGTCAGTAAAGAATCTGCCTGCAGTGCAGGAGACCTGGGTTTGATTCCTGGGTTGGGAAGATTCCCTGGAGAAGGAAATGGCAACCCACTCCAGTATTCTTGCCTGCAGAGTCCCATGGACAGAGGAGCCTGGCAGGCTACAGTCCATGTGGTTGCAAGAGTCGGACACAGCTTAGTGACTAAACCACCACGGTTTATTTACTCCCTATAGTTTATTGAGTGCCTCTTTAGTAGGTACTCAGTTATTATTGTTGAGTACCATACATAGGACACTGCTGAGGAAAAATGTTCTAGACATTTATGTGGCTTAATCATCTTTATTCCTCATAGCTACCATAGCTCCATTTTACAGGTGAGGAGACTGAGGCTCAAAGATGTTCTGTGTTTCTTCTTTAATGCATTATTATTTAGTAAGGGATCACTTTCCTCCACGTGCCACCATTCTCTGTATTTAACTCAGTGAGAACAATCAATTGTCAAGTCTTTTATGTGCAGAATTTAATGAGTACTAAGGGTATGTGTCTTGTTGACCAAAATGTGTATTTGTTTTTGCAATGAAAATAGTTCAGTACAGTTGCTCAGTCGCCTCTTTGCAACTCCATGGACTGCAGCATGTCAGGCTTCCCTGTCCATCACCAACTCCCAGAGCTTGCTCAAATTCATGTGTATCGAGTCAGTGATGCCATCCAACCATCTCATCCTCTGTCTGTATTTATTATTTTATTCTAGCTGTGAGTTATTTTTACTTAGTAAAAAAAAAAAAAAAAAAAAAACGATTTAAATGTTTTTTACTTGTACATTTATTCTCTGCCTTGCTTAAATGAAGATTTAAGCAACTTTCCTGACTTGAATAAAGCCATATGATCCTCACTGCACAAGTCGGCACTATCCACGTCCTGAAGAACCCACGGGGATGGTCAGCTGCCAGCGTTAGGGAAAGGAGCGTCACTGCTTTTTGCACATTGTGGTTTTTCTTTACCTTAAAATTTGACTTTATTTATCACAAGCACAAATTAAATGTGAATTTCTAAATTAAAAAAAAAGATGACACTGGCTCCCTAAATTTTCTCCAGGTCATAGAATCCTAACTCAGACTTAAGTGTCTTTCTTCATTCTCTGCTGAAAAGACTAAGGCTAAGGAGGGAGCAGGAACACACGGTTTTCACAAACAGTAACGTCATCAGTGAACAAATGCAGAGAAAATGTCCACACTCACAAATCATCAAAGTCATGCAAATTAAAACAACAACAAGGTCTAGCTTTTCACCTCTTAAATTAGCAATACATTTTTAAAACGGTATGGCTAACACGCATGGTGAAACTGATAATACATCCATTGCTGGTAGTTGGTGTAAATTGGAAAGCAGTTTGGTAGAATGAATAAAAAGCCTTAATAATGTGTATATCTTTTGATCAAGCAGTTGCATTCCTATGGATTTCTGTTAAAGAATTAATCTAAAAGAAAGAAAGATGGCAGTGTTTATCCCTGTGATGTTTAAAAAAAAAGTTTAAAAAAAAAATTAGGAGCAATCTAAATGCCCAGTAGTAGTAAAAATGGTTTATTAAATTATTGAGTATCTGCTCAATGAAATATTATGCATCCATTAAAATGATCATTCTAATGACTGTATTGTACCATGGAAATGTTTATAGTAGAAGAAACAGAATGTAAAATTATGCACGAGTTGTGATTGCAAGTAATTTTTAAATGCCTGCATGCAGACAGAGTGAATATATAAAAATTAAAATAACTGTGTGAGGTAGCAGGAGGAAAGGTCTTCCCCACTATTGTGAATTATTATGTTGTCTTTATAATATAATGTGCATGATTTTGGTTTCCCTAAGTGAAAGGGCCAAGTTAGCCTTCCATTTCCTCCATCTCTAGCAGGAGTGTCCGAGAGGGGGTTCTCTGGCAGGTGTCTTAGCAGTGGGGTGGGAAAGAGCCCCTGTGCTCATGGCAGGGGCCATAACCCAGACACCAACCCCGCCATGGGACTTCTCCTTGCAGGACATCACTGAGAATGGCTGTGCCCCCACCACAGAAGAGCAGCTGCCAAAGACTGCGCCGTCCCCACTGGTAGAGGCCAAGGACCCCAAGTTCCGAGAGGACCGGCGGCCAATCACAGTCCACTTTGGACAGGTATGTACCTGGCCCCTTGCCTGGCCTGGGCTTTCTGTTGTTTTAGCGGACGATATAGCACATGTAAACAGTTTTTCATTTCAGCTCTCTCTGACAAAACAAAAAACTCCATGGAGTTCTGCACATTGTCAAAGGTTCACTTGGTAGAAACATGTTTCCAAAAAGGTGAATTTTCAGAAATTTTGAGAAGACAGTGTGGCTCTGGTCATAAACCAGCTCAACTGTTAAGTGAAGTCATTAAATGCAGCTGCTGCCTCCCCATTCCAAGGCACTCAGTTTAAGGTGCCTCTGTTAGCTAAGCATCTCATTAGAACGCTTCAGCATCCCAGGCCCTTCTTTGCACCTTCAAATAAAAGACAACAAGTGAAGTCTTAAAAAATCAATTAGGAGTTCTTTATTAATATACTTCCTGAAAATCAATATTGGGGGTCGTGCTTCTCAGAGTAAACACCCGCACTATAATTCTCATGATCCGATTCTGTAACCAACTTTTTTCAACCTGAGCATTTAAAACATTGTTCAGTTGTTTGATTTTTTTTTTCCTCTTAAGTAAAACATAGAAACTGAAATTTTTCTTATCCATGTCCTATCAGTGGTTATATTTTTGGTTAAAAAACATTGTATACCCTCCTCTTCTTCTCTTGAATTGACTCTCTTGATGAGCCAAAGTCATAATATCTTGATTTGTGAGAAATGGCTCTGTTAGCAAGCTATGACTATAATAAGAATTTGCACGGTTATTCATTCTTAAGTCATTTGATTCTTAACCATTAATTAGATGAAGCGTGATTAAAATAATCTTCATGATTTTATCTTTAATATGATGCTATGTTATCACCTAAAAGATCTAGAAGCGTGCATTTAAAATGTTCCTGCTTTTAACAGACATTTATCAAGTGCCTGCTATGTACCAGTCTTTGAGCTATTTAGAAATGAAGGGAACTAATGAAACTGTTGTGGTGGGTTATTATGGTGAGGGATGAGTTTGTTGAAACACAAGAATCTTCATCTGTGATCAATATTTTTAGATAATACATTCATACATCTTAAACTTGGAGATATCCATCCCCCTTTTCTGATTTTACACTTTAAAGGGATGTTATAAAAATTGAAGTGTAGTATAGGAAAGAGGCATCCACAGGGCAGTGCTCACTTGATTAATGAGTATCTTCAAATTTCATCGGTGTTTGCACCCCAAGGAGCTGCCCCTTCCTGGGGTTCAAGCCCTGTTGGAGGAATCTGCACCCTAGTTCTCTGACTGTGTTTGCTGAAAGCGCAGCCCCCGGTCGGTTGCTTGTCGCCAGCATGGCACTCCAGAGCCAGCTTCCTGCTTTCCTTTGTCCTCATTCCTGCACACACTAACCTTCCCATGAAAAGAGCCCCTCTCTGGAGTTTGGAGCCCATTACAGAGAAAGAGGGGGCGGGGGAGAGGGATTTCATGGTGTTAAACATTCCATTTTCGAAACACAAAAAAGGAGGCCCTATTTGAAATGGAGAAAGACCTTCTTTCCATTTCAGCGAGAAGTAGAGATGCTTTAATGTCATTCCCAGCTAAATGCAGAATAAGAGTGTGTGCACGCATGGGTGGGGGATAAACAATTAAAAAAGGCACCCCAAACTCTGTTGAAATAAGAGCTGTCTGTGCCTTCACAGGTCTGTAAACTGGAGAGGATGAAAGTGGCTTTTTTTCCCCGTTTGTCACTTCCCTCACGTGGCTGCCAGCATTATGCAAGTGTACAGGAAGGCAGGGTTTTTTTTTTTTAATGCATGCATGCGGATTAAGGTCAAGCCCCAAGTATCAGCCATGCAGCGGGCTCTCCCTTCCAGCTGCAGCCACAGAGCCTACCCACAGCCGCGAGATGCCTTAATTGAGACGTGCTGTCAAAGTGACAAACACATTTGCATACAGTCTACACTCTATTTATTTTCTCTGGAAAGGTCTACAGTCTGCTGTTGGTTGAACATTCTTAATCAGTTTGCTGTAAGTGAACTGCCAGCCAGCTCACTTGTGCCACAGCTTCTTCATTAAGTGACAGATTAGCGGCAGGGGGGATGGGCCAGGGAAACCCAAGACCCCTTTCTTTTAACTCTTTCCAGCTTTGCCCTGGTGCTAGCTTGGCCTTCAGTCCTTCCCTGGGTACCTGCTTTGATGAACCATTGACCAGAATAGGCAGTGTTTCTAGAGCACCTTCTACCGGCAGGCATGTGTTTCAGGGGCCGTACATTCTCAAAGAAGCCTTTTGAGTTCCATTTCAGAGTTTTTTGCCACACCCTCCTCTGTGTTCTATCTGTACTATTTTTTTTTTTCATTTCATATTTTTCTTTAAACAGACTCCAACCTGACATTTATACTAATCTGACATTTTACTTTCTTAAGCAGTGATGTTGATAAACCCATAGATTATCAATACTGGCCCAATATTTTCATAAGGTCTATCTAAAAAAATAAGGTCCATCCATGTGTTACCTAAACTACTCATATAGCCCTAATAGTACATATTCTCCTTTTGGAAAACTTGTCGTTTCTGCCACACCCTCTGAGGAAGAGGTCCTTAGCTGTATTTCGAGCCAGAGTCAGAGCTCAGGGACCTTCCCAGGACCATATTGCCAGCACAGGACGGTTCACCCCCAGAGCCCACTTCAGTTCCCTCACCAAGCAGAGACATCAGCTTCTGTTTGAAATGTCCAGTAAAGCTACTGTGTTCCAGAAAAATAATTTAAGCTAGTCAGACAGTCCACGCCAACCTCAGAAAGACCCTTGCCTTGAGTCTGTGTTCCCGTGGATTTCATTCTTTAAGAACAGTTAGCTTTCCACTGGGGGCAGAGACTAGTGAGGTCTTGATTACATTCATCCCTCCACCTTGCAAAGTTAGTGCCCGTGAAGCCAGCCAGGGGACTCCATGGAGACCTGTGGCCAGTTGCAGCAGGGTAGGGGGTGGCCTTTGCAGAGCCCTCAGGGGAGAAAAGGTACTTTCTTGCTTCTGCTTCACTGGAGCTTCTTCTTTCAAGATTATGACCGTTTCTCCCTTTGATTCTGCATCTGCTCACCCATGTGTAAAATAAATAGATAGGTAAGTCCCTGTGGGATATAATAAGGGTGACAGACCAGCAAATGGACGCCCAACCCAGAGTGACGAGAACACTGAGAGAGGTGAGCTCAGGGCTCTCTGAGGGCCCCCACAGGGACATCCTCTTCCCCTGCAGGCCCATTGTCCGTGGACCTAAGCTGGGCCCTGTAACTAAAAGACAACAAACTGAACTCTCTAGCCTTTCATTTCTTTTCTAAAGCAGACATAATGTAACACCACTCACAGTTCATCATGAGCCATGTCGATGGTTCCAAACAAGGTCAAGTAAATGGATTTTTAGTTAGCCTCTGCATCCTTATCTAATTTCTTTAAAGAGTTCAAAAGTCTCTGACTTGAGAATATCTTTTCCTACCTTGGAAAATGTTTAGGTCTAAGGAGGCTGTAAATAACTTTTTTTCTCTCAAGTTCAGAATCAAATGAGAAAGAAAGCCCGGGAGACAGTCAAATGAGATAAGGATGCCAGTTTTTTGTTTTTTTACCAAGAAGCTAAAAAGAGAATATGGCTTTAGACCTGAAGCCAAATGGGCTTGCTCAAACCTCATCTCTGAATTGAAAAGACTGAGCTATGCCCCACAGGAAATGTGGGCAATTTCAGGTGGTGCCCAGGGTGCCTGTGCACTGGCAGCTGTGTGTGTGTAGCAGGGCAGGGGGCGGGGGAGTGAGCACCAGGAGCACAGAGCATGCTCAGTTCCATCTCCCAGACTCAATGGAGACGCTCTCCCCTCCTGGCAGCTGAGAGCCAGAGGGCCCAGAGAGAACCTGAGGTGTCCCCATGCTTTTCTCTCCTGTATGAAGTAGGCCTGCTCTCCTCTCTGTGGCTGGGGAAGGAGTGAGGAAGCCCTGCCCTCCCCAGCAGGGTCTGGGTGCCCCTCAGCCAGACATCTTGCCTTAACTCTTCCCCCTCTGAGGAATTAGCAGAGGGAGCACCCCTTGGAAACTGCTGTGCTCCCTGTATTTAATTAGGTAGACAGGCTACTTGGTACTCATTCACTTCTGTACTCATCTAATTTTTTTTTTTTTAACTTAGAAGACATTTACATTTATTTTTACTTTCCCACATCACCAATCATGGGTGTGAGTGGCTTGTATCCCTATCGGGAAAATATGGCACTATCGAGTGACTATTGTATCCAATGGAGAACTCAGTCTTTGGTCACATCATTCAGGGCTCCTGGCTTTGGTCCCATCCACCCCTCTTTGAAAAGACCTATGTACTAATTTAGTTGAATCTTTTGTTTTCTTTGGCTGCACTGGGTCTTAGTTGTGGCACGGAATCTTCCTTGCAGCGTGTGGGAGCTAGTTCCCTGACAAGGGATCAAACCTCGGTCCCCTGCATTGGGAACACAAAGTCTGGACCACCAGGGAAGTCCTTAATTGAATCTTTGATGTCAAGTGGTAAGGAAGATGGTCTCATAAATATAGTACAGATGGGGAAACAAGCCCAGAAGACGTTTGCTTGAATTAGGAGCTAATTCTTATTCCACCACCAGCAGCAGCCCTCTTCTCTCAACTGAGTTGAGCTCTCCCTCGCTGGCTTTGGGGACCGCACTGACAGTGGCACCCAGGGACACTGGGTTCTGGTCCTGGGCACGTGCTGCTGTGGGCCGTGGGCCTCGGCCACAGACTGGGCCTTCTCAGGAGCTGGGAGGACAGGGCAGACCCACTCTGGGACCCGCTTCATTGTGTTACCCCTAGTTGATCCTACAAACAAAGTAATTGCCTGCTTTCCAATCTGATAGAATCCAAAAAAATGTGCACTGAAACGTGTCTGTTCTCCCAGTTGAGCAAAGCTTTCTAAACCTCTTTAACATAAAGTTTGAAAAGCCAGTTAAACCAAAGCTCAAACTAAGCGCTACCATGGTTTCTGGAGGCCTGGGATGGAGTGGTTTGGATACACCCTTAGGATCTGCTCCTGGAATGCGGTTGCCTGTTGTCTGTGCATGCGGAGAGTTCTGACTTTACAAGCGTGAGCCAGGCTGTTTAGTGCCAGGCTCACGCTGGGCTGGAGAAGCTGCCCTGCCAATGAATACCTTCCTGGCACCCTCAGCTCTGAGGAACCCCTCCACCCCATTGGGCTTAGAAGTCACACAACAATTCCCTTCAACTCCACCGTTGCCTCCCACACACCTCCAACCGAGGTTCGCATCCTTCCCGACACCTCACCCCACAGGCTGAGGGTACACTCCCACCTACACCGGCCCCTCCTCCTCCACCTCCCACCGCAGTGAGGTCCATCCAGGAACCCGGGTCTGCTCCCCACCACCCTGCCAAGCCTGTCCCTTCTGCCCCCTGACACTGCCCAGTCCCTCGCCTTCCACACCTCTGACACAGCAGTGGGTCAGGCTGTGTTACCGCTCACTTGGACTGAGCCACAGCCTCCTAACTGACCTTCAGATTCAGCTGCGCTGCCTCCCCATACAGCCTCACTTGACCCACACACCAGTGGCCGTGCCACCTCCCTGCCCTTCGCCTCCCCTGAAGGTTCCCCATCACCCTTGACGTAGACCATGAGGCCCGTGATGATCTATCTGCCTGTCTGCCCTCAGAGCCGGTCCCTTGTGTAAATCCTCCCGACTGAGTTGGTTGCTCCTGTCTTTGTCCTACCTCAGAACTTGGCACATGCAGTGCATCTCACACAGCTTTGTAATCATATCTTTAATGCCTTCCTGTCTCCCCCAATGAGAATGTGAGCCTGGAATGTCCACCACAGGGCTTGGCACTGACCTGGCCTTCAGTAAACGTCTTAGGGTTTTATTATTTATGTGGATTTTTAAACTGATTAATAACTGATTATTGTTTAAGTACTTTCTGTGTATCCAGGTTATTTGGTTTTACTTCAGTTGCTATGCTTATAATTCCATTCATTTGGAAAAAGGAAAATGAATATTCTATTAGTGGTCAAAAGCAAATTCCAAATCATTTTCCATAAATAAGGGTTTTGTTTCCCAGTAGACAGATTTGTATTATAGGAATTTAGATCCTGTCTCATTCCGTTTTGTGTTTTTATGAGCTCCTAAGGGCTAGTCCTAAATGCCCCAGGAAAAGAGGGGAGGTGAGGGGGCTCTGGGACACCCCAGACTCCCAAAATGAGTGGACCTGGAGAGGAGGAGAGCTGGGGAGAGAGCAGGCAAGGGAAGGGAAGGTCCAGTGCCCCTTGAATTCTTCCCAGAAAGCAAAGATTTCATCTGTAAAAGAGACTAAGCTGTATAAACAAATGCAAAATATGAACTTGGATTTGTTTTTTTAAGCATCAAAGATATTCTTTGAAAAGTTCAGAGATCTGAAGATGGACTGGGATGTTAGGTGACATGATAGAGCTATTGTTGATGTCATGGTTTTTAGGGGCTTATCTTTATGCCTCAGGGGTGCACACTTCAGTATTTAGGTGACGTCTGAAACTTGCTTTCAGAATGGTATGGCCAAAAAATTACACACACACACATATGTAACAGCCATTCACAGAAAGAGAGAGAAAGTAAATATGGCACCACCACCCCAATGCCCCCAGGAGTTTAGCTGCTGAAAGGCAAAGGCTGATCAGCTGATGGAAGCAGTGTGGTTGAACATAAAGCATCAGGCAGCTCTGGGCTTAAATTTTCAGTTCTGGCACTAACAAGCTGGTAACCTGCCCTCAGTAACTTAACCTCGGTGAGATCAGTTTTCTCAGCTTGAAGGTGGGGATAATAATATTCACATCACAGGCCCTTATAGGGATTAAGTGAGGCGCTGTCTGCCTGGTTCTGTGCTGCACACGGGTGCTCAGTAAACATCGGTCGCTTCCTCCAGTGGAGCAGAAGCAGAGCCAGATGTCAGTCACCCACGGACAGGGCCTCCCAGCCAGCCTGTCTTCCCAGCACCCGTCACCCGGCGTCTCTCAGAACATACACCCCTCAGTGGCAGCCACCCCAGCTCATGCACACGTGTAACTGACCCACGTGCCTACGCTCTTGTGGAAAGTCAGCACTAAACCGAGGAGGGCTGGCATCGTGGGGCAGAGGGAGAGGCGCTGGGGACACAGCCAGGAGACGGTGCCCAAGTCTGACTCAGACACACGAGCGGCAGGGGCCAGGGCGCAGGCTGGGGCACCAGGCGTGAGTGAGAAGTGAACGCTGTGGTCTGCCGGTCAGAGTGCCTTCTTGGCCTGACTTACCAGCCGCGCCTGCACAGACCACGAGGCAGAGCCCTCTGCAGGCTGCCCCTTCAATCCCTGTTGTTTCCAAATCATATTTCCCCCTTTTCCATCACTCCTTTTTCCACTCTTTCAGCCATGACTTTGTGTGAAAAAGCAGACACGTCTGGGGTGGTCTCCAGCTCCATTCCCTCCAGCTCCCGCTTGCCGGCGGCAGGGTGACTGGAGGGCAGCTGTGCCCTCAGCGCCGGCAGGCGGCTGCAGAGCTCTTTTGACTCACTCTCTGCCATCACCCATAGCGGTTGTGGTCCCTTGTGGGTTTTTCAGGTCTGTCTGGAGAGGGCAACTGGTGGGACACATGTGGCCTCACTTTCCCAAAAAGTCCAGGTAGCCCAGAGACAGCTTTCTGATGCAGAATCAACAAGGCCAGGCTTTGCTCCCATGAGCAGCCATGTTCGACTTCAAGAGGAAAAACTTGCCAATCAAAAAAGGGAGGTCAGATTCTGGAAATTCATAAGGATTGAGTTGAAAATCCAAGCAATTTCTTATTAAACATATGATGTTGCCTTCTCAGATAGTATTCCTCTTGCCACAAGGAGTTCAAGGGCTCCTGGCATGCCATGGAAAAGCTGAGCAATATCAGCAGCCAAATGAAAATCCAGGTTCAAAATTGCAATTTGCTTTCTTAACTCCACCACCTGACTTCAATTCAGCACAAGTTAGGGGGACTGCAGAGGGCTAGGGGGTAGTATCCACCCTGCTTCTGCTAGGTCTTGGGCACTTTCACAGCAGTTGGAGCTCCTCTTATGGTTGAAGAACAGTGAGGGAGTGGAGGGCGTCCGTGATGTTGAATTGCTCACCATGTGCCAGGCACCTCGCTGAGACCTGGAGAAGTGGGTCTGTGTCCCAGTTCAGGTGCCAGGCTGGACAGTTCCCATAGGCTAGCCCACTTAGTCCTTTCAGCCACGGCCGGGTCTCAGGTATTGTCTCCTCTGCAAGGCCCAGAGAGGTTAGGGGATTAGCCAAGGTTTACAACTCAGAAGCACAGTCAAGATTCAAAGCCATTTGTCTATTAATAGACCTCAGGTTCAAACCCCAGCTCTGTGCTAAAAACCCGGCAGTTTCCTGCTGGTTTTGTCTTGATGGGGTCTATGCCACAGCCTAGGCAGGTGACCCAGGATCCCAGGATGTTGAACCACAGGTAATCCTTGTTCCTAGTTTCCTTCCAGACCCCAGGCCTTCTTTAATGTTTCTGGGCCTCAGTTGACACCAACACAAGAAAGCCGGTATCCTGCACCTGGTGTACACTGCACACCAAACCCATCACTAGACACGAAAGGCAACTGGGTACTTTCTTGGGGTTTGCATGCAAGGTAGAAACTGGACATGTGTAGGGGTTAGTACTAGGGGTGGCAGGAGCTAGTCCAGTCCCCAGAACCAGGGAATCCACATCAGTTAGGTTACTTTGTTTGCAAGGGACATAAACCCCAAAAGAGAAATTGTTTCCTCATACCAGCTTCAAGTATGGCTTGATCCAGACATTAAATCTCATCAATCAGACCCGTATTTGGCTGCATTTGGCTTGGCCTCCTCTGCTGGTGCCGTTCTCAGGGGACTTTCCCTTCCTTGTGGCCAGGTAGCTGCAGCAGCTCCTGGCCATAACCTGCCAGGAGCAAGACAGTGGGAGAGAGTCACTTCCTAGTGACTGCCGCAGAAAGCATGGGGTCACATGCTGGTCTTAGAGTCCGTCATTGTGGCCAAGGGTTCCCTGGGTGCCAGGGGTAGGGCTCTTCCTGAAACACACACTAAGACGTGAAGGAAGGGTGGTTCCTGGAAAGGAAATCAGGGGGCCTGTTATCCAAAGGGCAAACAGATTAAACCGATAAGTGTGCACAGAGCCCAAACAGGAGCCATCGTCCCAGGCCCTTGTCCTCCTGTCTGATGACAGAAAAGTTCATACACAGAGCAGTGAGCAATCTTGAAATCAAGAGCATACATGGTAGAGAATCAAGGTCAGAAGTCAACCAGGCACCAGATAGAGAGGGGACAAGTGAGCGCATGGCAGGGAGGCATGTACAGGGGTACAGTCAGGGCTCACAGGTTACAGAGATGGACACAGTTGCCTGTGACAGCTTCCAGGGAGTGGGGTGTGCCAGGCAACCAGGGCCCAGGAGCAGAGAAAGAGCCAAGGTCACTTGTTCAGCAGATAATCATGGATACCCATTCTGTTCCACACCTGTGAAAACGCTGATGATCACACGGCCATACCCTGCCTTCAGGGGGCCCACAGTGTCACAGTGAGTGATTTAGCGTCATCCTGTGGTCAGAATCCATCTGGTGTGTGATCATGTCATGGGCCGTCTCAAAATTCCTTTTTGTTTGTTTTAAACATCAACCAGTTTGGTTTGGGGGGGGGTGACTCCCCGCCAACATGCTCAGGAGGTGCCCATCACCTCATCACTGCTGACTTGCTGGAGATTCCTGTAGAGTAGACGCAATGTTTAATGAACGCCCTTGCTCTTCATCAGCTTCAAGGACTGGGCAGAGAGCTCGTTGTCCTAGTTTATGTGGAGCAGCTTTCTTCAGGCCACATCTCAGATACTTGGTGAAGGTTCTGAACCTGAGAGACCAAACACAGCTGCCGTTGTAGCCTGTTCTAGAATGGGGTAGCAACTGACTTCAGTTAAGCCCTGGAATTCCCTATGTCTTGTCCACGCACTCCCCATGGCTTTCTCTGGCCAGTTGCAGTAGAGGATTCTTGCCTTCTAAACCGTTCCTTTGGCCCAAGGTAGAGCGTCCAGAAAGGTCCAACTGAAACACACCAAGGAATGGAAATCAGGCCACCTGGCAGGAAACTGGTGGTTGGATGAAGTTCGAGTCCAACAAGGCAGGAGTTCTGAACTGGGCTTCCCACCAAGGGAGCTGTCTGTTGTCCTCCTTCCCTTGGACAGAGCTCTTCCCCAGCTCTGGCCTGTCCCCTGACTCCCCACTCTACGGGGAACCCAGCTACCCCTGTGGTTTCCATCATTTTCTTTGCTCTGGCAGCTCCAGTGTCTGCTTTTCATCCACTCCTGTCTCACGAGCTCCATTCACTGCACTGTCTTAGGCTGTCCTTGGCCTTCCCCAGACCTGCCCCACCTTGGTTCCCCTTGGGCATCAGTCCCACTATGCCCATGCATCCGTCATATCCCAGGGGTTGCCCATCACTCTCGTCTGCTGATCTGGGAGGCACAAGGGGCATCAGAAACATCAGCAAGTAGTGAGATAGGCGAGCCCTTGAGCCCTCTGGAATGGGGGTCCCTCTCCAGGAGTCCCTCCCCAGGCACGGACATGCTGGATGATCAGGAGGACGTACGCAGTCCCCCAGACCCCTCCCCAAACCCTGCCCACAGCCGGGCCTGCTGGGCTGGAGGCACCTGTGTCCATGATGTCAGGCCAGTTCCTTCTCACCCACAAGACTCTGCTAAGTGTCCCCACCCGGGGCAGGGTCCCTGCCTCTCCTGAAGTGCCCAACACAATTCCATATTCATGCCTTCACCAGCTGTTTGTGGGTATCTGCTCCAGTCCAGGCCCCGATCTGGTGCTAGGGGACCCAGAGACAAATCTGCTCCTACTGTCTCCAGTGCAGCAATGTCCTTCCTCTTCTGTCCAACTAACAAAATGCCATCAACCTCTCAGGGCCCACAAGGCTCCCTGACTCCTCCCAGGAGAGCCAGCCCCTCCCGGCTCTGGACCAGCACTTTCCCTGTGCCAGGCACACTGTCCCCAGACACGAATAGTGGCCACCTCCTCCCCGTGACCTTAGCAGCCTCCTAGGGCCTGTGCAGATGAGTTGCCCAGGGAGTCTAGGGAGCGACTGAGTGGTGAACACTGACTACACAGAAGGCCCTGAGTCATGCAGAGGGGAAGGCAGCTCTGTGCACTCCCCATGCCCTTGAACCGCCAGTCAGTTCAGAGAACAGGAGAGACCAAAGAGGGGAGGGCTAGCTGTTGTTCTGCAGGCCTGTGTTCACTTGAGGACCCCTGCGTGTAGTGCCGTGCGAGTGCAACAGGCCTCCTGCGTCCCCCAAGTCTGTCTGTGTTCAGCAGTGTGACAGCGGGGCCTCTTTGCCAGAGGACTGACCAGAGCCCAAAAGCAGCATTTCTTTTAAGGTCTGTGCTGGAGCAGCTCCCTGCCAGGGAGAGACTGAGCCCAGCAGGACAGGAGCAGGAAATCTGATTCAGCGAGACCAGAGGAGGCATTTTGTCAGATTAGAATTCTCTGTGCCAAAGGTGGAGAGTTTATCCCAGCAGGGAAGGGGAAATAAAACATAATATATTGGAAATAAATTCTATCCCACAAGCATGATCCTCCAGGAGAGTCAGCTCAGTGTCGCTGGCGGTCCCCACCCTGCGGCCATGGGAGCGCTGTGCCAAGAGCTCCCTGTCGCCTTGTCCCCCATCAATCCCTGAGCCCTTTTGGGGATGAAGTGAATGATTAACCTGGCCGTGCTGGAGGGGGTGGGATGGGAGGTGGTGTGACAAGGGCTGCCTGGGAGGTGACAGGATGAGGAGGGGTCAGATGGGTCACGTTGGTTTTCATGCTCATGCAGACCTACTCGTGGAAGCCAGGCCCCTCAACAGGTGTCACCTCCCTGAGTCTTCTCAACATCCTATGACATCAGTACAGTTGTTATTATCCCCAGAAAGCTGATGCTCAGAGAGGTCAAGCAACTTGCCCGAGATCACACTGTACGTGGCAGAGCGAGACTTCCAAACCAGGCCTCCCTGACGCTGGAGCCCAGGCCCTCCCTCACTGTACCTCTCTCATCGAGCCTTCTGCCTCAGATCTCTCTGGTTCCTGGGGTAACTGGCTGTGGCTGCCAGTGGTTTGGGACATGCTTAGAATCCAGCAGTGCGGCTTAGGGTGGCTAAGGAGGTCAAGGTCACTGTTCTGTTTCTCCCCAGAATAAACCTAACAGAGCCCTGAATTTCTTCACACAGGGGTAAGAACACCAGCGGTGCTGCCCTTCTGAGTGCCTGCTGGGCGCCGGGCAGTGTGATCGGTGGGCGTTTGCATTTTCTCACATCATCTTCCCCAGACTGATGCAGGAAGGACCATGACTGCCCCAGTTCTCACTGGGGTCCGGGACCTTACCCTAATCCCCTGGTTGGCAGGATGGATTCAGATTCAGGACCCCGCCTTCTTCCACCACACCGCTCAGCTCGCTGGACCTGGGTCAGCTTGGTGGCAACAGCAGCAAAGGCGGCCTTGCCAGCCTCCTGCCCACTCGACCTGAGATGGCACTGACTGTGTCCCTAACTCCGGCCATTGTTTTTGCCGGCTTAGTTTTATTGTCGGTCTGCTTAATTCCATGTCTTCTGGAATATCAAATCATTTTGTTTATACTATAAAGAATTTTAAAATATAATAAAAGTACTAGAAGAGAATATGTAAAAGGGACTTCTCCTAAAGGATCGCAGATTATATCTCACTTAACATGCGAAGTGTTGGGGGATTAACATTGCCTTGAAGCAATGTAAACTGTATTTTTGAGACCTTACTGCCCATCAGCCATATGGTTCCATGGTCACAGCCACCTGGTCGCCCTCCTTGGGATGTCCTGGTCCCTCACCCCTTCTCGGTGGATCCTTGTTTTCACTCTCTGGAGAGGTTGATAGCGAACGTTTCCAGAGGGGCAGTAAGTTGACCTTTGGCAAGATGGTGCCTGAGGAGGCAGCTGGGTAAAGCGATTAGCAGAAGGCAGGAGACGGTGGTGCTCCAGGACAGAGGGGCATCTGCACCCCTGAGCTGTCTACCAAACATCTTCCATTGCCCAAGCCGTGATGACCAGCTAAGAATTCTCCCCCTGCTGCCCTCCTGTCTTTGTGGTTAAAAAACCTGATGCCGGGCAGAACCCTGAGTTACTTTTTTATGCCCTCAGCGCCTTCTTTCACTTATCCAGTGTACTATGAGGCATGTTGGATTCCAAGCCCTGTCCAAGTCCCCAGGGTCACAAAGGCATGAGATGTGTGTCCTGCCTTCTTGGCACTCTTTGTCTGGGAGACACAGTGAACAAGCCATATGCAAAGAGAAAAGCTAGTGGATATAGGTGTTCTGACTGGAGAGAAGTCCTGAGAATGTTTGGGGAGACCAGGGGTGCCTTCTCAGTGACTTTTCTGCTGAATCTTGAAAGATAAGTTGTACATCAGGTGGAGCCAGGGGAGGAGGGCATCCCAGGTAAAGAGAATGACATAGCAAAGAGGAGGAGAGTCCCAACTCTTCAGAGAAGCAGGGGCTAGTGTGGGGCAGGGAGAGGCCAGGAGGTAGCTGGGGAGGGCCAGGAGTCAGACTGCAGAGGTAGTTAGTGACCAAGCCTTGGGGCAGCTTGAATGGTATTTCTTGGGTGTCAGGAGCCAGTGCGGGCTTATATTCGAGGGAATGGCCCCTGGAGGATCCACTCTGAGCTGCTGCAGGAAGGGGAGGAAGCAGGTGAGACAACTAATGGCACTGCCAGCATTCTGGCAAGAGCTCATGGATGTGAAGGTGAGGGGACGATGGGAAAGAGGTCCAGGAGACCAGACAGACAGACACCGCAGTCCACTGGATGCCCTCCCTGGGAGCTGTTGTCTTCACCGTGGAATGGCACAAGGCTGGCTGCTGGCTGCATTTCTCTCCTCCAGCCAGCATGCTCTAAAGGGAGGTTTGAGGTGCAGCCTGCAGTGAAAGCTGCGTGTGTTAGGATGAACGGGATCACTGGAAAGGCTCTGTGGAGAGACAGAGTGGCCAGCTGGGCAGAGACAAGGTACCTCCAGCCTCATTGTCCTGCTTTTTCTGCGGGACTGTCTTCCATCCGCCTTCCTTTCCCCCCTCACTCTGGGGCCTGTAACCAGGGTACCCATGGCTTACTCTCACCCCATGCCCCATCCCATAGCGAGGAAAGTTAGAGCTCCTTCTCGCTGGGTTGCCAGCTCTTCAGCATCCCAGGGCATTTCTGCCAAGGATGATGTACAATATTATGCTAAACCAGCTTTATGGGCAGCCTCTTAAAATGCAAGCCTCTGCCCGTGATGGATGGAGAACATCCAGTTGTTTAGCCAACCACTTACAGTTTGTTGCAAACCCCTAAGAACCACACAGGGGTGTCTTGTTAGGCTTGTTACGCCAAGGACCCCATAAATAAATAGCAGAGTGTGTCTTGGTACATCAGGGCTGGAGTATGGAAATGGAGGCACTGCATAAATAATACACACTTACAAAATAAATACATCAGTACGTTAGCGTGAACAGCCATAACCAAACCACCCTGCGTAACAACCAGGAGAAGCTCCGGGGCCCGCCGTGTGATTGGCTGCCATCCATCAGTGTGCATCAGCACTTGAAATGACCACCGAAGGGAGGAGGTCCTCCTGCGTGCTGACCTCGAGGTCTTGGAGTCGAGGCAGGTGGTGAGATTGCAGGTGGGCGCCCTGACGCGCAGCTCTGCCACCAAGGTGTGCAGCCTACCACGGCCGTGTGTTCCTGCAGCTGGCTTAGGGTCTGCCGCCAGCAGAAGGCTGCTGAGCACCGAGGAGCGGGATGTGAGGGGCTGTACCTCCAGGAAGACAGTCGGCTTGCGGGGGAATCGGATTTTCTCATTATGCACATTCACTCAGGCTTAGGAGTTGGTGGGTCGACTTTTCAAGGGACTCTCACCAGAGCCCTGAAACTTTCAGGTTGGGCTGCGTTTTCAGAAGGTTGGTTTCCCATCTCCCACTGCCCCCTTCTCGAGTCGTGAACCCCACTGGGCATCCGGCTCCAGCATCCGGAGCTCCAAAGAGGCAGCTGACAGAATGGCCACGGGAGTGGGTGCCCCTCCCCTTGGTTGTAATGGCACAAGACTGGATTTCAGTATTTTAAATGAAAAATATATGCAGTTAGCTGTGCGCTGACAATGTCCTTGAGGATTTGACAGTGAGATTTTCCAGCAGTTGGTCTTCGTTAGGATCCTGGCGGTGTTTAATAAGGCAGTCGAACTGCTGGCACCTTGGGCTCCTGTTTGTTCTCCGAGGGCTCTGGGGCTGCTGCGGTAAGCACATCGACCAGAGCTGATCATTACAAGGGCGTACGCCACCATGAATAAAAATGTCACACGTTTTCCCATCTCACAGCGGTACAAAATGTCAGTCCTGTCAAACACACGTTGCAGGGAGCTGTGTGCAGTCCGTACAAATTGGAGAGCTGCATATCCCCCCAGCCTTCTGATATTCTTCATTTGAAGCTGAAGAAAAACAGTTGTTAACCTATTAGCTAGGATTTTAAACTCTGCTGAGGCGGTGGAGGGCTAGACTTTGACACAGATAGAAATGTATTCCAGGGTCCAGGAATTTTAAAACCAGGATCTCCATCCATTTGTTCTGAGGGAAGAGAGGGAAAAAAAAAAAACCCATCTCTGTCTGGCAAACCTGACTGTCTTTAACAGACATGGGGGAAATTTGACATGAAATATATGGGGGGTATTTCACATCTAAGCTTCCCACCTGTGCATTCTCCTCAGAAAGTCTTGCTCTTTGGGGTGGCCTTGGGCTCAACCCGTTAGACCGGGATGCCTGTAGGTTGGGAGTTTTTGCTGATCAGAAGCAGGCCGTTCCTGATCAGAAACATCGCCAGCTTAGTGGACAGCAGCATTCAGTGACAGGATGACAGCCAGTTGGTCCACATCGGTCAAATGCTGGGCGACGGTCTTGCTGACCATTTGAGGCTAGTCCTGCGGTCTTGGGCAAGCATCTACTTTGCACTGACCATGCACAGGCCTTGCACCTAGAGCCCAGGATCCTGACGTGACCAAGATAACCATGGCACTTGTGAAGAGCCCCTTGTCTTTAGCGGAGGGACAGAAGAAAGAAGCCTGGCTGCATCCAGTCAGAAAGAGAGGGACAGCATCTGGGAAGGGGACAGAGGCTTGAGGGAAGAGCTGAGCCCACCAGATCGGCAGGTGTGGGGAGGGCACACAGAGCGAGCACGTGCCTTGGGAAGGGCTGTGGCACAGAAGCACAGGGCAGCCCCTTGTGGGGCTGGACAGGGGGGCTGCCTTTGGTATGATGGGACACGGAGCTGGTGGGCCAGGGACCGGATCTTGAATAGCCTGTCGAGGACTGCCTACAGGATGTGACCAGTCCCCCAAGCTGTGGGTGGGCTGGGACAGGGGCTGCCGGTGGCAGGGTGAGCCATGTGGAAGCTGTCATAATCACCAGACTCCCTTTCTGGAGAATCACAGGATTCTGTGCAATTCTGTCTGTACAACTGCAAAATCAGGAGAAGATGTTTATTTTAATTTCCTAGCAGTGTACTGCTTGGGGTAGACATCATTCCTGAGATGATAAATTAGCCTTGGTTTTGCTGAGTGGGCCCTGGCCCTTAAACGTACTGAGCAAACCCTCCCCAAGTCAGGATGCAGGCCTGGGGACATGTAGGTGGCTGCAAAGACGAACATGTCTGTGTGGTCAGAACAGACCTAGCAAGGCAAAAAGCTCAAGGATACGAGGGGTAGGGGGAAGAACTCCCCCAGGAGCGGGGAGCACCCTCATCCTCAAGGGGTAAATTTCAGCATCTTCCTCTGCCATTTGTGCATCAGGTCTGATGGAAGGAGTGTGGGCTTCTTTGGGGTCAGACTTAACCTGAGTCTGGAGCCCGGCTCTGCCACCTGTTAGCGGTGGGGCCTGGGCAAGTCACTGAGCAGTGCAGCCTCAGTTTCTTCATCTGCCAAATGGGGAGTTTTACCTTCTCTGCAGGTTTGTTGAGATCACTAGAGACCTTCCAGGTAGAACTTCTAGAACATAACCTGAAACACAGCAAGTGCCTCAAAACAGCCACCCACCCCCCCACCCGCCACTGCTATCAGAGGGGGATTCTCCCTCCCAACATCTGGAAGCCCCTCCTCGCATCGCCCCCTCCTGGGAATGTCACCCAGGCACCCTTGATGGCATCCCAGATGGCTGCCCCGCTGTGGGTAGCAGTGGAGCCCCCGCCCCTTGCTCCTGTCTGGGCAGAGAATGGCACGCGTCAGCAAGGCTCCTGGCCCCTGCCCAGCCACGGCCACATCTGCTGCCCGACCTCAGGCCGCCAAGGGATGCCACCGATTGAGGCCGAGCAGCTGCACCTGACTAAAGACAAAAGGCCCCCTTCCCCTGCCCCACTGCTGGCCCTCCTCCCTCCCCCGCCTCTGTCCCCCAAGCGGCCGGGGTCACCCGGCCCCCTCGCTGCCTTCCCTCCCAGCTGCCTCGCCGCTTTTGTTCAGCATGTGAACTTCCCCGTCAGCCGAGCTCCTTGCACGGGAAGTAATCAGGGATCTTGACAAGGCTTCAAACCACAAATGCCACTACAAATTAACCAGCACCACTACAAAATACTACTCCTGTCAACATCGGGGAAGAATGCTTCGCTCTCAGGACCAGGCGAAACCGTCTCTCAGCTCAGCTCTCACTCATGGGCCCGGTGGAGAGAATGGCCTCGCAAGGTGACTTGTTGAGGTGGCTGAGTCCCCGGCGGCCTCTCTCCAGGGACACTGGCTTCCAGACCCAATGGCAGGCACTTCGGCTTTTCTTCGAGGGCCACATTCAGGCCCCAGCCCCCCATCGAGGCTGCCTGAGGAAGGTTAGCCACGGGCACATGGGACCTGTCTCCAGAGTCTGACAACCAGCGCTCGAAGGCCAGCCCCACCAGCTTCCTAGTGCAGTGTGCCGACTCAGGCAGGAGAGGTCACGGCCACACCTCTGTCTGGAGCTTTAGAACTGACTGGGATATACTGGGTAACCCCTGGCCTGTCGAGGGTGCTCCAGGGTGCGGCCCCTCCCCGCCTCCCGCTCCCACGAAGAAGCACCTTCCCTCACTGTGTGTGCAACAGGATGGAGACTTCTCACTCAGCTCTGACGGGGAAGTCCGTCCCACACAGCATCTTTCAGTGAGCACCCTCCCAGATTAGAGCCTGGAGCTGAGGGTTACTTCTACAGATTCCGCAGGGCCCGAGGACCCTGGGGTCCCCCCGAAGGGCCCAGGGCCTGGCCAGCACTGTCAGTACAGAGCACGTGCTGTAGGACACCAGCGCAGTCTTCTCCGGCACCCTCGCTGGCACTCTGAAGCGGAGGCAAGCATTTGATCCTCCCCAACAAGCAGGATCAGCTCTATCAAGTGTGGACGAGAGGATTCAAGATAATGACAGGAGTTGGGGGACAGGCGAGAGCTGTGCCTGAGAGAGCTGGTTGGGCATTTCAAAGGAGACACTCCACACAAATATAGCTTCAATACACTCCTTTCTGGAGGCCTATCAAAAGAAGCCCTCTTTTATTTCCATACCTTGCATAATAGTGGCTCTCCCTTCCCGAGGAGTAGAGGAGCCTTGCTCTCAGCCCAGAGGCCCTTTGTAAAGCCACAGAAAGCTTTGTCTTCCTCTCCCAGCCGGGGCCGTTTCATGCACAGGTCAGAGCATTGATGTAGCTACTAGCCAGGAAAATTAACCAGGTGAACTCTTGCCTCGTTAAACAGTGACGGGGTTTAATTGTGAATTTTCTGTTTCACCCTGTCCATTGCTGGCAGCGGATGTGGTTGGGGCATGTCCCAGGGACAGAGAAGCCCCCAGCATCTCCCCTGGCTCCCCACTGATGCCAGGGCCTCCTCTGGGTGGGTAGAGGAAAATCTGACAGAAATGGGACAATTCAGGACACCATTCAGACCCAGAGGATCTGAGATCCCCTTTAAGGCTGACCTTGGAGGCCACCATTCTTATGCCTCCAGCCACCGTTGCATGCACCCCACCTTCTCTGGCCCCTGGAACAGGAAGTGTGGAGGCCCTAGTTGCCGCCCTACCCCAAGCTTTGCGTGCATATCCCTCAGCCTTCAGTGAAGCTGCTCGGCATCTCTGGTCATCCTTCCCCAGACCTCTGGTCCCTGCTTGCAGTCTAGCCTGTTGCCTCACTGACTTTGACATTTCACCTTTGCGTGGCCTTAGGTAGTGCGTGTCTCCCCTCTCTGAGCCTGCTTTCCCAGCAATGAATTGGGGAGACTGATTCTGACCTTGAAGGAATGTTGAAGGGATGGTCCAAGGTGTGTCCTCCTTAGGGACTGGGAAAATCCATGCATTGGTTCTGGAACAGCCAACCCCTCCCACGTCCATCACAGGACCAGTGCGTGATTAACGTGAGATGAGCTCTTTGACCCTCATCCACTGCTCGGTGTGACCCTGGGCAAGTCTTGCCTCCCCTCGTCTGTGAGATGGAGTCATGACCCTCGTTCCTGGCATGAGGCTTCCTGGGCTGGCGAGTAGTACACTGCCGAGGCGTCAGTTCACAGCAGGCCACAACAGCTTTGGGCTCTGCGCCCCCTCGCAGGCTGCCCCCGCCTCCTGCTTTACTATCTGCCCAGGTCTGCTCCCAGCAGTGAAGCGTTCTCCACCCTGCAGCCCCGTGCTGGGTGCCCGCTCGTCCATGCCACCCAGGTAATTAAGTTGATATTCCAACACAGCTTCCCCTCCTGACCTTTTGGAAACAATGTGTTTTGCTGCATCAACAAATTAGCTGCAAATCAGATGCTGTTCTCATCAATGTGGGTTTCATAGCCAATGAACATACTCACCTGGTCCCCACAGCTGACAGATATAAACGCCGAGGGCCAGGCAGAGACTGGCAGAGGTCAAAGAGTCCCTCTCTTCTCTGGGACTTCGTGTCAGTCACACTTTGGGGCTTACCGGCTCATGTCCACATCTCCCAGCAGTCACGTGGCCAGCTGGTGAGTTGACAACATGGAGGCCTAGACAGGCCATAGCTGGAAGAGAGTATCCGTCCTTAGGAGCCTACCCAACCTCCTCCCATCCATCTTCTACGGCAAGAACACCAAAGGCCTCTGATATGTCCCTTCCTACCTGAATTCTTCCCACTGCACTCAGGAGAAAACCCACACTCCTTAAACTGGCATTTAAGGCCTTAAATTACGTGACCTCCACAGGCCATTCCTCCCAACCTACCCCATCCTCATATTCACCCTCAGTCTTGCTGGATCGCTGTGGTTCCCGTCTCGTGCACTTAAATTCTGTACTCCCCCGCCATCAGATAGAAGAGCCCCTCCGGTGCTTCCACACACCTCAGCACCCCTCTCTCCTCGGTTATAACCCCTCCATCAGAGTGGGAACCCTCTGAGGGCAGGACTGGGTCTTATTCAGGACTGTGCCCTTCACCTGTACAAAATATACTCCATTGTTTGTTGAATGAATCGAGACAAGAATCTTCTTTGGAAAGCACTGGAAAGAGATGCTAAAATAAGGAAGGAAGGCGAGGATGTCAGTCACTCTCTCACCAGCCTGCTTTCTAAGGCACAGATCTCCTAACAGCAGAGTAGAAAGGATATGGAGTAGAAAAACCAAATCAGAAAGGATTCCAGATGACTTTGGAAGTTTCAGTTGACAAGGATAGCACAATGAACTAAGAAAACCTGCTTGTTTTAGTTCCTGCTAATAGCTCGGTGACCTCATGTTAGTCACTTAACCTCTCTGGGCCGCCTCTTCTGCAGGGAAATAACCTTCCTCTAACTTGCCTCACCAGGGAATGTGAGGCTCAAAGGAAAGAAGAGAAGTAGAAATGCTTTGAAAGGAAAATACATCATGTAAATAGAAGAGATTAGTAAAACCCAGTCCCTTTCAACAGTGCCCTGCTCAAAGCACGCTTCCTTCGAAAGCCAACATCCTGGCGTTCACAAGACTCTTCTGGGAAGACTTGTGGATTTAAGGGAGGGACAGAGGATCGGATGTTCTCATTTCATCAGCAGGTTGCCGGACCAGAGCCTCCCACAGCCGGGATGCCCTCCTATAGCATCCTCATGCCAGTGCTGGTGACTCTGGAGTTATTTCCATTTTACAGAAGACTTAACTGAGGCTTAGATTGAATAACATGCCAAATGGCAAAGCCAGGATTGAATTCAACTAGAAAATTACAGAGCCAAGTCATGAACATGAGTCTTTCCAAAGTCTATTTCTTGGGGTTTTAGCAATGCTTTTTGTACTCTAAGAAAGGTATTTTTCTGAGAAGTAGGTCAAATTCCATTGAATCATACACCCCTTAAGGACAGACTCTATCCTGTTCTCCTGAATCCCCAGGCCCTGGCCCCAGACAATTGTTCCATCACTGCTCACGGAAGGGATCTTTGCACTCTGGGAGAGTGAATCTGCATCTGGACTCCACGTGACTTTCAGAAAGGCGGGTGCTTATGTTGGCCACTGAAACCTCCAGTGCCCCCACTGGAGTGCCAGATCAACTGCTGAACAGAACTCTTCTTAGCCAAAGATTGCCAAAGGCCCAGCCTTTTTAAACTCACTTAAGAACCAGCCGTCCATGTAGCCAGGGAATTGAGGATCGCACGTGACGTGATTTCTCTGTAAAAGTGCCTGGACCTCTCAATTCTCTGCTCCAAGGCTCTTCTGGTTTGGTCTCCTCTTGTGCAGCTGTGGGAGGGGCCCTGGATTTACAGTCAAGAGGCCTGAGAGCAGGCCACTCTCCCTCCCTCCAGTCTGTGTCCCTATCCATGGAAGGATAAGCTCCTGGCACTAGAGCCATGGAAGAAGCAGACAAGGCCACCTGAACCTGGGACTTAGAGCGTGGCTGGGGTTGGTGTGGGGGTTCCAGTTTACTGAAATGACTTTCACGGAGTCTGGCCAGCAATGTGCAGTCCTCCCGGGCCTTACCTCAACCTATTGTAGCCCCACATTCAGTCACTCCCTGATTCAGCTTCCCGAGCACTGGAGCCATGTTCTAGAAAACAGTGTGTTGAGTTGATTTTTTTCCTAGCTTCCCTCTGCACCCTCTCCTCCCCACTAAGTCACCACCACTCCATGCTATGGCCTGTTCTAATTGTCCCCAGAGGACTCATCTCTCCTCAGCCTGTGTCCCCCGCTGTCATGCCCCCCAGCATATTTGGGGAACAGCAACCACTACAGCTCAGCAGCGCTCTCACCCTCTCCCCTCCAAGAGGCAGAAGCTTCTTAGCAGTGCCTTGCCCTCGGGAAGCTGCTGTGATCCACCCCGTGTCTCACTCAGAACACGTGTACCGCGTTACCCTCTCTCAGTGTCTATAAATCCCCCTGGTTTACTCTCCTGGTTTCTAGGTTGGGTGTGGTCAAGAGGCAGCTTTTCCCACCATTTATAAATTCGGTTGCGAAAGAGCTAATACTTCCTGATGACAATCAAAGCAAAATAATTACAGAATCTGGAGAACTGACATCCGTTGTGTTTCTTCTACATGTGCCAGGAAGCTTCAGTCAGAAATCTTGCTGAGCACCTATTTATCCAGTACCACACTAGACCCCAGGATAAGCAGAGAAGTTAGATGAGTGAGCTGATAATTACAACCTTTGTACCAAGAATACATGGCAGGCAGAGCATCTGACCCTCGCCGCTCAGGGTAGGGCAGGGCCGGCCCCCTGGGGGAGGTGGTGCTTGAGACAGATAGCAAAGGATGAACGGAGGCACCAAGAGTGAGACAAAAGGAAATGGAAGGTGTTTCAGGAGCAGCCTTCAAGAACACCTGAGCTTTCAGGGAGAGCAAGGGGGTGAGTGGGGCAGGGTTGGAGGGAGAGAGGAGTTTGCAGAGGCTTACGTGTGGGGCCCAGACTCTGGAGGGCTTTGAACACTTCAGTCAGCATTTTCCAGGGAATATTTAACAGGTGTTATAGGGGATGTGAGTCTGTTCAAATAAATATGGGAAGCAGGACTTTTATGGGGCGGGGTGGGGGGAGGGAAGAGTTAATACTGTTTTGCCTGTTGAGGGTAGAGTTTTTATCAGAAGGGTTGACAGGCTTTGCTGTGCTAACCGGCGTCGTAAATCTCCAAACAGAGCAAGACTCAACACTTCTCATGTCTGCCAGGGGAACCCCCTTTTCTTCTTTCATACAATGCATCTCCCAGGATGGTATTTCTCAGAAGATAGCTCAGGAGATGCCAGCCTTCCACTGGGATGATTTAGGCTGACAAAGAACATAATTGGGCATGTTTGTTTGTTTGTTTTAAAGTCCACTCTGAAATAAGATGGAAGATGGTTGGAGGGGGAAGAAGCTGGAGGGTGGGAAAGCTGCTAATGGTGATAGTTGCTGGTGTCTACTGGCCAAAGATCTTGGCAAACATCATCTCATTGAAACTTTCTAACAGTCCCCTCGGGTGGGTAGTGCCATTACCTGCATTTACAGATGAGGAAAGTCAAGCTTGGATGGTTAAATCGCAGGCTTGGGTTCAGTGTGAGACTGTCTGACCCCAGAGGTCATCTCCTAAGCCCCCAGCCCCACTGCCACCCCTGCCGGCCAGGTCAGAGGTGACTAGTGGTGAGGGCTCTGGAGCTCGAGAAGGAGGCCACCCAGAAGCAGAGGGACCGAGAGCAAGGGGAGCAGAGGGTGATTGGGGGAGCAGAGGGTGTTTGTGAGAGTTGAGGGGTTGGACGAGGACCATAGCCTATGTGCCTGCGGGCAGCCATGCTCGTCTTTCTGGGCGGCATCCCAACCCTCGACAGCCTCCAGCTGAAGAAGGGTCTCTGAGTGAGGGTTTGCCCACACTCCAAACAGCACAGGATCCAGGAAGCCAGGCTGATTTCCATCCAGATGTGCTCTTAGGGTGCCATGAGGGACCCCAGTTCTCCACGAAGTCTGTCAGCCCACTTTCTCCATAGGCCATTCCAACTGGCCCTGTGCTGGGCACCAGGGATCCAGGAACTCTGGAGACACAGCCTCTCCCCGCAGGAGTCGGGTGTGGAGAAGGAATTGTAAGGCAGGTTTGCTGTCTGGAGGACCACTCCAACCAAGTGAAGCTCTGAAGTGCTGTCCAAGAGAAATGTAACAGGAGCCACACATGCGAACCACATATGGAATTCTAAATATTTTGGTAACTGTATTAAAAATTAAAAAGAAACAGACGAGATTAATTTTAATAATATATTTAACCAAAATATCCAAAACATTTTCGTTTCAACATATAATCAGTATAAAAAGTTATTGAGATATCTTGCATTCTTTTTCAAACTAAGTCTCCAAAACCCAATGTACATTTTACACTTAACAGCACATCTGAATTTGGATTCACCCTGTGTGGCCATTGGCCCCTGTCGTGGGAAGTGCAGGTCTGGACTTTGCGGCGTAATGACGGACCTCTGTGAACCACGAGGCTGATGGGAAGAACCAACCAGAAGCCTCCCAGGGCTTGCCAAGTGTCCGTGACCTTGGTCTAGTGTGGACTTTACTCTCCTTCCACTGTGTTCATCTGCCCCACTGTCCAGGGCATCTAGATATCTGGGCAGGCTGTTGAGAGAACAAAGCTTGACTTTCGACACAGAGGGTTCAAGCTAAGAGATCTGTGCTCCACTGATTTTTATTCAAAAGCCAAGCATTTTGTGCAAATTGTATTTATTCATCAGACATTTATTAAGAAGATACATTTTCCCCATGGTACAGGGATGAGTCCCTCAAGGAAATGAACGTTTGAAGGAGTAGGAGGGCAGAGGGGCAGACACGGGGCGACACTGGGTGATGAGTGGGAGCACTGGGGAACAGCACCCCACCTTGGCAGAGTCTCGAAGGACAAGCAAAGTTTGCCAGGCAGATCAGGGTGGGGCGGGTCATTCCACCTGCTGGGCAGGCATGAAGCAGGCCTGAGAGCCTTGGGCCATGCAAGGGTCTTCGAGTGAGCACGGGGGGGGAGGTTTGGGAGGGGTCTGGGTAGGGCACAGCAGAGGCCAGGTCTTAGAGGATTTAGAACGCCAGCCCAGGGCCTTGGTGAACTGTCACCCCAGGACAGGAGAGGACAGCAGAGTCTCCAAGCTGGGGGTGGCAAGGTCACACTGCATTTAAGAAAACTCCTCTCGGCCAGAGTGGAGAATGGCTGAGGAGCTCCAGGCGGGGGCCCAGCTGATAATAGTGATCCAGGCCAGAGGTGGAGGAGAGGGCCTCAGACATGGGGTGTGCAGGAGCCGGCAGCCAGCCATGGGAGTGGGAGGCATCAAAGATGGCCCTTGGGCTCAGGCTTGGGTGGCTGGATGCCCGGAGCTGTGTGTGAAAATGCGTCAAACCACCTCTGTGTGTACTGATTCCTTAAGTTTCCACTTTAATGCAGCCACAGAGACTCCGTCCCACTCGCCCGCCGCCTCCCAAGATACAGCGCTCGAGGCCCGTGAGTAGCCAGTGGTTCTGCCCTCTCACCTAACACTGCCTGAGCCGTCTCCCCGCCTGACTAAACCTCGGGGGTCTGAACTCAGCTGCCTTGCCAAGGAAAACCAGGAAGTGGGTTTTTCAGCTTCCCTCTGTGTGGCATGTACCCGGACTTGCATTTCCTGAGCTTCTGTCTCTTTCTTCTGAACCAGTTTGGCAACTTGCAGGTCGGAGCTGTAGGTAGCGGGGCTGCTGTGTGCTGTGTCTGCCATGCGTGCCTGGTTTGAGCGCGTCTCCTAGGTTGAGCCACGTTGCTAGCCAGTGAGCTTTAAAGGCTGCAGCCGCCTCTTCCTCACAAAGGAAACGGAAGTCTGGCAGCAGGGGTCTCGTTGTGCCAGATCTTGGTTTGGAAATGCACTTGATGTGCCTTCCCAGGGGCGGACGCTACGCCCAGAGAATATCGAGCCGGCTCAGATGGAGACCAGTCTCCTCCTCTCCCGGGCCGCACATGGGGCTCCACCTTCCCAAGCAAAGCTCCGAGGGTGGGCAGAAAAGCAGGACGAGATGTGATAAACCCACCAACACCTGGGAATGGGCAGGCAAGGGAGAGGGACCCATCCATGTCTTCTCAAGAGAAACGCCTTGGGAAAATACTGGGCGCGGATCCGGTGTTCAGCATCAGTGAAGTCCTTTTTCTTGTGAGCTAAGGCTTCAGTCATGCTGAGGCCTGATAACTTTAGCAGCTTCCTTTAAAATGGGAAGGAAACTGGCTGGGACCATTGAGTGAGGGCTGTTGACCAAGAGAAGAGTTTCTCTGTTTCTTGTTCAAAGCAGCCACCACTCTTGCAGTCAAGCAAAAGGGGTCTGGTTCCAGCCCAGTGGCCATCATGTTTCCCCACAAACCCGAGTCCCAGCCCCTCCTGCCCTCCCTGCTGTGGTGTCCACATCCATCTTGAAAAGTGTGGCAGCTGAGGGGTGCAGGTGACTGGGCTGAGCTGTGTCTGGCTTTTTTTTTTTTTTAAGAGTTTATTAGAGTGAAGATCTATTTGAATCAGATGGCACCAAACCAGAAGTGGTTAGGAGTGCTCTCAAACTGTGTCTTTTGAATCCTTGTTGCACGTACCTAATGTCGGATGGGTGGCCTTCTCTGCACGGATGTTGGACCATTCTGTGGCACTGTCCTCCTTCCCTTCCCTTCCCTCCCGTGTACGGGAGCTGCAGGGCTGGGGTGGAGGCAGCCATGACACGGAGGTTCCACACGTGACAGAGCCATCCCATACCCCAGTCACACCGTGGTCAGCACAGCTGTCGAGGGGCTGAAATGTTTCTGCTTATTGTCATTGGGTGGGAGGCACAAACAGCAAAGAGAAACTGCTCTGGGGGACAGGAAGCCAACGTCTGGGTCAAGTGTTGTGTGATTTAGTGAGAATTTCAGTGCAGTCAATAGCAACGTGGATCTGGGGAATAGACAGAGCCAGGCTTGATACCCGGATTGTGTGACTCTAGGCAAGTCCTGAAGCTCTCTCTGAGCCTCGCCCCTCTCTCTCTCTAATACACCCTTGTTCATGGAGGTTTTTTGTGAGCATGAGTATAGACGTCATTTGTAAGGCTCCTTGCACAGGGCCTGGGACACAGTAGTGGTTCTTATTCTTCTTAATAGATTTTTCAGTCTTAAAACTTCTAAGGAATGACCCAGTTTCTTAATCATTCACCTAGGATTTTCATAGTCAGCGAATCATTCTTAGTCATATCATCCCAGCTGAGCCTCACAGAATCTCTATGAAGTAGGCATCTCCTCCACCCGTTTTAAATGAGAAAACTGATGCTCAGTAACTTAACCCAAGTCCCTCAACTACACAAAGGGGTCACCAGACTCTAGAACCTATGGTCTTTCATGCATACCAAGTTCCCTGGGCCCTCCATCTCCACAGAGTCCATCTTAGTACAAAGGATGGGGGGAGAACCTTCAGGTGAGAAAAATTTAATCAGTGGTAGCTTGTGTTTCCTATGGAATCGCTACTGCAGTGTTAGGCCCTGGCACAGATGCAGAGGTGAGAAGAAATGACATTTAGTGAGCACCTTTAATGTGCCTCAGACTCTGCTCCTCTGTCCTTACAACAACCCAGAGGAGGCAGATGCGATGTCCCCAGTTGGCAGCTGAAACCACAGAGATAATCAGAGGCCATGCTGGCCTTTGAGCCCAGGCCTGCCTCTGCCCTGCCTCTCCTCACTCCTCACCAAGCAGCCTCTCCCAAGTCAGAGTCATCCAGTGGCTAGCACTAAGAAGTGCCTGGAGGGACCTAGGATCAAAGATGGCAGGGAATCTCTTAGTAGGATCCGGGGCAGGACTGCTCCCCTTGGAAGAACTCAGAAGCTGGAGACAGCTACTTTTGACTCCAGGTTGTGTAGCCAGTGTGAGGACCCGGACAGCCTGGGGGGGTGGGGTGCGGAGGGCTGGAATCCAGCCACATCCACCAGTGACTGAGGACTTGGGAAGGCAAATACTGCCCTGAACACTGAGTAGCAGCTGCTGCCGCCACTGCCCTAGTGTGGGAGGTGACTGGCCTGGCACTCGGGGGTCTAGGATTATGAGACACTGAAGAGGCAGGTGGCCAAACAGAACTGATCCTCCTGGGCCTGGAAGCCAGAGAGGCCGGTCTTAGTTTGAATCACAGTTTGGACACTTCTTCGCTGTGTGACGTGGAGCCATATGCATACCTTCTCTGAGCCTTAGTTTCATCATCTATAAAATGGGTTGCCCTACCTACCTGGTGGGGTTATGAGGTCGTATATTTGTAGTACCTAGCACAGTCCCTGGCAAGAGGTGGACACACGTAGCCCAGTTCTGCCCACCCAAATACCTTCATCCAAAGCAGGGTCACTGTGGGGCTAATGTGGGAGCCCTAGAAGTTCTGTGCTTTCGGGGCCTTGCATTCCCTGGTGCCCCAGGTCTGTTCATTCTGAGTGCCCTCACGCAAGCATTTCCATGGGCACCCCTGCACACTAGGGGTGAACCTGGAAGACGTGGAGTATGAGCCCCGTGGCTTCGAGGGCCTCAGAGATGACGGCCCGCCAAGCTCCCATGTCAGGAGCCTCTGGCCCCTGACCGGGCTTTGCTGGGTCACTTAGCCGCAGGCATTCTCGGCAGAAGTATGGCTGTCAGCCCAGGGCAGTGGGAGCGTGGGGGCCAGCATCCAGCCTTTTTGGAAGGAGCTTTGTAGCCTGGCACCTGTCGCTGGAGTTCAGATGTGACCAGAGGATTTAGATTTTCTTTGTAAAAAGCAGAGAAAGAAAAGAGCAGAAGAAAGCCTTGCCAGTGTCTGTGGACTCAGGGGAGTGGGCTGGGGCGTGCAGGGGAGAGGCAGGCTGTGGTCGGCCGCATGTGAAGCGCTTTATAAGCTCTGTATTTATTATTTCTTGCTCACCATTAAAATCAAATGTACTCGGTGCTTTTGTATTCAATACACATTTAACCCTGCCGACTTAGATTTCTCAGGTTTTAAATCCAGTGGGGAATTGGCTGGTTTCCCAACTTTCCCCTCAAGTCCCCCTTGAACAGAGCTCTAAATCCCTGTTTAGCATTTTCTCCCCAGCGCGGCTGGGACCGGAGTGCTGGTGCGCCAGTCGCGTTGTGTGTTCGCCTGGTTTCTTCCCTCATCCCCAGCCCCCACCCTTCCTAAGCACCCCGGAAAGACGCATCTGATCACTGAAATATGACGGGCCAGTTGTCTGCATCGTCTTGTGATTTGGGCTTAATTAAACCATTTTGTCTGTGTGTGTCTGTGTCTGGTGTGGCTCTAGCTGTACGTCCACGGCCGTGTGTGTATGTGTGTGTGTGTGTGTGTGTGAGAGAGAGAGAGAGAGAGAGAGAAAGAGAGATCCGTGCGTGGGCCTTCTCCTCCTGTGCGTGCCTCTGCGAGTATTTGCCAGACTGTGGGTCTGTTGGCATCTCCATGCCTCTATGCATGTCTCTGGGTGGTTGTCTGTCCGTGAGTATAATTTTGCGTCTGCTTTGTCCACACCAGTCAGACGTGTGTGTGACTCTGGGTGTGCCTGCAGCCGTGCAGGTGACTGTCTCTGGGTCTGCCGAGCCTTTTTCTCCCTCCCCCGCCTCCGCTGCCGCCCTCCCCCTCCCACCCCTCCCTCTCCCGCTCTGTCTGGTTTATCATCCCTAATGAAGCAGTCTTCTCCATCGATCCTGCTGATTGCCAACCCATTCCTTTTGTTTGTTGGCGCTGAGCCATTCAGCGGCACTCTGACAGCTCAGCTCGTCTAATTAGCTCTGTTGTTCTTTTTCCCCATGTTTCACCACGTTGCAAGTTCAGTTGAAGTTGCCACAAACTTAATCCCCCCATTTCAGCCACAAGTTCACATTCCTAACCCACCTCTATTGTACGAGGAGCAGCTGTGGGCAGGGACAGGCGAACGGGCCTTACTGTCTGACCTTCCTGAAGCCCCCACCCCAGGACCCCGGGGCAAGGCAGCAGTTGCCCCCAACTGCATGCCCTCTTTGTGGTGCAAAGTCAGGTGCAAACCAGGTGATCCTGCTTACCAGCTGCCAGAGGAGGCAGGCTCTGGGCCAGAAACCAGTTCAGGGTTAGCGCGGGTGTGGGGTGGATCCACTCGTGTGCTCAGCAGCCAGTGACTGGACGTCTGTCTGCACCGTGGAAGGCACTGTTCTAATAGCAGTGATAATAACAGCAACATTATTACGCGCTTCTTAGATTCCAAGCAGCAACGTTCATTTCAAAAAACCCAGCTGAGGGGGTCACTAATACAGGCATGGAGCGGAGTGCTAGGCAAGGATGAGACCATCATAAATCCATCTTCTAATTCAGAGATGCCCCCTGTCTTCCGTCTGCTATTGATAAGGTCACAGGGAAGCACGATGAGCTTGTATTGAGCCCCTACTGTGTGCCAGGCCCCATGCCAGCGCTTCGCCTCCATGAGCTCATTGGAGCGTCACAGTAACCCCATAGCAGACAGCAAGTTCAGTGGACTGCACTTGGCTTTTACCACATCTCTGATTTGCCAAACCAGGCTGAGATCAGACTGGCTGTTCCACAGGAAAACCTCTGGTTAGATCAGATGTGAGGAGGCCTGAGGGCCTGATGAAACTCAGTAAAGACTTGTCTCTTACGCAGCCAGCTTCTGTAACCTGTATTCCAGGGCCATCGTGTTGGGTCGCCCAGCAGTGCGGGGTTTGGGGCTGGGGGAGGTTCCAGGAGAGGGCGCAGGGTTTGGAGCGTGCCTGTGCTCTCCTTCTCGGTCTTGTCCACTAACCTCAGCAAGTGTGACGTTGCCTGCAGTGGTCCCTCGTCTGCAGAACAGGAGCAGCCCGCACTGGGCTGCTCGGTCCTTCTTACTGGCAACAAAATTCACAGATAGGCTCTCTCCAGTCCTCCTCTGGCATTGTACAGAGATGGTGGTACCAAATTTAAAGCCAGTTAGTGTTGACTGGCCCAAACGAGCGTTCTTCTAAGGACACCTAGAAATTCTTAGCCTAACTGTCATCACCGGCTCTAGTAGGAAAAGGAAGTGTCTTTTTATACAATCCCTCATCTTAGCCTTCAGAGGCCGTAGGTAGTAAAAAAAACCACCGTGTCTCTGCAGTCTGGCCGTGGACCAGGAGACTATGCCCTTCACCGTCAATACCCCCGGCTCCGGCCCTTTAGCTTGTCTGTGTGGTGAGTGCAGTGGCCACACGGACTGTGTGAGGGTCCAGACCGAGCCTTGCACAGGGCTGCCCAGGGGAGCAGAAGGAGGACTTTAATTGGTGCCCTAATGCTGTTAGTATTTGCTTCTCCACCCTCCCACTTAGAGAGTAAAACAAGCATCCTATAATTCAGCTGTTAAAAAGAACAAAATAGGCATGTGTGCCCTAAACACAAAGTCTGAGTGAAACCTCCTTGTTCTAACAAACTGGTTTCCAGGTTCCAGGAGAAGGCAAGCGGGACTTACTATTAGGGCCTCTTTGTTCCGGGTCATGCCCAGACAGTGTCTCGCTAAGCCCTCAGGGCAGCCCCACAAGGAAGCAGGTGGAACCACCCGCTGGGTGCAAATCAGGACACCCAGCCCTTTAGAAGAGCCTTTCTCCTTTGAGTAGGCCACAGATTCCAGTTCACAGATCGGCCACCACTTCAAAAGTCTCCATCATAAGCACAGCCTTTAAGTCTGTGCTCTGAAAATCCCTTAACGTTTGTTTTAGGGCTGCTTACCTACATCTTGAAAATGTCCTTGAATGGCTTTTCCAACTCAGCCCTTCTCGGGGATTTTCCCCATGCCCATTCTAGGTGCGCCCTCCCCGTCCACACGTCGTTAAAAGACCGAAGAGCAACATCACAGTGGAAGCCCGAAGGACGTCCGTCTCGAGCCCCGACCAGTGAGTACCCCGTCCTCCCCTCCCCTCTGCAGGAGCCCAGGGGGGCCAGTGCTTTGTGGAGCCCACGCGGCAGCCCTGGCCTTTGAAGGGCTTCCCCGGAGCCCTGAGCGGGTGTTTCACAAAGAGGTCAGTCGGGGAGCAGGGCTTGATCTTCAGTGTCGGTTCCGCTGGCAGTTGTCACACCAGCAGGAGGCCCCAGAGGCCAGGATGCCGGGCACCAGGCTGGGTTTTGAGTAGTGACACCCACGGGGTACTCAGACAAGCTCAGAAAGTGGTTCTCGGCTTTTTCTTACGCTAAAAATAGAGGGTCAGCAGGAGAGAGTTAGGAACCCAGTTGAGGAGGCTGCCTATTTAATGAGGGCCAAGACCCATGGAATCTGGTGGGCTACAGTCCTTGGGACTGCAAAGAGTCAGACACGACTGAGCGACTCACACACGCGCCACCTTCCTAGGCCTGGGCTGCTCAAGGGAGGTACACCCAGGGCTATCCTCATCCACCGCCCCCCGCACCAGCACCTCTGCTCAGCTGTGCCATAGCGTTTAGCTCATCATGAGTCTGCTTTTCTAGCTCTCGGGCCCAGAGCTCCTCAGGACAGGTGCTGGGTTTCATGCCCAATAGCAAGCAGAGGACCTGGCTTAGAGTCATTCTCTGGGCGGACGTTGGGTAGGTGAGGGGAACGCCAGGGCCAGAGGTGAGCGGTGTGAATGTGAGAGGCTTCCTGGCTTCAGCGCTGTCTGGAGAAGGTAGCACTGCTTCCATCAGAGGATGCTGTCTGCCCTTGGTCCCCAAGGTGCACAGCCCCTGGTCTCTGCCCAGACAACTCAGCAGCTACACGCCGGCTTCCCATGACGCCCTGAAAAGTACATGAATCCACCTCGGGTTTTTGCGAGCCAAAATCATTGCCCCTGGGACCCTGATGTCCCTTGGGTGAAGAGGGCAGTGCTTCTCCTGGCTGCCCTGTTTTCAGAAAATTTCTCAGGAAAGGAAGTTAAGAGAGATGGCAGGTCCTAGCAAGAATAGGAGCCAAAAGAAAGCAGAAATTCTCAGATGCCGGGCTGTGGCCTAGCCTGCCTGTCATCCAGGATTCTCTGGTATATAGTTCAGTATCACGGGAGACTGCGGTGTGGTTACAGAACCAGCCTGCCTAGGAGGCCCTCAAACCTGTGTGTCTGTGTGTCTTGGGAGATGCGTGGTGATGGAGAATTTGGAAGAGGGGACTCCAGAAGTCGGGTGTAGGTTTCACTTGAGCTGTGCACAAAGGGAATGCGGATTGTTTCCCTGCTGTGGATTATGATTGCCCCCTTGTGGAGAGAATGCAGTGTGGCTTCAGAGTGCCTCAGAGCCCAAAGATTTCTCTTTAGGGGGAAGAAGTGCGTCACTTTTCTTTAGAGTCATCTCTTTAAAACTGGACTAAATATTTTATTATCCAGTACATAATATTTATGTACTGGATAGAGGGTCATGGGCCTGGAGATACTGAAAGGCAAATCCAGAATATCCTTGCATTGTACCAGAAACACACCAACACCTGCCAGTCTACCGAAAAGCATTGCCCATTTGTGGCCAAGTTCCCGATTAGAGCTTGGACCTCCCCACCACACGTATTTACGCTGTTGCTTTTCCAGCCCCGTGATAGGAGATTGCTTCGTCAGTGTATGCAAAGAGCCAGTGTCTGGCACCCCCATCATTCTGGTGGTTACCAGAGCTGGGTCGGTACCACTTTGTGTGGGTTTTGTTTTGTTTTATTGCATTATGCCTTGTTCTGGATTTCTTTGGGGGAAACATTTGAGGTTGAAATGAACCGGTGGGAGCAGGGTTGGCTAGTTTAGTGGGCTGGCACACTGGCAGTTATAGAAGACAAATGACAAGTTCTCTGTGATCACGCATAACAGTGCTCCACCGTACAGTGGCCCACCAGGAGATAGGGAGGTACATTTTAGAACATCATTCCAAGAGTTTCTGTTCACTTCTTTTTTTTTTACGGGGTGAGGGAAGGCAGGGCTGTATTCCTGTAGCGCCAGTGACATTTCTGGTGTAACCCGGCTGTTTCCCTGCGTCTCGTCCCATGCTGCCTTCTCCCTGCCCCCACCCCCTGTTGTGCTCCACTTCCAAATGCCATGTCACAACAGCACTTGGATGTGTTTTTCTCAACTGTCATCAGCTCCAGCTGGCAAGACCAACTTCTTGAAACACAGGAAGCATCCAGCGGAAAATATTTTAATAAAACAGACTCCTCATAAAATGTTGTTTTGGGGGGAAGAACCCGCCCCTCCCCAGTCTGTCAGCATTGTGTCGGGAGACACGAGAAGACAAGCCGGCGGGCAGGAGCCACATCCTAATGGGGCTTTGTTGCGGGTGGTTCAGTGCTGGGCACGCGGACTCGGTGCCTGGCCCTTTAATCTGGCCTGGATTCTCTTGAATCACAATCTTTGTCTCCGCTGGGAATACCAGAGTGCATCAGAAACTTGGAGGATTTTTGGCGGCAGAAGGAGACACAGGATCTTTGAAGTGGAGGGCGGGATTCGGTCCTCCTGACTTCTTGCCCCAACTTTCACTTCCAAAAAGCACATTAAATAATTAATTGTGTGGACCACAAGATGGAGCTGATTCAGAACAAGTCGGTCTCCACGGCCTCCTGCGGCAGCGGCATCTGGAATTCATCGAGGCCGCTGGCACTGCCTTAGCACTGCTGGCCACTGCCTTCACTGAAGTCCATTTTTTTGCTTTCCAACTTATGTCCATTCTTGCCTCCATTCATTCCACAAACATCTTCAAAAACCTACCAGGTGTGAGCTTCTTAAGATTTTAAAGGGTGCCCTAAGGGGAATCCCACAGCTAAATTTTATTGACTTGCAATTTCCCAAAGCAAAATGTTTCCTATGTTAAATTTTCTTCCCCAGTGAAAAGTAGGTGTCCTAGCCCCTCAAAACCATTTGATGGCGATTGGAAGACTCCTTTAGGAAGTCTTCTGGGGATAACATTTCCCTCTGTTTTTCGGTTAACATTAGCTCATTAATATTCAGTGATGACTTCTCCAGAAGTATTAGCTACTTACATTATTATTCACAGCAGGACTGATGGTATGCCCCAAGGATCCCCTAGGGTAAGAGTTAGGATTAGGAGGGATTGGACGGAATGGGCCGTGGGTCAGAGGCCAGTTGGCAGCGAGTACAGTGAGCTCCTGATGTGTTCTTGGCCCTCTTAGGCATCCTTCCCACAGAATGGGAACTCAGGCTCGGGAAGGAATGAACCAGGGTTCCAGGCCATCCAGTTAGAAAGCGGCAGGGCCAGGACTCCCGGTGCTGCTCAGCTTCGTTCTCTCGGTTGTACTGTGCTGCCCAAGGGGGTCCATTGTTCTCCTGGCTTTGCCCAGAGAGCTCCATGTCCTGAGGTGTCTTATCCTGCACGCTACCTTCCTCTCTGCTTCCCTGGGGTTGGGAACCAGAGCTGTTCAGTCCTCTTCTAGCTCAGGAGGCAGTGTTCTCTGGTGGCTGAGTGTTTCTATCTGGGGAAGGAAAGAGAAGTAACATATACTGAACATCCCTGAAGATGGTGAAGGGTGGGTAGTGGCTTTCCCATTGAACAGATGGGGAAACTGAGGCTCGGAGAGAGGCTTTCCATAACTTGCCCAAGGTCTGGGGGCTGGAAAATGGAGAGATCATCTTTTCGATGACAGGCCTGGTCCTTTCTTCTGCAGCATCCAGCCCTTTTTGTTAAGAACCTAATTATGACTATGAGGATGATGGCGGCTGCAGTAGGCACACTGAGGTCACAGCTCCCCACCCCATTAAAGGTAGGCTTTTCAACGGGAGCGTGCATGGCTCCCAGGCCCCACCTTATCTTCCCTCCGGCTTGCTAGATATGGGGCAATTTCGCATCCAACCTAAGGCTTAGAAAGAGTCTATAGCAAGCTGTAAAAGGCAGCACTGCTCAGTACTGCCCGCCCCTCAGGACCACACACAGCAAGCAGAGGCCAAAGGAAAGGGATGACCTACTGGTCCCCAGGTGCCTCTCTTTCATTCGCGAAATTTCATTCTGCTGTGAGAGTTGGGAGGGAGACAGTTAGGAGCAGTCCCCACCTTTTCTTAAATCTGCATAATCACCTGGAAGGATAGGGCTGTCTTCTGAGTCCTAATGGTGACAGAGCTTGTGCTCATTGTAGATCTGAGGTGTGCCCAGTCCTGCCAGCCGCAGAGACTGAGCTCCTTCAGTGCATACCTTGTCCGCTAAAGGTGACACAGAGCACCCTCCAGCCACCTGAGTCTTGACCCGCTGTAGGCTGGTTATTTGGAGTTCGAAATAAGTAAGTGAGAATAGTCTGTGTTCAGCCACCAGGGGCCTGTAAGCCATTGCCCTGTCATTTCTCTGGCCAGATCCATGTAAAAAAACTGCTCTTTACCAGTAATTTTCTTTGTTTGTAAAAATAACCCAGTAGCCTTACAGGTGAGCTGGAAGTTAAGGAAAAGAGACAAGTTCATTCTGAATCCCACTACTTCAGTTCCACCACTTACTAGCATTTCTGCACATTTTCTAGATGTATCTTGCAGAGCTGCCAGCCTCCTTGCAATATCCCATTGTACACTGGACTTCCAGGAAAGTCTGTCCTTAGCCACGCTTACAGGCCGCTATCCCCATGTCCTTGTTAGCCCCGTGGTGACCATGGAATGGAAGATCCCACTGTGTGTATCTATGTGGTCTGCCTGACCACACCCCTTATATGGGATTTGTAAACTGTTCCAGTTTTTCACAAATGTGAAAAATGCCAAAGTGAATGTCCTTGTCCTCCAAGTTTTTATATCATTATAAGAACAACTACCATTAACTGAATACGGCATGCTAAGCATTTTACATACATTGTTTCATTAAATCCTCATGGAAATCTGGGGGCAGGGGTAGGTGTCATTAGCTCTGTTGTATAGAAGCAGTAGCTGTGACTCCAAGAAGTGCTGGTTGCACTTGGTCACAAAGCTAGGTAGTGGCAGAGCTGTCCGTAACACCAAAGACCAACCCTTAACCAGTCTTTTTTTTTTTTTAAGATATTTTGACGTGGACCATTTTTTAAGTCTTTACTGAATTTGTTACTACTGCTTCTTATTTTGCTTTGATTTTTGGCCTCAAGGCATGTGAGATTCAAGGCACATGGAATCTTAGCTCCCCCACCAGGGATGGAACCCACACCCCCAAGTCTCCACCACTGGACTGCCAGGAACGTCTGTCCTTAACCAGTCTTTTAGACAGATTTCTGTTCTGTGTTGCTAAATAACTTTCTGAAAGAATCACACCACTTTACACTCCCATCAGAACTGTGGAATCCCCGGGAATCTGGGTCCAGAGACCCATCGGGACACGCGGCTGGCCTTAGAGATCCTTCTGGACGAGGAGTACTTCTGCAGGTGGTGCTGGCTGGGCAGGCAGTGTGTGCACCAAACGGCCAGCCCCCACTGCTCAGGAATTGGAGAGTCTGCTCATCTGAATGGCACTGCATGACCCCAGTACCCAAAGCCCCCGAAGATTAAAGTAAGATCAGAAGAAGCTGCCAGAAGCATTTAGTGAGAGCTCTGCCCAAAGACCAGGTCTCAGGACACTTTGCAGTCGTATCTCTTCAGGCTGGTTGCACACATGCTCTGGCAGGAGATGACGTCTGCTTCACCCCCACTTCCCCTGCCCCCATGCTGAGTCTCCTTGGGCTCAGCACGGCCTCTGGCTCAGGATCACAACCGGAGCCCCTCTGCCTCCTGCCCAGACCCAGAGCTGCCCAAGAGTGAGGGCCTGGTGTACATGCCTGGCTTGGCATCCGCAGACTTGGGCAGCATCCTGGCCCACCAGCTGCCAGTCCGAGACATTGCACAACTCTCTTTGCTGTCTTTTTTTTTTTTTTTTTTGCAATACCTGTTAACATCCCGAAGAACACAATCTGGGAAGCTGCCCATAGGAGCCACACAAGCATCCTCAGTTAGCAGCCGTGACTGCTGCAGCCTGCCTCCTCCTAAGCCCACAACACCCAGGACTTCCCCTGACGAAGCCATGACCTACCATGTCGTGTATCACCGCATGCCACACGCACACTCACACACCCCCATAGTCTGTAAGTAGGGCAGGGCTGTGTGACCATCAGCTTTGACTCTTCAACTTCAAGACCAGAGCCTGGCCCAGCTCTGTTCAGGGATATTTACTGGATGAGTGAACGGAGGAATCCCCGCGGGCAGCTTACAGCCCAGCGTCCTGGAGATGAGGGCTGGTGTCAGTTAAAAACCACAGATGTGTAAAGAGCACCTGCTATGAGCCAGGCGTGATTAGGAGGCTTAGCAGCACCTGCCTGGCCTGGCCCTCTAAGAGCTAGAAGCTGCAATCAGCCCCGGGAGCAATCTCCAGGGTGCCAGCTGGGCCCTAGGACCCAGGGGGTAGGGGCAGCTTCCTGGGCACTACGGCCTGGCAAGCCGCCAGGAGATCAAGCAGGTGGGTGCAGACTCAATTAGCGAGGCAAGAGGCTTCTGACCCGACTTGGCCCCTGCCCGCTCTCCACCGGTGAGTTTTAGGCCCCAGAGACAAAGCCAAGACAGAAGCCAGGCATGACGCCTGAGCCCAGACTAGAAAAGCAGGAGCTGCCGCAGGGCCCCCAGCATACACAGCAGCCCAGGAAGACACAGGAACCCCTCATGTCGACCACTTCCACCTACCACCCGGAAGGAGGGACTCTCCCAGGAGTGGTCACAGTAGGGGATTAGATGCAACTGAAAAGCCAAGCCTTTATGATGCCTTCAGACACAGCACCCCCTCCTCAAGATGTCACTGAGCTCAGTCTCCTCTGAAAGGCTCTGCCACACCAACAAGCACCGTCCCCAGTCCAAATTCCATGTCACCATTTCCCAAGCACCTGTTCTGGGCCCAGTACTTTGACATGTGTCATCTTAGTTAGCCTCCCCTACTCCCCCAAAGCCTTCACAGTGACGGCATTGTCAGCCCACCCAGCCACGGGGGAACCAAGACTCTGTCAGGGGAATGACCTGCCCTGGCTCCAGCACGTATACCCAGGCCCACTGGGTCCCACATCCACATCCACTGCTTCCACACCAGACACCTTCCCACAACTGCTGCCTCAGTCCCTAGAAAAGACTTGCGCTCTTGGCAGGCAGAGACTGTCCTCAGGATGAGGGATGGGTGTTTCTCAGCATCTACATAATTTCTCTTCCGGGTAAGGAGAGCGCCCCCAAGGTGTCCCCTTCCCGTCTTCCCTCCAGCAGAGAACATGAAGGGTGGGAGAGTGGAGCCAGGCCTTTCCGCCTGCGTGAGTGTCCACCCGGCACCAGGGAAGGTCTCCTCAGCCTGCTGGGTGTGGGTGTGGACATGGGGAGTACACACTAGTGATCTTTGTGGGAGGAAGGCAGATAGACAGACACAGGTTGATGAATAAGTGGACAATTAGCAAGATACTAAAGAAAGGTAAAAGGCACAACTAACCCAGGAGATGGAGATGAGGGCAGTGGAGCCAGTAAGTGCCCCGTGCCGGCTCCCCAGGCCACCACCGCCCCACCCCGACCTCACACCACCTGGTCCCTGCCAACCCCACCTGCCACCCTCAAGCCCCCGTGCCCACTCCTCCACAGAGACACCTCCAGGCCACTGTACAGCCTCTGTTGGACTCATGATTAAAGCCCAGCCCCCATGTCACCTCCCAGGTGGCGCCTTGTCCAGGGGCCCCTGAGCTGGGCACACGCACCACTGCACTCTGGCAGGGCAAGTCCCCAACAGGAAGGAAAGGCCCTGGCCTCACACTCACCATCCACCCTCGACCAGTCCACGGAACAGGAAGACACCTTCTCATCACAGCAGCGAGTCTCTCATCGCTGTTCTTAAGTGGATATTCACCTACCACTGAGAACAAAGACCGCGTGTCCAGCAGGTTCCCATATCTGTCTTTATTTCTTCTTCCTGTTTAGCAGTCCTAGCCTTGCCCCAGGCACACGGAATAGCTCCAGTGGATGTTCCAGAGCTTCCCTTATGGGTCCTCCACCACACTCGTCCCTTCCATAGAAGAGACTTGCTTCAGAGCCTTTTTCTCTGTTTTTAACCCACGCCTGTGCTAAGGTGCCCTCCAGAGTATCAGCCCTGTGTGGCAGTGCTGGCAAGGAGGCATGTCAGCGCCTCCAGGTAGGGGAGCTCTCAGGTGACTCTGATGTGCTGAGACGTGCCCAGCTGGGGACCAGCAACCTTGACTGGGGAGATCTTTGAAGGCAGGACCACCCTATTCGTCCTTGAACACCCAGGGGAGACTCTGAACAGGGTGGAGAGGTGCAAAATCTGTTTGTGGACAGGTGAGCGTAGCATCTGGGCAGGAGCTGAGCGTGCACTGGGCACCGTGTGAAGCCCTTCACGAGTGTCCTCAGCTCTTGTGATAAGACTAACAAGAGGGCTGTAGAATCTCCATTTTGCAGATAAGAAACTGAGGTTCAGGGAGGTACAATGACTGTCCCGAGGTCGGTCTGGCTAGCACTTTGGGGGAGGGTGGACAGACAGGCCTTGTCTTGGGGCCTGTCCCTGCCCAGCGGCCCAACAGGAGCCTTGTAATCAGTGGATGCCAGAGCGGCGTCCAGTAAAGTAAAGATCCTTTGTGCTGGAATGAAATGATCCTTTAAAACATGATCACCAGCTCCCCTCATTCGTTACCTCTGGAGACCAAGTCCTTGCTGATTTTTTCCCCTTCTTTATCTCAAGTATATTTAAATGTCAATTAAATTTGAAATATCTACATTTGTCAGCATTTCATTGTGGGCCAGCGTGACGTGCTGCTGATTTGTCCACGCGATGTGACACATGAAAAAAACTCTCGAGATGCAGATCTTCCTCATTAAAAACTAAGCCCGTGCGATCCCGGCACGGCAGAGAGCCACAGAGCACGTCCCCGCTTCCTGACGCCGTGTCTCTGACATGGTATTTAAAAAGGAACAGCCGCGCCTGTCACCACTGTCACATGCGCGTGCTAGCCAGCGACACGTTACACCAAACATTAGAGAGGGTTCGGGGAGTCATCTGCATGGGAACTCCGTGCCGAGATGAGGTGGGCAGAGGCGGGAGCAGCCGTGGGAGACACTGGGCTCTGAATGTGATGGACAGCGGGCCTTTCTTTCTCGCCAAGACCCCGGCAGCCCTCACTGGGTAGCCAAGTTTGCCATGACCTGCCTTTTCACAGACAGCTCTTTGTGTGTAATAAAATCCAGGCAAGTGGTGGGTGGCAGACTGCAGGGTAGTAGCTGAATTGGGTTAATGAGGGAAGAGGTATGCTTTTTTTTTTTCATATTCTGCCTTAAGCTAATAAAAAATTTAAACCTGGACATATTCGACGGTTTATCCTTTATCTCTGACAAATATCTGACTGTATGTTTCATGGGCAAACATGAGCAGCTGAATTTAAATAAGTTTATTTTGAAATCTCACCTTTTATCAAAAGTGGAAGGAGAAACACACAACCCCTTATTTCATTGTTTCAGATCCACAGAACTAAAGAGGCAGGATCACAAAGTGGTTTAGAGTCAGGCGGATCCAAATTCCATGCTCTGCCCTTAGCTGCTGTGTGACACTGGGCAAGTGACTCTGCCTCTCTGAGCCTTGGCTGCTTTATCTGCAGAATAAGGATGATGTGATGAGTAATTAATCAGAAACCGTACGGACAGCATTTAGCCCAACACTTGTAAATACTGCTAGTGTCAGCATCGTCATCCATGTGGCCCAAAGCCTGGACCTGAAGAAACTCTCATCAAACCACATGGCAGAGTTCTTGTCTGGGTATTTCCATCACTCTTGAGAGACAGATAGTGTGTCCAGGAGACACCCTGGACCTCATGTTGAAGCCCTGCCCGACCAGCCTGGCCTGGTCAAAAGAGCCAGCTGGAGAGGAAAATGTTGAGCTGGACAGTGAGGCTCCCTCTCCCCCACCTCGCCCCCAAGCACCTGTGATCTGCCCGCGGGAGTCACTGGATTCTGACAATGATGGGAAGTGCAGCAGCCTGACAACAAAACCAAGGTAGAGTCCAGCACAAAGGCTCTTGGCTCTCATATGAATCCAGATATTGCTGGCAGCTTTAGTGGCATCCAGCTAATGTGCCAAGCTGTGCTCTCTGCTTGCTTGTCAAAGCCAGAGGAGGGGACTGTGCTTGGACAGGTTCTGGAATGCATTCAAGATGGATTTGAGCGTCACCAAAGCCTCATTCAGTTTGACTCAAGCAGAGATACGAGGCCCACATGTACACAGTCTTCCACCAGCCCAGAGGACTGGAAGGAGAGGGCTCTGAACTGGAGTCCCTGCTCATCACCTCCCGGTTGGGTGGCCTGATCACACCTTTCTTCTTCACCATGACCCCCAGTGCTCATCTAGCACTGGGTCTTCTCAGTCGGCACTCAGGCTGTGCTTTTCGATTGGGTGCATGGGTAACTGGACAAGACAGGTGGATGAATGGACTTATGACAGTCTTGTCCTCTCTAAAATCTGTGCAGTGACACCTTCCTGCTAGGGGGTGGGGGCAGGGTGGTAGAAATAACCTATGTAAAGACACTGGCACAGTACCTCCTTGTGGATACTATTGTAAGCATTTTTCTGAGATTCCCACCTGCCCCCGTATATATAACACTTTCATCCATAAACGTGGTCCTATTCATTCTTAATTAATATTCTTTTTCATATTCTTTCCCATTATGGTTTATTGTAAGATATTAGAGTTTCCTGTGCTCTACAGTAGGACCTTGATATTTATGTATTTTATATATAGTAGTTTGTATCTGCTATTTCCAAACTCCTAATTTATCACCCACCTTCCCCTTTGGTAACCGTAAGTTTTTCTTTGTCTGTGAGTCTGTTTCTGTTTTGTAAATAAGTTCATTTAAATCACATTTTAGATTCCACATAAAAATGATGTCCTATGATATTCGTCTTTTTCTGTCTTATTTCACTTAGTACAGCAATCTGTAGGTCCAATCCATGTTGCTGCAAATGGCATTATTTCATCCCTTCTTATGGCTGAGTAATATTCCATTGTGTATGCATGTCCCACATCTTCTTTATCCGTCCATTTATCGATGGGCATTTAGGTTGCTTCCATGTCTCGGCTATTGTGCATAGTGCTGCTATGAATATTGGGTGCGTGTATGCCTTCAAATTAGAGTTTTCTCTGGATGTTTGCCCAGGAGTGGGATTGTAGGATCACATGGCAACTCTATTTTTAGTTTTTTAAGGCACCTCCATACGACTCTCCATAGTAGCTATACCAATTTACATTCCCACCAACAGTGTCGGAGGGTTCCCTTTTCTCCACATCAGAGAGGGGACCTTCCTACACTGCATCCTCAAGCTGAGCAAAGGATCATGTGCCTGGTGGGTGTCCAGAAAGAGGGATAAAATGGGCGCGTGCGAGGCCTCGTCTCCCCAGCACGCTGGCTTCTGCTCAGTCCCTCAGCAGACTTCCTCTGCCCTAACACTGTGCCAGGGGTGTGGGGATAGAGAGAATGCACCAGGCTGCTGCCCTTGAGGACCTCATCACAAACAGAACTGCAAGAGGTTCAGCTCTATTGATGATTCTGGAGGAGGGCATGGCAACCCACTCTAGTATTCTTGCCTGGAGACTCCCCACGGACAGAGGAGCCTGGCAGGCTACAGTCCATGGGGTCGCAAAGAGTCAGACACAGCTGAGCAACTAAACACAGCACACACAGCTGTACTGATGAAGCGCTAAACCACTCAGCCCAAGGAGAAGCCCACTCCATCTAGGGAGAAAATTCCACTGGGAGCTCCAGGAAGGCATCTAGGAGAGCGGTTTGAGCTGAGTGTTGCAGGCCAGGGCAGTCAGTGCAGCAGGCAAAGGCAAAGGCAGGTGGCGGGGGCAGCAGGAAAGCAGCACAGAGATGGGCTTGCTAGGCACAAAGCAGCGCCCGCCCTGCTCAGAGCCTCCCGCCTGCCCAGCACCTTCCACGAGCTCTCTGAATGCAGCCTAAGGCAGAGTGCCTGCCCCGCTGCGCCCCACCCCACTCGGGACAACAGTCCAGTGCTGGCAAGTAAGAAGGGGTCCTCCTAACCTTTAGACAGATGAATAAGTCATTCCAGACACATCTGAACATCAGTACTGCTGATGCTTTAGACACTGCATGACCAGCTGAGGTGAAATCACCATCAAGAGATTGGCAAGGCCAGGACTGTGATTCAGAGCAAGATTCCAGGCGCCATGTGGAAAGTGGCCCTTCTGCTGAGCTGTATTTTATGTCCCAGTCTGGCCCCTGTGCTGGCCAGGGCACATTCCTGCGGGTCAGACCTTCCTGCCCTCTCTCCTGAGCAGAGACAAATGCACGTTCTAGGCCATGCTGCCACCAGTCCTGGTGGGCTGACATGCATCTTGTCCCTGACACCCGGGAAGGCGGCCTGGGAATGGAGAGGAGAGTGGTGACCTCCCTGTGCAGCCCTGGGCAAGTGAATTCCCCTCTCTGAGCCTCAACCTCCCCTTCAGTACGAGGACAAAACTCTCTGCCTGGCTAACTTTCAGGGACAGTGCAAGGCAATGAAGGGTCAAGTGTGATCGTGCTGGGCCCTCAGCCCTGGGCGCCAGCTTTGATTCCACATTTGAAAGAACAAGATATCCTTGGGTAACAACTGTCTTAGCACCGGGGATGGTGGGTCACAGCCCACTTGCCCAGTCCCCCCAGGGACAGCTGCTGTCTCTCACTTACCCTCCAGCCCTGGTACCCATGCACTTTTTTGGACATGTTTCCTCTTCCTGAAATGAAGTCAGAAGGGAATTGCATCATATGAGGCAAAGAAAGGAGACTGCTCTGGCTGGGGTCTGGGGAGAGAGGAGACAGTCCCGATCAGGTATCCCTGTGTCTCCTGTGTTTGAGGTACCTCTCCAAATTTCACCAGTGCCCAGGAGACCCTCGGTGTGCGTCCAGCCCTCTGCACTGGGTAGAGGCGTGGGCTGCCGGCTCCCCAGTTGTATGTTGGGGCAGCAGCCGTGGGGCCAGGATTTGAACCAAGAGCTGTGGGGTCCAGCCTCTCTCTCCTGAGCACACGCCTCTCACGCGCCCTGGTCAGTGTATAATTCATAGGAGCCGGCGTGGGCTGTGTATGTGTTTGTGTTTATAGAGGTAGAGCTCACAGGTGGCTGACAAGGGAGATGTATTTTTTATAACAATGAATATTTAATTTCCACATCACAGATGAAAAAGACTCTCTGAAGAGGCATCTGAGGGAGACTCCAGAGAGCGGCCGCTAATCAGAAAAGGGCCTTCTTGCGAGTGCTCTTCCACGTGGCTCACTTTCTTCTTTAACTTTTTCATTTTTTATTTTTTCCTGATTATTGAAGTAGATATGCACATTGGAGAAAATGTAGAAGACACGAAAATAAAAAATGGGAGAAGGGAAAAAAAAATTACCCAAAATCCCCTAGCTTTTGTTGACATTTAGACACCTGCCTTTCCAGTCTTTTTTCTATGCATTTTTCCATTAGCAAATGAGACAGAAGGTTTTTATAAACATAGTTTAATGAGAAGATAATACTCAGCCAACTGTACCATAATTCACTTCACCAGATTCCTACTGCAGAAATTTAGATTGTCTCGTATTTTATAAACAGAGTGGTAATGGACATCTTTGTGCATAATCTGTTGCTACAGTTTGGGGTATCTAAATGAAAGTGAAATCATGAGGTCATAGATGCATTTAAGGCTCTTGACACAGGTGGCAAACCCACAGTTTCTTTTCTGTTCGGGACCAGCTTCCTCACCGTGGGGGCCCATCGGGCCTTCTCTGGACAGCTTCCTCCCTGGCCGGCAGAGGGAGGCCAGGGTCAGGCACCGGCCTGCAGGCCTCCTTCCCTCCCCACCACGCGGGGTCCTGAGGTGCCTCCTAACGGTCTTCTCTCTTGTCTCCCTCTGCCCCAGCCTCGTAAGGCCCTTGCGACACTATGCTGTCTTCCTCTCCGAAGACTCCTCTGACGATGAGTGCCAGCGGGAAGAGGGCCCGAGCTCTGGCTTCACCGAAAGCTTTTTCTTCTCCACTCCCTTTGAATGGTCTCTCCTTCCTTCTTCCGTTTTCCTGAGCTCGGCTTGGTGACTCTCCGGGACCACTTGAAGGGGCGGGGGTGGCCAGCTTGTGCTTGCGTGTGGGGAGGGTGCCTGGGGCTGCTGCCGTCCGGCGCCCGCGTGCAGGGCGGCGCACCTCCCCCGGCCCCCCGTGTGCCTCCTCCCAGGGCGTTCATTCCGCCAGCCCCACAGGGCCTGTGGCGATGGGGTGAGGTAACAAGGGTGACTGGGCTGTGAAGGTGTGAGACGGGAACATCGGTCTCCTTCCTCACAGGGAGAATGCACTGGACTGTTACTGGGGTTGCCGACTGCAGCGTCGGCTGCGGTTAGGCTGGTTGTTGCTGCCCAGTCTTCCTTTATCTCAGCACACCTTGGGAAGCCATGGAGATGGAGCGTCAGATTTAAAGTTTAAAAAAAAACAAAACAAAGTTACTGGTATGGAATATATATATATTAATGATGGCATGGCCAAAGATCTTACCGATTTGTCTGACTTTAAGATAACTTTTCTCATTATTATTTATAGCCTAAGCCGCCTTCTAATTACAAATTGCAACAAAGAAAGAGAAAAAGAAGGTTCACCACAACACAGCCACCCCGGGAACTGGGCTTTGGTGGCTGCCTGTTTTTTTCGCCACTTCTTGCCTCTCCACCCACAGGCTTTTCCCAGCTGGGACTGAGCAGAGGGCCAGCTCTGGTCTGTGTTTATCTGTTTGCATGGTGTTTCTAATGGGAGCCTTCAGGGGAAGGGAACTGCCCTTTGCTGAACACCCACAGCAGACCTTGGGGAGTGAACCATTCCAGCCCGATTACAGAAGAGGGGCTCTCCCCTTGCTCCCCCCTTGTCAGCCCCCTTCACTATCTCCCTGCACCCACTCTCTCCTCCAAGGCTGGGCCTGTGGGTTCCTTGGGGCACCCGACAAGCCCAAAAGCTCTCTTCCTGCCACTGCCCCCACAGGCAAGGAGCTTCTGGCCCTTTGTGCCACCAGCTCCCCTGTGACTGCAGGCAAGTCAGCCCCCTCCTGAGGTCCTCACTTAGAGAGCAGTGCCCTAAGCCAGTGTTGCCCAAGTTTTGCGTGCTGCCTGGTCTGTACAGTGAATCTCCTTCATTAAAACTAGGAGAAAAGCCTTGTCCTAAGCAATAGTATCTATAATATCATAGACTTAATGTATCAGTTATTATTTCTATTATTAATTAAAATAAAGATTGCATCACTGGAATAAGAAATGTCCAGCCATGTATCAACTTACAATTGCCTTGCTGGTAAAAGGATCACACACAGATAACAGCCAAGGACCCCCACCGTGGGATCTGGCCAGCCACGTTCTTTTTAAATTAATTGATGCCTTAATTATTTAAAATAATGCTCACTCCCTGAACCATGATCTATGAAAAGCATAGGGTTTTGTGTGTGTTTAAAGGGAAACGGCCATCTTAAAATGAATTCCTTCTAAAGAAACTCTGTTTCCTTAACTACAAAGCACACTGACTTTTCTTTGTCTCCTTCACTGTGTTCAAACTTGGTTAAAGGAGCTTGGTCAGATGGCTTAGTTAGAGCAAGTGAGGGACTTTAGAAGTTTCTCATACTTGGCTTCCACTTCTGCCTCTTGCCAGGTGCTGTGTGACTTAGGTTCCGTTACTTGCCTCTCTGAGCTTCAGCTTCCTCATCTATAAAGTGGAGGGTGTGAGTCCTACTTCATGGGCTGCTTGTATGGCTTCAGGGAGATAGTACAGTCTGACGCAGTCCTTGCCAGAGTCAAGACTGTTGGTTGAGCCCCTTTTCCTCTACTGACTGTCCCCCTGCCCAGGTTCATGCAAGTGGGCCTTCAGACCACCAGGTGGCGACCTTCCCCACTTTACCAGAGCCATGAGCAGTTTCCGCCTGACCCAGGGGGCAGAGCCTTGTGATTGGAGGTAGGATGCTACTCCGACCTAGTTTCACAAGAGGTCTGGGCAGCATTCTCCACGTACCCTGGGGCTCAGGCTTGTGAGAAAGGATAGCGAGAGGCACCCAGTGTCCCCAGCACCTGGGTTGGCTATAAGATTTTGGTGCATGAATGCACAGGATGTGTTAACAGCCTCAGCATGCCTGCTACAGCCGGCACCACGTCTGCTCGTGTCATCTCCACCACCAGTTGCAAGGACGTGCACTCTGGAACGGGGGAGCAGCTGAGGCTCAGAGAGGTTAAGTGACTTGCCCAAGGTCCCACAGCAAGAGGTGGCACCAGGGCTGGAACCGAGATCAGCACAGGCTGAGGCCTAGGTAGTTCGTGGCTGAGGATCCTGGGGTGCACTGTGCAGCCCCCTGGGGGAGAGTTCCCCCTGCTCAGTTCCGCACAGGCTGGGCCCAGGACCCGACTACTGCAGGGGTGAGGGTACGGACAACGGGCTCAGGAGTGAGTCCTCCTGCCGGTTCCCTCTCCGGCTGTGCCCCATTCCTCATGCCTTGTGTGAATGGTGTGGGAGCCTGCTGACCAGTTCTATGGTAGGTCTTGTGGTCTGGAGGAAACTAAGTGGGCTCCCTGGTGCAAGCTAGAGCCAGAGCAACTTGCCCAAGGCCCCTCAGTGAGCGGAACCCGAGATCAGCCCAGGTCTGTCTGTCTGTCTGACAGGCACTGTTCAGACACCTGCACTTGCAGGGACCCAGAACACTCTCCTCTCCCAAGGCTCCCAGCTGTGCTCCTTGAGGCCTGGAAGTTCTCCGGGGTGGGGGCTGCTTGCTCCTTCCGGGACGGCTCTGGGTGGGAGAATCCAGCCTGCTCTGCCTCCCCCCAGGCCACAGCCATATCGGACACTCAAGGAGTCAGACAGTGCAGGGGACGAGGCCGAAAGCCCGGAGCAGCGAGCGCGGGAGCCCGTGGGCCCCACCCCAGCTCCACACGACCGGGCCGCCAGCATCAACCTCCTGGAGGATGTCTTCAGCAACCTCGACATGGAAGTCCCGCTGCAGCAGCTGGGCCAGGCCAAAAGCTTGGAAGACCTTCGGACCCCCAAAGACCTGAGGGAGCAGCCGGGGACCTTTGACTATCAGGTATGGTGGTTGGAGGTGGGCACGGGCTGGGGGCACTTTCTGCACGTGAGGCAGGTTTTCCCACATGACAGTGAGACACCAAAGGAGAAAGAGCCACTTTTCCAAGTCCCTCAGCCAGTGCTCAGAGTCACTCTGACTGCAAACTCTGCCGGGCAGGCCAGTGGCCAGAGCCCCGCACACAGTGATCGCTGGAGAACAGCTACAGCCTGATGAAAATCTGCCCGCTGCTTCATGGGCGGCGCCATGACCCCTGATGGAGCTGGGATTGTCCCCACCTCACCAGGCTCCTTGAAGAGCCTGTGGATCAGAGCTCTGGGGCTCTGGATACTCACCTGTGACCCCTGATCTTCCTTGAGACTTTCAGTCTGTCACCACCTGTGCCTGTCTCCTCACTTATGCCAGGCGGCTGCTGACTCTGCAGTCCCTGGGTCACAGTGTGGAATTCACAAAGCTCCCACGTATCCAGGGGGCGCTAGTGGTAAAGAACACACCTGCCAATGCAGGAGATGTTAAGAGACAAGGGTTCGATCCCTGGGTCAGGAAGATCCCCTGGAGGAGGGCATGGCAACCCACTCCAGTATTCTTGCCTGGAGAATCCCCATGGACAGAGGAGCCTGGGGGGCTACAGTCCATGGGGTTTCAAAGAGTTGGACACGACTGAAGCAACTTAGCACACATATCCGATGATTCACACAAGCCCATCTGTAGGGAATTGCTATTTCCAGGCTGCCAATGAGGGAGCTCAGGCCAAGAGAAGGGACATGACACCCAGGTCGTGGCCCAGCAGGTGGCAGAGCTGGACAGAGCCCAGTCCTATTTCATCCCCAGCCAGTGTGCCCTCACCCAGCCCCCGAGCCTCACTTGCCCTCTTGGGCTCAGGGGTGGCTGAAAGTGCCCACACGCTTTGAAAAGTAAAATGGGTCAGGCCAGTAGAGGGTCAGCAGATGGAGTCCTTTTCCTAAAACTAATTAGCAGCGCTGGCTTGAAAAGACAGGGCTTTTTCTGGAGACCCTTTGTGCCACCCTAGTGAGAGAAGCCTGGCCTGGAGTCCAGACAGACCTGGGCTTGCTTTCTACTGCTGATCTGGGCCGAGCCCCCAACTTCCCTGAGCCCCAGAGACCTAGCTGGCCACACTCCCAGGACCACAGCCCCAGTGTCCCCCTGGCGCACAGGAGGGGGTGGGGAGAGCCCATCTGTCCCCGGTCAGCTGCAGTCATTGCCTCCCTCGCTCTCTCCGGCAGAGGCTGGACCTGGGCAGAAGTGACAGGAGCCGTGGGACACCAGGGGCCTTGAAGCTCGCCCACCCGCACAGCAGGCTCTGGAGCCTAGGCCAGGATGACATGGCCATCCCCAGCAAGCCGCCCGCCGCCTGCCCCGAGAAGCCCTCAGCCCTGCTCGGGAACTCCCTGGCCTCACCCTGCAGGCCCCAGAACCAGAATGGCCTCCTGAACCCCAGCGACAAGGAGGAGGTGCCCACACCCACCCTGGGCAGCATCACTATCCCCCGGCCCCAGGGCAGGAAGACCCCAGAGCTGGGCATCGTGCCCCCGCCTCCTACTGCCCGCCCAGCCAAGCTCCAGGCCCCTGGCATCGCCCTTGGCGACTTCTTGGAACAACTGCCGGCTGAGCGGGAAAGGCGGGCTGCCCTCAGCTCAACCCCATTCCCTGGGCTCCTCTCCAGTGCTGCACCCCAAGACCCCACTGAACTGCTCCAGCCACTCAGCCTGGCCCCAGGGGCTGCCGGCAGCAGCAGTGATGCCCTGCTGGCCCTGCTGGACCCACTTAACACAACCTGGTCAGGCAGCTCCCTTCCACCAGGCCCTACAGCCCCAAATGTAGCCACCCCATTTACTCCCCAATTTAGTTTTCCCCCCATGGGGACCCCCACCCCATTTCCACAGCCATCACTCAACCCCTTTGTCCCACCTCTGCCAGCGACACTGCCCACCATGCCCCTGGTCTCTGCACCAGCTGGGCCTTTTGGGGCCCCTCCTGCTTCCCTGGGGCCAGCCTTTGCCCCCAGCCTCCTGCTGTCCAATTCTGGCTTCTGTGCCCCACATCGATCTCAGCCCAACCTGTCTGCCCTCTCCATGCCCAACCTCTTTGGCCAAGTGCCCATGGGTACCCACTCCCTGCAGCCTCTGGGTCCCCCAGCAGTCGCCCCCTCAAGGATCCGAACATTGCCCCTGGCCCGCTCAAGTGCCAGGGCCGCCGAGGCCAAGCAAGGGCTGGCCCTGAGGCCTGGAGAACCCCCACTCCTCCCAGCCAGGCCCCCCCAGGGCCTAGAGCCAGCACTGCAGCCCTCTGCTCCACGAGAGGCCAGAGACCCCTTTGAGGATTTGTTACGGAAAACCAAGCAAGATGTGAGCTCGGCCCCAGCCCCCGGCTCCGTGGAGCAGCTCAGGAAGCAATGGGAGACCTTCGAGTGAGCAGCGCTGAGGGTGGGGCGAGCCAAGGCCGGCCGGCCCTGCTTCCCCTGCTGCTGTTTCTACCCAGGTTCTACTGGTGGGAAGGGATGGGAACCCTCTCTGCCGCCCCTCCTCCTTTCCACACTGCCCATCTCTGGAGAATGGCGCCAGTTCCAGCCTGGGAATCGACCCAGCTCCTGGGTGCCTGTCCTGTCCCGACCCTTCCCCTGCCCCCCTAGTTGGGTTTTGCACTAAAGAGGTCAGCTGGGCCAGCGATTGCCCCAGGCCACATCTTACCCACCTTCCCTCTGGAAACTGCCCACCAGGAGCCCCGCGTGTCCTCAGGATGTCTCCTCCTGAGCCCCGTTCTCTTGCCCCAGCTGCAGCCCAGCCCGCACACCCCACCTTGATGGGCACGAGTGTTGGCGGTACACCAGCTCGTCTGCACGAGAGGCACGTGGTTTGGAGTTTGAAGTAAGGAACCCCCCTCCCCCACCCCTCCCCAGGTGGAGGATCTACCTGGCGAGGCATTTCCAAACCCTGTCTAGCAATATGCACACTCTTTCTTTACTGAGTCTTCACCCCAACCCCTCCACCTCCGTTTTTCTGACTTGGTTGGGATCTGGGGGCTGAGGGATCCACGGGATCCCTTGTGGTAACCAAACCAAGCCCCAGCCAGCCCTGCATGAGGGCCGGGAGCACCAGCAACTTTGATTATAGAAGACAAGACGGCAACAGGCAAACCCAAGAGCATTGGGACGGGTCCGGCCGCTGTCCACACTCTCCCTTGGGTCCCTAGAGGTTCTCCTGGTCTCCAGTTATGATCACATGAGGCTCAGACTCTTGTCGAGTGGGTCTCAGGGGGCAGAGCTGAGAAGCAGACACCCAGACCCCCACTGGAAGGCCAAGCTTACCACCACAGAGATGCAAGGGTCCCAGTGCCTGGCTCCTTGGGGCAGGAGGGGGCAGGGCACTAAGCCCCTCTCCAGGCCCCTGGTGAGTGAGCAGGCTTGGCTTCTGGCAGCCTGGAGGCAGGAGGGCTTGGAGTCACCCCCTCCCTGCCCACCTTGTGATTCCTGCCAGCATAGAAGTTCCTGAGGCCAACATCACCAAAGCTGAATTGAAATGTTTTGTTATTATTTCTTTTATCTTTCTTTTCCTTTTTACTTTTATTGATTTGATGGAATCTTGAAATTGACTAGTTTCAATAAACCAAGTTAAAATATGGCCCAACCATTTAAGAAAACAACCATCTGAGACATGCAGGAAATTGTGAACATTTCGACCTGATTTCTCATTTCCTATTTGTGAATGGTCAGACACACAGTCTCAGGGGTGTCTGAGGGGGCAAGGGGGTTTCTAGAGGCCCCTATAACCCCAGGGAGCCTTGTCATCATCTGAGGGACTGGGAGATCACCCCCACCCGTGAGTGAGCGAGGCCCGACCCTGAGGTTTGCTCCAACAGCATGGGGTGTGAAGGGCTGCTGGCCCCACACGAGCACCTTCGTCAGTCCCGGCCCCTGGGGCAAGTCCTCTCTTTCAGTCTCTGCAATGTCCTCTGGCCACCGGAAGCAGGGCGCTGTGTCACGCCTGGGCCACACGGGTGCCTCTAGGACACTCAGGTGTTTCAGCAGAGATTGCAGATCCATCCTGGGCAGACCCCCGAGCCCTGTCCTGACGGGGGGCAGAGTCTTAAGGCAAGAGGTGCTCGGTGGCCTCAGGGAAGCCGAGCCCACCCCATGGTCTCCCTGGCTGGGGCCGGTGGCAAGAGCACCATGTTCACAAGAGCACTGCTGTCTCTTCCCTTGCTGGACTGAGTCTGCAAATCCAAGGATGAATTTTGTGTGTGCGTTCAATAAAATCTTCTTGGAGAGAAACTGGTATCTCTGTGTCCTGAGGAAGCTCTGCAGGGAGGGGACTCCACCTCGGGGAACCTTCAGCATCTGCGTTTGTAGAGGTAGAGGCAGGACCCATGTAGTCGTCAGGAAGGCTTTGACCCTGGCCCACCCCCAAGCCTGTTCCCATTCAGGCCTCTGAGGGATAGGCTGGTCACAGTTGGGCACAGGGCTGCCGGGCCCCACACAGCAGGGCTCCAGGTCACCAATGACGTCAAAGGCACCTTGGCTCCAGGAAAAGTAAAGCTCAAGGGGATACCTGGATACCTGGTTGGAGAGGATACCTGAACCAAGCACCCAGAGTGGATGTTAAGGGTGTCCCCACCCTTAACTGTCCCCACCCCTCACCCCCACCTGCCCATCATTCTGTCTGTGTCTCCCTCCCTGGTCTGTGCTTGAAAATTACAAGTTCGCAGAAGTCTCAAGAACAAGAGGAGGACAAAAAAGAACCACCCAGCTTTTATACACTGGGGTTCCACCCAGAATGTCTTGTCTTAGGAATCTGCAAAAACACAGGTTTGCCAAATCTCTGACTTGATGAACTAATCAAGGCAGCAGCTTGGCTAAGCTCATGGTACCAGATGTTTTCTCCCTGCCTTTCCCAGGAGCCCCAGGGAAAGTTGGTCCCACCTCCTACAGGCTAAGGACCAAGCAAGCCCCTGGAGCCTAGCGTCCAGCCTCAGTCCTCCCACCCCATCCTGTGGCCCCATCACCACATGGCTCCACCTCCCACTGATTCCTGTGCCTCTGGAAGTTGGATGAGACCCCTGCGGGGGCTGGGTAAGGTCAACCTACAATCGAGAAGTGGAAAGGGGTCTCCTGGTCTTGGCACAGGGGGCGCTGGCCTGGGAAACAGGAAGGACCAAAGGGCACATGTCCAGGTCAGGGACAAAGGGACTCTGAAGCTCAGAGGCCAGGCCCTCCGACAGATGCCTATCAGAGATCCTAGTGTGGCGGCATCACCAGGGAAGGGGCCGGAAGCAAAGCGGCCAGCTCTTCCCCTCATCTGTGTCTGTCCACAGGACCAGCCCCGACACAGAGGTGGTGCCAATGTTTGCTGAGCACCTGCCTCAGGGAACAACCCTGAGGGCTTCCTACGCATCCTCTCCTCAAATCCTCCCAGCGACCGTTAGGGAGGCGACTGGTCTGCAGGTGAAGGAGCAGCCTCGCTGGTGCGGAAGGAACTGGAGAAGCACAAGGTGGGCAGGGAGGGTGGCTCCTCCATCCTCATCGCCCCCTCGGGGAGGCCCCTTCCCCGTGCCCTCCCTCTCCCTTCCGGACACCTAACAGGACGACCCAGGTAGCCCCACAGCAGGCTGGACTGTAACGAATCCCAGAGCCCCATCCTTCCCCATAGTCACCCACCATCTTCACAACAGCCCTGTGAGGTAGGCCAGGGCTGCTTTCCGCGTTCTCCGAGCAACAGGCCCGCAGGAGGCAGACTGTGCGGGCCCAGACACTACCCCCCCAACTCCACCCCCGGCTCCTGCAGGTCTGCCCTGCAGTCCACATCCCAGACAGCGCCTGGCTCCAGCGCAGGGCAGTCAAATCTCCCTCCAGGAGCATCTGTTTGGAGAACCGGGAGCTCATATATTAACCTCTGGCTCCTGCCCCCCATCCTGCTGATTTCCAGCTGCCTCCAGGCCTCCGGAGACGGGAGGTGGGAGAAGCTGCCAGAGCTGGGGCTCTGGTCCTTGGGCCAGCCCTGGCCTGGCCTCCAGGAGCACTCGTGGCCCTGGGCTGCCCCTGTCCCAGGACAGAGAAGGTGGTCTCCTCCGCCCAGCTGCTCCTCCGTGGGGCCAGCTGCACCCACTACACGATCACACGCACAAACAAGGACAACATGCCCACGACCCCATCCCTAACACTCACACGGGTATCTGCAGATCAACAGTCCCGGGTACACACACACTTACACACATGTACGTATACACACACACCCCAAAACACATCGTGTGCACCCACAGGTGCTTCTCCCAGCACAGCCGTGCATCTGCCGAGGTGAGACCTGGCGGCTGGACAGTGAATGTCCACAACGTTACAGGCGCCTCTGTTTCCCTGAGCGTGCCCCTTCCCCTCAGCCCAGCACGGGGCAGGGGCAGGGGCTCCTGGCAAAGGGGACACTTGCCCAGCAGGTATCCTGAGCCCTGCAGCAGCTCTCCAAGGCTAAGAAGTGGCCAGCCATTTCCCTGCAGGCTCCCAGAAGTGGCCTCCTTGGGTCTCCAGGTAGAAATCGAGGCCCTCACAGGGGCTGGAGCTGCAGCCAGGTGGGCCTAGATGAGTCTCTCCTCGGGCGGCACCTTGAGGACGCTGTCCATCTCCAGCCGGGCTCCGGCCACCTCCTGCTGGCTCGGACTGTAGGTGCCCTCTGACTGGCGGCGCTTTCTGGCCGCCAGGATCCCTGAGAGGAGGCCCAAGAGGAGGAGGAGGAGGCAGGCGCAGGCCGCGGGCACTGCTACCTCCAGCAGCGGGAACGGCAGCGGCAGTGGTAGGCCTTTCTGCAAGAGACGCAGTAAGAGGCCTGAGACAGTGGAGCTGGGGAGACCCCACCCCAACCCCAGGCCCTGCAAAGGAGAGGAAAAAAGCACCATGGGGCGGAAGCTTCCCTGAGAGCGAGTGAGAGACCTGGCCCCAGGGGTATGCGAGCAAAGGAGCCACCTATCATAGCCACTGCAAGGGGATTCCTGTACAACCAAGGACTTCCAGTAGAAGAGAAACACATTTACTGAATGCCTAGTAGGAGCTCAACCCCAAGCGTGGGGTTTCACGTAAACCTCACAGTGATCTGATGAAGTGAGAGCGAGGCTGCCCGTGAGGACAGGAATCTGTGGTTTATTTTGTCCACCCGTGTATCCCCAAAACACTGAGAGGACAGCCTGCTCAGTAGACACTCGGTAAGTATGAGAGGAGAACACGGAGGCTCTGCCCAGATTCCCCCAGACACACGACTAGGGGCTGATGAACCAGGACTGGCACTGCCCTCTGTCCACCCCCAACACCATGCCATGCCATGCCCAGCTCACACTACCATCCTGCAGTCTCGAATTCCAGCCAAAGGTCCTTCCTTCAGCTGGCCAAGGTGGGCCTCAGCACCCAGCCCTGCCACCCCACCTCTCTCAAGAGACACCCAAACAAGTGATGGGACTTGATGCTTCCCAACCCCAAAGGGCGCTCTGGTTTTTTGAAGGTCTGCAAAGACCATGCCTAAGCCCCAAGTGGGAGGCATCTCAGGGCCAGGGGGCCCATGCAGGGCATGAGGTGGAGCAGGCTGACCTGGTTGATGGTGAGCTCAGAGTCCCCCAGCCGGCCCCCACCCCCAGGAGATACACAGACCAGGCTGTGGGGGGCCCAGACAGACACCTGGATGCCCCATCAAAAGATTCTACAGACCTGGAGCTCTAGAGCCCCAGAATCACAGATTTCTGGGGAGGGGGCAGAGGCCCAGGGTCTCAGATTCATCGGCCCTCCCTCCATCCCATGAGACCTCTCAGCCCACTGCAGCCTGGGTCCCAGTCTCAGCCCCCAGCTCTGAAGAAGGTGCCCAAGGCTGTAGAGAAAAATTCACCCCAGCCCCGAAGCAACCAGGGCAGGCCAGCCTCCAGCCTGGGGGAGCTGTAAAGCCATTTCCTCCCTAGGAGGAGGGCGGGAGGGGGAGCCAGAGGCTGTAAAGTTCAACTTGAAAGGAAGCATTTCCCCAGAAGCAGAGGGGATTGGGGTTTATGACCCGGCCCGCCAGAAGCCTGTGGAGATCAAGGCGCCTCCCGAGGCTTCGTGCCCCTCCCTTGCCAGGCCCACTCTGGCTCACTTCTGCCTGGGCCTGCAGAGTCCGCTCTGCCCCCTTGGAGGGGAGGGGGCCAGAGGGAGGTCCATGCTCAGGCTGCCTGCTGGCCCCCATCTATTCCCCCCCTCCACCGCCCCCTTCAGCTGCGCCTGGCTTCACGGCAGCCAAGCCTTCTCTGGCTTAGAGTCCTGGGCTCCCCAAATCTTCCTACTTTCCAAACCTGGCTCAGAAACCACCAGAGATTACAGGCTCCTATATCCACCAACGTAAATCCCAGAATTCACTGCGGTCCCCAGAGGAATGGTCGGTGGGGGAGGAGGGGGCGGTCCCCAGGCTCCCCCAGAATGAACAGACCTCCTGTGCAGGGGTGTGGAAGGGCCCTGTCTCCTTGGCCTGCTACTCCCCACCCTGTGACAGGTCCAGGAATAACTCCACAGGCCCTGTACACACGCCCCCCGCCCCCCACAACATCATCTCACAAAGTCCAAAACAAGCCACCCTCCCCGTCGGCCATCACTCACCACCACTTCGCAGAACTGGCCTGAGAACCTGGCATTGCAGACACATTCGTACACCCCATCAGCTGCCCGGCAGGTGCCCCCATTCAAGCAGGGGTTGGCTTCACAGGGGATCTGACATCTGGGAGGCAGGGAAGAGGGCGGGGCTGAGGAAGCTGCTCCCTCCCAGGCTGCCTCTAGCTCCCCCAGCTCCTTTACCTCCTCAAATCCGCCCCACACCCTCCACGCCGCTCACCCGCTGCCCCCAGCACGGTCCCAACCCGGTTGGGCCCTGCCAGGGGGACCTAAGTTGAATACGACCCTCATTATGCAGCAGACCCCTTCACCCCAACACTCGTGACCAAGAACCACCCTCTCACTCCATTGAAAGCACAGGGGAGCCTGTGTAAAGGCGCCTGCCCAGGGATGCTGACTCCGACAGGAGGACCCAGAGCCTCTATTTGCATAGTATCCCCACGTGGTCCTGATGCTGAGTGTGGTGCTCTAAGAAACACCACTAGGCAACTACTCTCCAGCAGGTGTCTGGTAACAGAGGATGATGGTCTTGGAAGCCCCAGAAGGAAAGATCTCAGGTGACAGAGGTGGAGTGTCTAGCGCAGTGATGACAGTAAGGTCTGACTAGGTGAGCAAGGATCCATACCCCACTTCACCCACCCTGGTTGGAGGGGATCCGGACGTCCACTCCCTGCCTTTGGATCTGTACTCTCCACACTCCCCAGCGCACCTCCCAGGCTTACGGAGCCCAGACCCACCTCTGCCCAGCAAAGCTCTCCTGGCAGCTGCAGTTGGCCCCCTGGGGCCCCTCCTCACACTGGCCACCGTTGAGACAGGTGATGTTCAGGCTGCACCCCTCTGGTGGGACAGGCAACCTGAGAGAAAGCACAGGGGCTGGACTTGGGAGAGGACACAGGGGACCTGGCCCACCCCACGCCCTGTGGGTCACTCAGGCAACCTGAGCCTTCTGCATCATCATCCAAGGAATTCAGGGCCACCTCCGACAGACCCTGCTGGAAGTCGTGGAAGTAGTGTCTGGGGTGGGAGGGGTGGGACACCGGGCTGCCACTCTACTGCTCCAGCCCCACCCCCAACAAGGTGTACCACAGCTAGACCCTGGCAGAACCCTTGGCGGCTCAGAGACCTTTGAGGAGCTGATGAAAGGTAAGGACCCTCCCGGGGTAAGAGCAGGCTCCTGGACATAAAGCCTGACCTTCTTTGCAGGGAGAAGGGGAGTCAGACCTCTGCCAGACACCCTTCCATAAGCTTGGATCCGAAAGAGCTAGAAGTCATAGCCAAACTGAATATGGGAAGCGGCCAAGACTCCGAGCATCCTTCTCTGCCCCTGTCCCACGGGACTCAGGGAGGGGGGAGATGTCCGTGATGGGCAGCTCCGCAGGAGAGCCTCTTAAGTTTTCTTCCAACACTAGCTCTGGTTCCCCCACCCCCACTCCCAGAGGACAGCTTTGTTTATCTCAACTTTAAATTCACCCGGGTGTCCTGTATTTTATCTGGCAACGCTAGGGGGCTGTTGTTCCCAAGTTACAGATCACAGCGAAGTGGCTCAGAGAAGGGACGGGGCTGGCCGATGGAACCAGCGCTTCCCCAGTCGGGCTTCCAGTGTAGTCTGTCCCATCCACCGCCCCCGGGGGCCTACCCTCAACTCCTCACCCCTCGGACCCAGGCCACCCCGGCCGGCCGACCGCACCTGCAGCGCGGGCCTGCGAAGCCAGGCGGGCAGCGGCACTCGAAGTGACCGTCTGGGTGTGCGTGGCAGCGGCCGCGGGCGCAGGGCGCCGAGCGACACGGGTCGGCGCGGTCCTCGCAGCGCGGGCCCTCCCAGCCCGGGCCGCAGGCGCAGGCGAAGGCGTCGAAGAGGTCGCGGCAGGCGCCGCCGTGCAGGCAGGGCGAGGGGACACACACGGGAGCGCCGCTGCAGCCGAGGTGCGGGGCGGGCGCTCCGGGCCGGGCCGAGAAGGGCTCGCGGGAGCCGGGGGCCGCGCCGGGCCGCGGGCGCGCCAGGGGTAGCGGGTGGCCGCCGAGCGCCACGCGGCCCAGGCAGCCCGTGAAGTTCTCGGCCAGCAGGACTCGCGCGGCGCCCGGGCCGCGCAGGAAGTCCAGGTCGCCGGCCAGGCCACGCAGCGACACCGGCGTCGCCGCGCCGTCCAGCCAGAGCAGCCAGCGCGAAGCGACGGCCGCGGGCTGCTCCATGGCCAGGCGCACGCGGTGCCAGGCGCCGTCGGCCACACGCGGCCCGGGCGCTGGCAGCACCGCGCGGGGCAAACCGGCGCCGCTGCGCACGCCGGCCGCCAGCGAGCCGTTGCGCACCGCCAGCCACACGGCGGCCGGGCCGTCCTCAGCGCGCAACAGCCCTGCCTCGGGGTCGCGAGTGCGGAAGACCAGCGAGAGGCCGCTGAGAGCGCTGCCCGATGACGCGTTGTGCCCGCTGAATTCCGCCGGGGGTCCCTCGCGGAACGTGGCCTCCGCCACACCTGCGAGGGGAGAGAGCGTCGGAGGACGGCCTCTCGGCCCCCACCCCAACCCAAGCACACCTGGGTGATGTGGGGACCATTCGCCGCCTCCACTCCCCCAACCCCCGCCGTTTGGGCCTGGGGGCACACACACCCACCTAGGATCTAATCCCAGGAAGTGTTCCCCGTACCTCATAGAACTCTCTTACCTCCAGAGAACCAACTCTGGGCAGCCACGCTGCCCCCCAGGTCACAAACCAGGCAGTAACACCCCTTCAGAAAATCCGCCCACTCGCTCTTCACTGCAATCCTTTGAACTGTCTTCTTTTTAAAATGCTGAGCATGGGCTTCTCCTGCTGGCGCCCCCATGGCTCCCCCAGAAAGTCCCAAGTTCTTATAAACCTCACAGGCCTTTGCACGTGCTTTGCCCCCTTGCTGATATGTCGCTCCCTCTGCCCAAGGTCTTATTCGCCCTTGAAAACCTAGCAAGTGCTCTCCTCCTCCAGGCTGCAACCATCCTGTCTACTGTCCCTGAGCCCTGAGGCAGGTGACGGATCTAAGCCAGCTTGGGTGTCCAGCATGTGGGCTGCCCAGGGCAGGCACTCACAGACAAAGCCATCAGGGACCTCCTCACAGGTGGCAGGCGGGAGACAGGGCTGGCCAGGACACCACAGCTGCTGGGCACACGTGGGCCCAGTGAAGTTGGCAGGGCAGGTGCAGTGGAAGTCATTCCAGGTGACGAGGCAAGTCCCACCATTGAGACAGGGCTCAGGCTGCAGGAGAATCGGGACAGGGACTGGCTCAGGCCTGGGGCTGGCATCTCCCCACCGTAAACATCCCTACAGTGGCTCTTCACTGGGCACCTACTGCAGATACATCACCTCCTCACAAACAGATAGGAAAGTACCTAGCATTCCCATTTTTCAGATGAGGAAACTGAGGCTCAGGAGAACCCAACTGCCTGAGTCACCAAGGCAGTAAACAGAGCAGCCCAAGCTCACACCCAGGCTATTCCAATTCTAGGGCTGGTGCTTTGTTCATGACCCTGGGTGTCTCTGTCCACCAAACTCCTGCAGAAAGTCTTGGGCAGCCCTCTGCCCAGGCTAGGGTGTCTGTCTCAGACCACAACTGAGAGGGGAGGTATGGGGACTACCAGAGGGCAAGATCAGCTTGCCAGAAAAGAAATGGAAGCGAACCCTGCTCTGTCTTCAGCCTTGGAACCATGGGCAGACGCCCCACCTCCTGGTGCTACCCTGACCAGTAGAAGGGCATGCTGACTCCCAGAGATGCAGGGAAGATCCTGGAAAAAGGACCCACCCCTTCCTCTTGGCACTCACATTGCATGTGTCCTCAGAGACGCAGCCCATGGTGAGGTTCCAGGACTGCCCGTGGCCGGGCACGCTGGGCAGGCTGGAGTTCCCCAGCAGTGGTGGAAAGAAGGGGAGGTGGAGGTCATTGAGTCGCACGTCCTGCATGCAGCCTCGGAAGGGCCCACCCCAGGGCTCGGCGTCACCAGGGAGGAGCCTGCCGCCCACGTGCACCTGCTGCCCCACACCCCACAGCTGATCAGGCCCGAAGCTGAGTGTCACCAGGTGGCGGAGCCCGTCATCCCAGCGCCCCGGGAGCACCAGAGCAGGACTGCCCAGTGCCTCGGCCCGGATCTGGCCCTCGCTCAGGAACACTGTCAGGCCAGCGACCGAATCGTTGGTGAGCTGGAGCAGAAGGCCAGCAGGTTCCCGGGTGCGGAGGAGGAAGGACACGGTGAGGTTGGGGCCTGGCGGCTGGTCGAGTAGGAAGGAGGCAGAGCTCAGGGTGCCCCCCAAGCCAAAGGTGGCAGCAGGAACCTCTGCAGGGAGAGAGGGTGCCAGGCGTGAGGCCTGCAGGCCACGGCAGGCACAGCCGCTGCCCTGGGGCCCACCTGGCCCGTGCCTCACCATCAGCACACGTGGGACCGCTGTAGGGCCGGGGGCAGTCACAATGGAAGTGAGTCCACAGGTCCACGCAGACCCCTCCGTGGGCACAAGGCGGAGGCTGGCAGTGCTCCTGGTGCCAGCAGCCCAGGAGGACATTCTCACCAAGGTCCTCGGGCAGCAGGAGATGCCCATCCACCTGCACATCCTGGAGGCAGCCTGCAAAGGCCACGCCGCCCAGCTGGGTGAAGCGGGACCCAGCAGGCGTGGGGGCCGGGGCAGCCGTGGCCATGGGACTGGAGGCCACACAGAGGTGGGCGGGACAGCCTTCATGCCAGAGCCGCAACTCCAGGACCCCCAGGCGGAGCGTCACCTCCACTCGGTGCCAGTGGCCATCATTGAGGGGTGGTTCCAGCAGCCTCAGGACGAGCACATTCTTGCCGTGGCTCCAGAGTGTGGCCTGAAGCCTGGCCTCCACCAGCGCCAGCTCCACGCTGCCTTGAGTGTCAGAGCACGTGGCCAAGGCACCCACACGTATCGTGGTACGAAACCTCAGGGCAAGACCTAGGGAGCTGCCAGCTGGCACCGAAGCCCGTACGGGGTTCCCAGCCACCATGGAGAATGTAGTATTCTGGCCACAGAAAGGTCCATGGGTACCAGGTGGGCAGCGGCAGGTGTAACTGTGAACCCCTGACTCGAAGGTAGGGACGCAGGTGGCAGTCGGTGGGCAAGTGTGGCCCTGGCAGCCGGTGAGTGGCACAGAACAATCCAATCCACCCCAGGCCTTGGGGCACCCACAGATGTAGCCTGCCACGGTGTCTTCACAGGTCCCACCATGGAGGCAAGGCTCCGACAGGCATTCGTCCATGTCTTCCTGACACGTCGGGCCTTCGGGAGAGACCAGGCCAAGGCTCAGCACCAAGGCCAGAACCACAGTCTTGACCCAGAGCCTACCTGCCTCTTGGGACAAGGAGCTCAGTATCCATCAACTGAACCCATTCCCAGTTCTCAAAGGACTTCTTGAGGTCCTCAGAAGTCCCCAGAGGCTGGAATCCAGGATGCTCCCTTTGTTCCCACGTCTGGTGAGTCTTCGGGCCCTGTGAGGTCCATCCCCTACACGCTCGCCAGTGCCTGCTTTCCTCCCACCTTGCCTTCCCGGACTCACGAACTCTCTGGGCCACAGTCTAGCGTCCTCTAGTTCACCAGTCTTCAGAACCCCCTCCATCATCCGCCTCTACGAGCAGCCAGAGATCTAACTCGTGACCTGGCCCAGCTCCTCTGCTGCGTAATGTCCCATCACTCCCCCTGGCACTCCTGATCCCTCATGGCCTGGGCACTATCAAGCATTCAGATGTCAACCCGCCTTCCTACAGACCTCGAGCTGCCTGTTCCTCCAAGCATTTCCTGGAAGTCCTGCCTCTGGGCTTTCGCTCATACTGCTCCCTCTGCTCGGCATGCCTCATTTTCCTAACCCTGCCTTTCAAACTCCTACTCATCCAGCAAAGCCCAAATTCAAATGGCCAGTCCTCTAGGAGGCCTTCCCTGGCCCTCAACCGCAAGCTACTGTGTCCCTCCCAATTCCTTGCCTACTCCCAGGCACAGTTCCCCAGAACCCTGGATTGAAAATATCTGTTTACACAGTTGAGATCTTCTCCAGGGGCCTGGGTACGTCCTTGGTGCCCAGCAAAGGACATGACATGGCCCTTGTGAACAGAGCGATGAAATGGAATAGGGAGCGGAGGTGGGTGTATGCATCTGTGGCACTGGAGCAGGCCCTGGCTCTAATGCCACCCCCATCCCTCTGCCCTAGGACCCTCGCTCTGGCAGTGGGGTCACCCTCCCTTCCAGGAGCCCCCAGGTCAGGTAGTCTGGCCCCAGAATGGATCTAGAAGCCACAGCCCCACCCCTGCTCAGTCACAACCTCCACACAACCACTGAGGCCAGACCTGCCTGCGTAACCCAGCCAGGGGGGACCCAAACTTAGAGAAGCCAGCAGGATTTGAATCCTGGCCCCAGTCAGCCCACAAACCACCGCCACCTTCCGGGGACAGCCAGCCCCAGCACTCCACCTCCGCCTGCCTGAGGGCCCCACCCTGCCTACCTGCCAGGAGCCACAACACCCGCAGGAAGGTCCCCAGAGCCCGCAGCCCCATTGCATGTCCCCACGGACGGGCTGAGAATGGCGGGCAGGCACCGAGGCTGGGGAGCCGTGCTCCCCGCCTGGCCGGCCGCCTCCTCCTTCAGCACGGACTCTGGAATGCCAGGCACTGGCCTCCCCCACGCCCAGCACAACCCAAAGGGAGGATGGCAAGGAGCCCAGCCCCACAGCCGGGGTTCCCTCTCCCGGGCCCTTACCTCAGAGGGCTGACCTCCCTGTCACCCGTCAGCTGAGCTCAGCGTGGGGAGGAGCTGGGCTTCCGCTGACCCTACTGAACCTGGGGGATGACACACCCACGAGAGAGCCCCTCCGGCTTCCTCTGTAAGGCCGGGGGGTCAGAGCCCGAGCTCAGGGGCCCTGCTGAGGAGAAGCACAGTGCAGAGAGTGCTCTGCAGAGCAGGGCGTGCTGCCGTGGGCCCACTGTGTGCCAGGCACCCACGAGGCCACTGCCTCTGGGGCAGGACTCAGGGAACCCCAGCTCTGGGGCGTGGCGGGGAGGAGATGGGCCTGCAGGGTGCCCAGGGGTATTGGCCACCCGGGAGTGGGAGGCTGAACCCCAGCATCTGTGTGTGGGTGAGGGTGGAAGGGATGGCAGTTATCGCCCCCTCCTTCCCCTGGGCTGGGGAGCCAGTGCCCAGGAACCGTGCCAGGGAGAGGAGGCCCTGCATTCTGAGCAGGAATGCGGGCGGGCAGGGGGAGGTGCCACAGGCATTCCAGAAGAGCAGGGACGCTCCTCGGGCTCATCAGTGTCCGCAGGGAAGGATGTCTGTGTGTCTGTGTGTCCGCCGTACCCGAGGCAGGGAGAGGCCTCTGCAGACCCAGCTCCCGCCCACCCTTCTCCAGACACTGTCCCTCAGCTTTCCGTAACACGCCCCCCACCCTCCACCCACACACCACCCTGCCGCTTCCACCTCCTCTGTCCCCTTCCCCGCAGGCCCCAGCCTCTGCCCAGCCCTTCGATGTCAGGTGTCTAGAGTTCTCTCTGCCCATCATCCCACACTTCCTCCCGGACAACCTCGGCTGCCTCTGACCCCAACTGCCAGGATGACCCTCCTGACCCCCAGTCTCAGCCCCCCACCCAGACTCCTTCCCGTGGGTGCTCCACAAACAGACTCAGGGTGGATGACTGAACCCACCATCCTCTCTACCCAGTGCCACCCAGGGCAGAAACTCAGCCCTCATCTCTGACACATCCCCCTCATGCCTGGAATAACCCTCAGGACCTGGAGCATGCCCCTAGTAAGTATTTCTCAACCTCTACTCCAAAACATTTTCCCTCCACTCCCACCCCCTAAGCCCAGGTCACAGCTCAGCCCTCTCTCCTGTTGCCTGGGCCACTGCCCCTACCTCCTCCCTAATGTCCTTAACCCCATCAACCCAGCCTCCACACATCAGCCAGAGGGGCTCTTCTTGCCCCAGGCCCACCAACTCTGACCTGGCCCTGCCCCAGTGCCCACCCGACCCCGGGCACCTGTGTAGCCGTCTGGACAGTGGCACTGGAAGCCATTGGGCAGGTCCTGGCAGAGGCCTCCACTGAGGCACGGCCGAGAGGCACACTCATCTACATCCTCGCCGCAGTCATCCCCTGCAAGAGGCCCAGTTGTGGTTCCCTCCGCCTCCTCAGAGCCCAGCTGGACTGGAAAGGGCCCATTTTTACGGCTAGGGAGACTGAGACCAGAGAGAAATGCTTGAACCCAACTCCAGCATCCCTCCCCTGCACTTGGACACTACAGACCTGCTTCCCTAGAAGGGGGGCAGGGGGCTCACCCTCAAAGCCCGGAGGGCAGCGGCACACGAAGCCAGCAGCCTGGCGAAAGCTGAAGTCATCTGGGAAAGTGGCCTGGATGCCCCCATAGAGGGTTGGATCCGAGCGCTGCAGGCACTGGCCCCCATGCTGGCAGGGGCCCACCGCACATTCGTCCTCATCCACCTCGCACCGCTCGCCACTGTAGCCTAGGGACACACACATGGGCATCAGGTCACACGGGGCCACCAGGCAGCACTCCTCCACTGCTGCCCAGCCCACCAGGGCCAGGCTGGGACAGCAACTCAGAACACCAATCCAGATACTCTGAGGCAGGGGCACACGGGACAGGAGTGACCGGGACCGCCTTCACCAGCAACATGTGACTAATATCATTACTATTTCTAGTATCACTGAGCACTCTGCTCCTGCAGGGCCCTGTGCCAAGGCTTCGTGGGCTTTACTCATTTACTCTCCTCACAACGGGCTTCCCAGGTGGTTCAGTGGTAAAGAATCCACCTGCCAAGCCGGAGACCTGGGTTGGATCCGGAGAAAGTTTCCCTGGAGAAGGAAATGGCAACGGACGCCAGTATTCTGATAATCCCACGGACAGAGGAGCCTGGCAGGCTACAGTCCGTGGGATCGCAAAGAGTCTGACAGGACTGCGCGAGCAGGCAGCAGCAGCGGCTCCCAACAGCCCAGGGGTAAGTGCTATGATCAGCCCTGCTTCGCAGATCGGGAAACTGAGGCCCAGAGAAGCTGCAGTCACGTGCGCGCACTCTGCACCAGCGCACACCCGCACTGGCATCCCAGGCCGGGCCGCCGCACCCTGTGCCCCCGGCCCCCTGGGAGCGCGCGCGCGCATGCCCACACACCTGGCCAGCAGAGGCAGCGGAAGCTCCCGAGGCCCTCGAGGCAGGACGCGTTGTTCGCGCAGGGCGCCGACGCGCACTCCAGAACCTCTAGCTCGCAGCGCTCGCCCTCGTAGCCCGTGTCCGCGCAGTCGCACCGGAACCTGAAGGGGGCGCGCGGCCCGAGCTGAGGACGTGCCCGAGCCCCCAGCCCCCTGCCTCCACCGTACCCTGCCTCGCGCCCCTCCCCGTACCCCCGCGCCGGCACACCGCGCAGCCTCCCCGCCCGGGGGCACGGCCTCCCGCTCACCCGTTGACCAGGTCGCGGCACACGCCCCCGTGTGCGCACGGCTGGCTCTGGCACTCGTCCAGGTCCAGCTGGCAGCTGGCGCCCCCGTAGCCCGGCGCGCACACGCAGCGGTATGAGCCCACGCCGTCCAGGCACGAGCCCCCGTGCAGGCAGGGCGCCGAGGCGCACTCGTCCACCTCCGTCTCGCAGGTCACGCCTGGACAGGGCCCGAGACAGACGGACAGCTGCACGCCCAGAGGGAGAGCGGAAGAAGCCGAGCCAGGCTGACCCCAGACCCACTCCAGACAGTGTGACCAGCAGCGGAATGTCAGGATCCGGAGAGGATCCGTTGGTGCGTCTTTCCAGAGCAGGTGTTTCTTGAGCCAGCAATGGCAGTGAGAGGGAAACAACACAGACCTCCCTGCCCCCTAGAGCTCACCGCAGTCTAGCCCGGGACACGGGGGATTAGTCAATATTACGTAAATGAGGATTGATTTTTCTATTTTGATAAGCGCTACTGTGGGTACGTGCTAGATCCTGTGACGGCGAGAGTCAGGGTCTTAGCCTGGGGAATCGAGAAAGATGAGAAGGCACTGGCTAGACTAAGATAAGGGCTTGTGCGGGTAGTTGGATTCCAGGGAGACTGTTGGTGAAGACAAGGGGAGAGTGGAGAAGGTGGGGCAAGAAAGCGGGTGGTGACAGGCCTTGGGGCCAAGTAACACGATCCGACCTTATCCTAAAAGTTTTAGGCGGCTGACTTATACGGTCTTTTCTACATTTTAGAAAGCTCACTCTGTCGGCTTTTTGTGGAGGGTGTAAGGAGGGACCCCAGCAAGGAGAGGCACTCCCCAACGAAAGATGCTGGACCAAGGTAACCAGCTCCTTCGGGTTTTCCCTTGTACCGTCTTTTTTTTTTTTTTTTTTTTTAAATTGAAGGATAATTGCTTTACAGAATTGTGTTGGTTTCTGCCAAACTACCGTCTTGCTTTTAAAACTGAAAGTCCTGTGTCCTGGGAACCCTGTCAGTCCTGGACAAAATTAAATCAGTTGGGAGACTCTTGCGGGAGGGGCTGTGTCGATGAAGGGAGATAGAGGAGCTCAGAGGTTGGAAACGAGCTGCCAGAGTTCATCGTGGAGCCCACTTGCCTTCGAACACTCCAGTGGCCCTGCCTCTGCTCCCTCAGTGGGATTGGTCATGGGGGGCCAGGGACCCAGCTGGCTCCAGCTGGAACCTTCCCCCATTCCCGGCTCAGTGAGCACAAAACAGAGCCCCTCCTTCCTGTGACCCAGCCCCACTCCCACCCTCTGTGCCAGGGGGAGCCAGGCCCAGGCCGCCTGGAATCCCAACCTCCCCCGCCTGGCTCAGAGCGGAAGGAGGAGGAAATGAATCACAGCAGATGCTGCCCCCACTCACGTCCACAGCTCACCCAGAAAGCATTACCCAAGGCGTCAGCACCACACATCCGGGCACGCACACACCTGCTGGCGCCCCCCACCCAGACGGTTCCCACAAATGCATTCAGGGAGCCCAGACACCCGTGGATGCTGGCAGAGACAGAGGCCTTTTGCATGACCTCCTCACACGTCCACAACTAATCTGTCCAGACACCTGCACTCTCACGTGATGAGAAAGGTACACAGAACCCACTTCCGAAGTTTCGTTTTCATCTGTGTGCCGAGATGTCTCTCCATGATACAGCTCCTCTCCTGGAGCCAGCCCCCCAGTCTGTATGCCTAACTCTGAGTGACCTCAAACTGCCCTCTGCAGTCAGAGGGAGTCATCTGAATTCAGGAACCCAGAGTGTCCACACTGCAGGCTCCCAGCTGCCCTAAACCCAGCCTCACCCCCAGACCTGTCCCAGCTGTGCCCTCCTTCCTGATGTGCATGCAGTTGCTCCAGGTTGCTCTCAACTTGGAGCCTGAATGGGACTGGGACGGGGACTTTGGAGGAAGGAACTGTCCCCCTCAAGACAGCAGAGATCCCTGGGGGTACATCTACATTACAGTTTGCGCAAGACCACCAGTGTCTCTGCAGGAGCTGTGGGGGGGCTGCCCACAGGGGTGGGGGGTCTGCATGACAACCTGAACCATACCAGGGGTGTTCATGCTCTCGAAGCATCAGATGAGCCACCAATGACAGGTCTGGAGTGAATCGATACTGGAAATACTGTCTAGACGTGTCCTCATTAAAGCCAAAGCAGGCCTATCTGTACTCTAGTCCCAGAGACGCCCGAAGGGTGTCTCCACCCCCAGCATCACCTGAACCCCACAAGGGACTGAAATAACATTGTCCAGTGCCTGTTCTGTGCCAGGCACCGTGCTAGTTCTCACTCACCCACATTCTCATCCAGAGCTGCCAGCTGCCTGAGAAGCATCAGTTCCGCAGCACGACCAAGAGTGGGTACACCCCAGAACTGCCAGGGTGCCTAGAGCGGGTCTCTATGCTAAGGCCAAAGCCAAATTCACGATCTGACCTCTGAGTCGCTGACAGGACCGACATTACACGCCTCCGGGGCAGCTGGGCGTTACCTTCATAGCCGAGCGGGCAGTGGCACTCGTAACGATCCGCCAGGTTGCGGCAGGTGGCCCCATGGTGGCAGGGCCGGGACGCACACTCATCGATGTCCAGCTCACAGTGTGGACCCTGGAATCCCGGCACACAGTAGCAGCGGAAGGCATCGGGCCCTGGGCCCTGGGGCACACACAGAGCGCCGTGGTGGCATGGCTGACTGGCACAGCCCCGGGGCTCCAGGGGCACGCAGCTGTAGCCAGCGTTCTCTGTAGCCTGGCACTTGGTCCCTGGAGCGCATGGGTCTGAGGCGCAGGCACCCGGGGTCTCTGAAGGCACCGTCCCTGCAGAGAAAGGAGACTGGCTGGGCAGGGTGGACAGGGGCTGCTGGGATACCTCTCTCCCCACACTCAGGCCCATCCCCAGATCCCAGAGTTGGTGAGCAGTGGAGGTCGTCGGGACTCAGGAGAGAGGGCCAAGGGGTCTACAGACAAGGTCCCAACAGGCACCCAGATCTGGGAATGGTTTGGGGAGTGTCTCCTCTGTAAAGGAGGACCCAGGCTGCCTGACTCCCCAGGCAGGATTAGTGAGCAGACGCCCCCTGACCCTGTGAGCTCCGTGCTCCAGTGCCCGCACATCCCCACAGCACCCCTTGCAGGCAGGCGCTATTGGGCCCACTTTACAGGAGAGCGGGTCCAGGCTCAAGTGTGAAAGTGAGGTCTCTGGCCTGAGTCCTGGCTCAGCCTTCAAGGTCCGTCCGAATGCTCCAGCCCCACCTAGGGAGGGGTCCCTGGCCTCCCACTGCCCACTCCGCCACTCCCACTGGGGGTCTGGTAATTCCATCCCTACGTGAAACTGGAGATGGAGGACTTCAAAGGCCCCTCTCCCCGCTCCACCCTGCTTCCCCTCCCTGAACTTCTCACCGGATCTGCCATCAGTAAATGTGAGCGACCGCACTGGCCGCGGTCACAGGGTAGAGGGCAGGTAGTGAGACATGCTGACCAAACTCCCAGCTCCAGCCACTGGACACGTCTCCACGAGGCAGAGCTCCCTCTGTTAGAGGGTCACCTCCTGATCTGCGGCCCGCCTCCCTCCCGCCCTCCTTTGCTAAGGGCCTGTCAGTGTCAAGCTGGTGTAAGACCGTCTGAGCCACCAGGGAAGCCCAAAGTGAAAGCGACCCCATGGACTCCGTCCATGGGATTTTCCAGGCAAGAGTGCTGGAGTGGATTGCCATTTCCTTCTCCAGGGTATCTTCCCAACCCAGGGATCGAACCGGGGTCTCCCGCACTACAGACAGACGCTTTACTGTCTGAGCCACCAGGGAAGCCCCTGTAAGAACTTAGAAGCTGTGAAGGCAGAGAGTCCTGGGTTCAAACCCTAGTTCAAAACAAGCTGTGAGACCTCGGGCAAGTCGTTTCTCCTACTGAGGGATGATAACGTACATGCCTGATAGGATGAGGGCAGATTGCAAGCCTTGGGACGGCAGTCAAGTGCCCACACGTTCAAAGAACTCCGTATGTGATTGGGGAAGGGAGCGGCCCCCAAGAAGGAGGCACACCCCCACCCCCCTCCATCCCCCACCCCCGCACCTGGTGCTCCAAGGTGCCCCACCCCCACCCAGGTTGTCATCCAGACACTAACCAGGCCCCAGCACAGCTTCGAGCCCTGTGCCTCCCCTCCCCTCCCCAGCAAAGACCCCCAGATAAGGCTCGACAGCCTCTCAGGCGTCATCCACATTCCAGCAGGCAGGGCGGTCCACCGGCAGGGAGACAGAGGTACCAGCCAATGATCCAGGGAGAGACCTGCTGTCAGCCCCACCCCCGGCTCCCAAAGCACGTGGTACAACTCAGCCCGGGCTCACTCCCGGAGATTCTCACTAAGAGGGGGTTGGGGCAAGCACCCACCCAGGGCCGGGCCTGTGCCAAGGAGGACAGAGGGTCTGAAACACTGTGCAGCCAAGACGACCTGGAGCGCTGAGGTTCACAGACCCTCTCTGCCCACAGCCCCACTCCCCCAAGCCTGGTTGCATGGGTGAGGACAGGGGGCTTCTGGGCCTCTGGGAGGGGCTTATGGGCAGCTTGTTTTTTTCCCGCCCTGAACCATGATGGCTGGTCAGCCTTGTCCCCCAGGGCTAAACAGTCTGAAGGAGAGGGGAGGATGCTGTGATGGGCATCAGACCAGCTTGTGTGAACAGTGGGGTGTGAGCAGTGCCCACCTTGTGGGTGTTGTGAGGAGCCACTGAGGGGACGTGAGTGAAGCCCTGCTGGGCACCAGTGAGCCTTCAGTGAGAACTCTGGCCATTTTGACCTGGGTCCCTGGACCCAGAGCCCTCAGGAGGATCAGCACAGCACCCGCAGCTCCCACTGTGAGGAACCCTGTCTCCTGGGTCCTGTGCCAGCAGGCCCTTCATTTGATCCTGACAAGGTGTCCCTCTTCGTGTGTGTGACCCAAGGGTTCTTGTTGTTGTTGTTGTTTAGTCACTCAGTCGTGCCCGACTCTCGCAACCCCATGGACTGTATCCTGCCAGGCTCCTCTCTCCATGGGATTTCCCAGGCAAGAATACTGGAGTGGGTAACCATTTCCTTCTCCAGGGGATCTTCCCGACCCAGGGATCGAATACCCTACATTGGCAGGAGGATTCTTTACCGCTGAGCCACTAGGAAAGCATGACCATCCTAAGGGATCCCACCCCAATCTGGAGCTTTGCCCCCCGATTCAGAACCCTCTATTTCAGAGCAGACTGGAGAGACAGCGCCTGGGGGGACAGGGAAAGTGCTTTGTCCCCGAAGGAGCAGGTGGCCCCAGGAGACAGAGCCCGGCCCCACTGAGGAAGGAGTTTTCCTGCAGGCAGAGAGGGAGGGAGCCCTCTGTCCCAGGAGGCATGCAGTGGAGCGGCGGTCTGCACCACAGGGACAGCCATCTCTCTTGTGTAATCTCTGTTTTCACATTTACCTTAGGGGGTAGACAGTGCTACCATTCCTTTTTCACAGTTGAGGAAAGCGACGCTCAGAGATAAGCGACTTCACAGTTTCCCAAGAGGGCCTGGAATCCAAACCCAGGTCTCACTGCTCCAGAGCCTCCACCCTGGGGGGTTCCAGCATCACCCCAGGGCCTGTATTAAGAATACAGATGCTAGGGCCCCACTCCAGACCCAGAGATGCAGAACTGTTGGGTTCCGGGGCCCAAGAATCTTCACTGCAGCATGCTTCCTGGGGAGTTCTTTGCACACTGAGGCTTGGGAACGAGCACTGACCTTAGGCTCTCTGCCTTCAGGGAGCCAGCCCAGGAGGCCAGGCTCGCCCAGGGCTGAGCGGAGGAGAGGTGAGGATGGCGGGTCAGAGGCGGGGCCTTCCTGGTCTGGCTGGAGGGGCGTGGCCTGTTGCCAGGGTGACGAGGGGCCTGTGCTTATCTTTACAAATCCTTCCTGACCTCTCAGGCTGCCTGGGACGACCTGGCCAGGGAGGGATTAACGGACACTCGCCCCTCCCCTCGGACCTGCTGCCCTGCCCTGGAAGGCCCAGAACCCACCTCCCGGAAAGGAATCTTCTTCGCGCAAAGGACAGGATTATAGTAACAGGAACCGTTCGTGAGTACATGTGTAGCTCTGCTACGTGTCTTACATCTATTATCACATTATTGAGTTTGAGTTAAACTGGAAAGGATGGGGGCCATTAAGAAAACTTCTGTTTAACTTGCCCAGGATCACCCCTCGAAAAACTAAGCAGCAGATCATTTCCAGCCTTGTGAGAAGTCCACATCTCCCAGTGCTTCTGAAACTCCCATCCTGCAAACTCTAAATTGCCACCCACGTATTGTCACTTTAGAGCATTCTAGCCCGCCCTCCCCCAGGCACTGAAAGAGACTCGAGACTCAGAAGGTTTGCCTAAGAGTGCAGTTTCCAATATCAGCCTGGGCGGAGAGGGCAGTCTTCCCTGTCCACCCTGAACCCAGCTGCTAGCAATCCCAGGGTGTTCCAGGCCTTGCTGGTGCCTAGTAATGCCTACATTATGTGCACTTGTAACAGGCCTAGTGAGAACTGCCAACTCATGAGAAGTGTTTGCTGAAGGTGGGTTTTGTGAAGCTTCTCATCTTGACAACGCAAAAAAGAGAATATATCTAAGAAGCCACCCAAGATCCCTTAAGACATGCTTCTAGGGAAAAAATTATCCATCTAGCAGCATGAGGCCCCAAGGGCAGGGCTGAAACAGTGCAGCGCAACTGAGACAGAGCATCCGGAAAGGGCTAAAGGACTCTAACAAGGGAGGAGAGTTCGGGACAGTCTTTTACAAGAATGTTTATCTCCTGAGGTTAAAAGGCAGCATTTTGATAATCCCAACAATAGCCGTCATGGATCCACTGCCTGTCCTTTGTCCTCATTGGCAAATCCCAGTGTTTCCAAACCACGATCTCAGAGGGCTGGGGCCATGGAGGCAGGCAGTTTCTGGAAGGAGGGTGAGGCGAAGCAGATGGGTTTCCAGACCTGCCACCCCAACAGGCCACTTTTAACTGTTAGTGGCCTCTGGCTTCTGTCTAAAATTTCCTTTGAAATGGGGTTTCACGCCAAACCTAAGTTACAGAACCACTGCATTTTCTTGCTGAATTCTTGTAGCAGCTCTCAGCATGAGCTGGTTTGCTGCCTTTAGACAGAAGCACAGAGAAGAGAGGTGACTGTCCATAGACTTGTCCCATAGGCGGCTGTGAAATCCTCAGGTGTGATTCTGGGCAAGTTACTGACCTTCTCAGGGTCTCGCTTTCCTCCTATGTAAACTGGGGGTATCAGAGTTGACCTCACAGAGCTGTTGTGAGAATTAAATTCCATCATGCTAGTCCAGTAGCTTTCGACTGCAAGGAGATCAAACCAGTCCATCCTAAAGGAAATCAACTGAATATTCACTGGAAGGACTGATGCTAAAGCCAAAGTTCCAATACTTTGGCCACCTGACTCAAAGAGCTGACTCACTGGAAAAGACCCTGATACTGGGAAAGATTGATGGCAAGAAGAGAAGGGGGCAGCAGAGGATGAGATGGTTAGATGGCATCACTGACTCAATGGACATGAAAAATTGAGCAAATTCGGGGAGAAGGACAGAGGAGCCTGGCATGCTGCAGTCCAGGGGGCCACAGAGAGTTGGCCATGACTTAGCAACTGAACAACAAAAATCCAGCAGCACAGTGCCTGCCACATAAAGGCTGGTGTATTATTTATTCAGTATCTTTACATGGGGCAAGCAGTGACTATCCAACAAATCCTGACGTTGGGGTGCTAGCATGTGGCTCCTTCTCCCCGCCTCTGTCTTCCAGGTCCCCTCGCAGCTCGGGCTGGAGGAGGAGCTGGGTTTAAGGGCTGGACTCGCCACCCCTTTGTCAGCCGGGCTCCCCGGGTGAGCAGGCGGCAGGGAGGGAGGGATGTGAGAGCCCGACATGCCCCACTGTGCTCCAAGATGCTTGGTGCTCTCCTAGCAACCAGCCAGGCTTTTGTGGCCGAGCGGGCCCAGACGGAGGGGCCCCGCTCAGGGCCTGGTAGGGGTGGGCGGCAGAGCCAGAGGCCCAGGGCATCCAGAACCCCATCCCCTCTGGAATGGAAATTACTTTTCAAATGACGTCATCTCCTGCCCTTGCCCTCCTGGCAGTCAGACCCTGGGGTCCTGGTCTCCAGAAATATTCATGCCCGTAGCACCCCCACCCAGGCTTTCTGGGGATCCCCAGGGAGGGGGCTCCCTGTGCTGAAATCGAAGGGGGAAAGGCTGGCCCTGGGGATCCCAGCAGGGCTAGGTGGGGGTGAGTGTGTGGATCAGTGTCCGTGCCCTTCTGCAGCGCCCGTCTACTCAGTGTTCACTCTGCCACAAGGTTCACGGGAAGGCACACTAGCGAACGAATGCACACGCGTGTGTGTCACACACAGGTGGGTGTGTGTGCTCAAGTGCATGTGTGCTGGCTCTACATGTGCCTGTGGACACCTGTTCATGTGGTGGTGTGTGCCCTGGTGCACGCCACCTGACTGTGCTGCTGTGGGGGTGGGGGTGCGTGTGCACACACACGTGTGGCTTATGTGTGCACATGTGTGTGCAGGTGCGTGTGTGCATGTGTGTGATCTATATGTGTGCACTGTCGGGTTGGGGACAGACACCAGATCCCCAGACCAGGGCTCCGTGCCCCTCGTGCAGAGAGCAGAGAGCAGGCCCCAGCTCCTTTTTGATTTGCCTCAGGGCCCAGCTTATAAGCCCCCATCCCTCCCTTCACCTCAGTTTCCTTGCTGCACACGGTGGGGGCTGGGGGGCCTCATCCTCCCCAAGGACCCGGCAGAGGGGAGCGGAGACAAAGGTTTTGTGAGCTGGGCCCTGTTAGAGGCTGAAGAAGGTCACAGGTAGGGGCCTCGGGGGGGACTCTGAGGAGGTGGGGGCTCCCCCAGTGGCTGGGCTGCAGAGGCCAGGCCACCCTCCTGCGCAAGGCTTCCCAGGCCTGGCCCTGTAGCTATAGTGACCAAGACAAAGCGTCCCCAGACCCCCCAGGAAGAATTCCAGCCCGCGCACACGTGAATCCACTTGGACAAAAGCAAAAACCTCTTGGTGAACAGTCTGGCTTCACAAAGCCCTTTCAGCTTGATCTGGGAATGCCAGGAGTGTGGGGGGCAACAGTACCCAGCCACCCCCCAGGGACCCCAGAGCATCCCCAGCCCTGTCCCTCACACACACACACACACACACACACACACACATGAAAGCGAGGCAGGCAGAAACCCTGCGTCTCTTTCCCTCTTCTCCACCGCAATCCACTGAGCTGGGGTCTGCGGCCCCCACCCCACGTCCTTATGTCAAGAGCAGAGATGGTTCATCCCACTTGATAACTTATGCCCCACAACTCACACTGGGATATAGCCCATCACACCCACAGAGCCTCAGACACAACTGCTGGCTCGTGCAGGACAGCTGTCCCACCTCACAACTTAAATGCACCCACAACCCACCGTCCACAACCTGCACACAGCTCACATCAGACTCCCCAGACTCAGGCCTCACAGGCAGAACACCCCAGCCCAACACCCCCCACCCCCCGCCTTACAGGGTACAACAGCCCACCCGTTACCCAGACCACAGGGACCACAGCTGGCCCTTTTCTGGACCCCAGAAAGTCCCCCTGGACGGCACGAGCTCCAGCGCCCCACAGCAGCACACCCTGTGCACCCCACCGTCGGGCCTGGCGCCCACATGGACAGCCCCACGGCCTGGGCTGTCTGCTTTGTGGATAGACCTAGCCCCAGGCCCCCCAAGCCTGGGACCCCAACTCACCAGCTGGTAGAGCGAGGACTGGGGCCCTGTGCAGCAGCAGCAGCAGCAGCAGGAGATGGGCCGAGGGCCTGGGGTCCCGGGTCCCAGGCCAGGCCAGCGCCATGGCAGCACTCTGCTCGGCGGCTGTGGGAACAGGCGGCCAGGCTGGCTCCACACCCCCCTCTCCCTCCAACCAGCACTAATGCTGTGGACAGAGGCCCGGCCCCGCCCGCCCGCCCCTCCTCCTCCCCCTCCCCCTCCCCCTCCTCCCTCCCTCCCTCCCCCTCCTCCCTCCCCTGCCCTCCCTGGCAGCTCCACCTTGAGCAGCGTTCTAGAGGAGGGGTCTGAGCCACCCCTCTCCCCCAGGCCCGGGGCCCCAGACTCCAGATGAGGCCTCAGGAGCCCCCGTGGGTCTGACCTCATCTCAGGGCCCACCCCTCTCTCCCTCCTGAACTGCACCCCCCCACCCACCGCCTTGTCCTCCCACCTCTCAGGTCCTGCTGCCTCAGCCTCCCAGAGACATTTCTGTTCTGGGGACTGTTCTCACCAGAGGATCCAGCTACTCCCAAATCCTCCCAGCAATCCCACCCTGCCCTCCTCCCCATCGTCTCTCAGCTCCCTCCCCAGCCTGGCCAAGCTCCCCTCCCAGACCTCCCCTCTGCTGGAAGCCACAGCCCCTACCACTCAGCCTGGTCCTCCCATCCTGCTCCCTCCCAGGGCTCCCTCCCACCCACAAAGGCACCCACCCCCTCCCCATCACCCTTCCCCCTGCCGCTGAAGCCCCCCTCCCCACATTCAGTCCACCACCAACTCCTGGCAGCTCTTCCTTCTCAGAGTCCCTTGGTCCCCCCCACCGCTTCTCTGCACTCCCACACTGCCACACACAGCCCCTCTCACCTCAGCCCCCAGGCTAAGGCCCCCATTCTCACCACCCCCTCACCAGACAAACTGAGTCTCTTCTATTTCTCCCCTTTGCCTAGATCTTCACCTTTGCTGTTTATGACTCCAGAAGCTTCCTTACAGTCCAAGGCAGCCCATTACAGCAGCTCTGAACGGCAAGCTTTCCCTGCGCTACTGCTGGGAAGTCCTTCTTGTTGTCTAACCTTACAGTCTCCTGCTGCACTTGATGTTTGCTTGCTCCAGGCTGGAGAGGGGAATAGTATCTATTTGCGTGAAGGAGGAGTTCTTTCCAGGACCTGGACCCAGGAATCTAGGTCATCTCAAAGGCACTACAACATCAAAACGCAGCCCATTCTTCCACTGCCCTCAGCTGCGGTGAAAGGAGAATCCCCTCACTGAAAGGACTTCCTGAAATGAGCAGCTGGCCCCTGCCAACTCACCCCTCATGCCCCAATTCAGTGACCATGGACTCGGGCCTCCCAGGCCCTCTGCTGGGCTCTGTATGTGTCCCTGACACCCCGAGGGCACTGTCTGGAGAGACAGACCTGAGTAATTGATGGAGCTCCAGGCTGCGTGGGAGGGATGGGCAATGGTCCGTAGCGGTTCTGGGAAAGGAGCGGTGGGTGTCACGCAGGTCATGGGCAGCAGTGGCTCTGCTGTCCTTCAGCGCCAGGAAGTGCTCAGAGAGGGAACCGAAGGCCTGGGCGGGCCCTTGTCCAATCCCTGCCCCATCTCCACCCTCCCGGCTTGGTCCTTATGGGGTGGGGGTTGCTTCTTGGTTTTTACAAGTGAAGTGTTAGTTGCTCAGTCCTGTCCGACTCTTTGTGACTCCATACATTGTAGCTCGCCAGGCTTCCCTGTCCATGGGATTCTCCAGGCAAGAGTACTAGAGTGGGTTGCCATTTCCTCCTCCAGGGGGATCTTCCCGACCCAGGGATCAAACTGGGTCTCCTGCATTGCAGGCCGATTCTTTACCATCTGAGCCACCAGGGAAACCCCGGTTTCTAGAGCTCCCCACCAAAATCATCTTTAATTCTCTCACCTCTCCCTGCTCCACATGGAAGCCCTTCTCCACCTGTTGGGAAAAGTACAGTCTCATCAGCTGAACAGATCCAGGTTTGAGCCCAGCTCTACTACTGACTAGAGAGTGACCCCAGCGCGTGAATGCCTTTCCTGGGCCTCAGTTTCCTCACCTATAAAATGGCGGTGATAATGAGCTGAAGCAAGTACTCTTTATTCTGCTTCTCAGAGATCCAGGCAGCCCCAAGCAGAGAACAGGAGGACCCCAAGGTTCCCACAGCCCCCTGGGTCTCTGGATACACAGACACAAACACCCACATTTTTACAGTGAGCTCAGGGGTCAGAAGGGTGCCTTTCTGAGCTCCCATTCTAAGCCCTACTTCTGCCTCATTGACTACACTAAAGCCTTTGACTGTGTGTGGATTCTTAAAGAGATGGGAGTACCAGACCACCTTACCTGCCTCCTGAGAAACCTGTATGCAGGTCAAGAAGCAACAGTTAGAACTGGACATGGAACAACAGAATGGTTCAAAATTGGGAAAGGAGTATGTCAAGGCTGTATATTGTCACCCTGCATATTTAACTTACATGCAGAGTATATCACGGGAAATGCCAGGCTGGATGAATCACAAACTAGAATAAAGATTGCCGGCATAAATATTAACAACCTCAGATAATGCAGATGATACCATTCTAATGGGAGAAAGCAAAGAGGAACTAAAGAGCCTGTTGATGAGGGTAAAAGAAGAGAGTGAAAAAACTTAAAATTCAACATTCAAAAAACTAAGATCATGGCATCAGGTCCCATCACTTCATGTCAAATAGATAGGGAAAAAGTAGAAACAGTGGCAGATTTTATTTTCTTGGGCTCCAAAATCACTGTAGACAGTGACTGCAGCCATAAAATCACAAGACACTTGCTCCTTGGAAGAAAAGCTATGACCAACCTAGACAGCATGTTAAAAAGCAGAGACATTACTTTGCTGACAAAGGTCCGTCTAGTCAAAGCGATGATTTTCCAATAGTCATGTATGAATATGAGAGTTGGACTATAAAGAAAGCTGAGTGAGCACTGATGAATTGGTGCTTTTGAACTGTGGTGTTGGAGAAGACTCTTGAGAGTCCCTTGGACTGCAAGGAGATCGAACCAGTCAATCCTAAAGGAAATCAGTCCTGAATATTCATTGGTAGGACTGATGCTGAAACTGAAGCTCCAATATTTCGTCCACCTGATGCGAAGAGCCAACTCACTGGAAAAGACCCAGATGCTGGGAAAGATTGAGGGCAGGATGAGAAGGGGGTGACAGAGGATGAGATGGTTAGATGGCATCACCGACTCAATGGACGTGAGTTTGAGCAAACTCTCGGAGATACTGAAAGACTGGGAAGCCTGGCGTGCTGCAGTCCATGGGGTCGCATAGTCGTACACAACTTAGCGACTGAACAATTCCAACCCCGCCCTTGCCCCACGCCCGGGTCCTGTGGCCGCCCCGCGCCACCTTGTGGTCAGAATGGGGAGTGTCCTGCGAGGTCTGGAGGTCACCGAGGCGGGCGAGGAGGACGCTGAGGGAGGGATGCGAGAACTCAACGCACCGGCAGGGGGAGCCCGAGTAAGCAGGAAGCAAGGGCCTGGGAGTGGGCGGCCGGCGGTAGGCCGACCGAGGTTACCCGCGGGCGACCGTCGTGACGCAGTCCCCGGCCCGGATCTGGAGAAGAGAAGAGCCGGTAGGAGTAGGCCAGCCCCTCTGAGAGGATGGTCCCTCGGGAGAGTCCACTTCCTCCATCCTCCCAACTTGGGGGTGGGACTGAGGAAGGGAGAAGGAAGCCAACATGACCTAATTTTATCCCCTCAAGGACACTGCAAGGTCAGCATTGACCCCATTTTACGGATGAGACAACTGAGACTCCGAGAGGTGAGACTGGCCGCCCCGGGTCCCACGGCTAATCAGTGCAGGGGCGGGATTCGAAGTGAGGACACCCTGTCATCGACCCTTTCCCCTCCCATACCTCTGACTGGAGGGTGACTACTTGCACTCTACTCAGCTCAAAGAGTTGTTGGCTGCCTGCTCCCTGCTCCCTGCTCAGAGAGCGTCCCTTGTAGCTCAGTCAGTAAAGAATCTGCCTGCAGTTCAGGAGACCCAGGTTCGATCCCTGAGTCGGGAAGATCCCCTGGAGAAGGAAATGGCAATCCACTCCAGCATTCTTGCCTGAAGAAATCCCATGGACAGAGGAGCCTGGTGGGCTGCAGTCCATGGGGTTGCAGAGTCGGGCACGACTGAGCGATTAACACTTACACTTACTTACCCTGGTCAGAGGCACCCAGTCTTGGGGTGGGTGCCCACCAACAGTAGGGAGATGTAGCCATAAAACTTAGTGGTCGGTACTTCCTACTTTAGTGTCTTCTCTAGTGGCTCTGTGGTAAAGAATCTGCCTGCCCTCAGATACAGGTTCGGAGATACGGGTTCGATCCCTGGGTCAGGAAGGTTCCCCTGGAATAGGAAATGGCAACCCGGTCCACTATTCTTTTCTGGGAAATCCCATGAACAGAGCAGCCTGGTGGCCTGCAGCCCATGGGGGTCGCAAAGAGTTGGACATAACTGAGCTCCCACTTTGTCATCAGGCCCCATTCATTTGAATCCTGACTTTGCCCTGTGCCCCTAGGCAAAACTTTGTTGGTCTGTCTTTACTTTTGTGAACCTTAGTTTCCCCATCTGTAAACTGGAGCAATACTAGTGTCTACCTCCGAGCTCCGTGAAGAGAGGGCTACTGCCCCCAGGGCAGGCGGGGGAGGGGTGGTGGCCTCTTCCAAGGTGACCTCTGCCCTGGTCGCCCCCAGCAGGGCACTACATGTCCCCTCCCCCGGGCTGCGTGGTTACTGTCTGCCCCCCACTGCCTCGCTGATGCCGGCGGCCCTCCGAACGGCTCCGTCCCCGCCCCCACGCTGGGAGGCAGCGGGAGGCGGAGGGCTTCCGGCTCCTTCCTCCAGCCCTGGGTGCACTTCCGACCGCAGCTCCGCTGGAGGCGCTCTCTGCTCAGGTAACCCAGGTCTCTTTGGGGCCAAGTGTGGGGCTGCCTTCAGCCCTGGCCTTACTGGGTCTCTCCAAAGCCTTCCTCGCTGTCACCCGCTCCCTCCATCTTGGAACTCTCTCCCCTGCTTCCCTCCTGCCTGCCTGGCTGTTCCTTGCTCCCTTTCCCCCCACAGAATGTTGCGGTGTGTCTGGGTCTGCTCCAAGCCCCCTGCCTATCTCACACAACCCTCCTCGGGTGAGCATCCTGAGCAGCCCACTTCTCTCCCAAGCTCTCTACCTGTGGTTCTTAACTTTGTTTCAACTCCCCCTTGATAACAAATGTCTTGTAACACCCCTTATTACCCTGAAATGAAATGACGTGCATGTGCGTGCAGTTCCTCAGCAGAAAACAATCCCAGTGCCCTGACTGAAATATCCGAGGGAGCCCTTGTAGGCTGGCGGTGAAGTGTAGACACTGGTTCAAATCCTGGCTTCTCCACTTCCCAGCTGTGTGACCTTAGGTAAGTTACTTAAAACTTCTCTGTGCTCAGTTAGCTCCCCAGTCAAAAAAGTTTGTTTTTTTTTTTTTCCTTTATGCAGCACTTGACTGCATAGAGTTGTTATCAGAATTAAATAAGTAATTATTCATGAAGCATTTAGAACAGTGCTTGGCACATGTTAAGAACAGAATGAGCATCGGTTAAATTTAAGATGATAGATCTTTCTAGTTGTAAATACTCTTAATTGATTTACACTGGAAGACGTGATAAAATAATGAGAAGCTTGCGCCTACATGCAGAACCCCCCTGCGTGCAACAGCCCCAACTTGCAGACCTATGTAGTATGATGTATTAGCAACTCAAATACCACAAGTACTGTTGACATTAAGTAGGTAACTTTCCCAAATGGTGACAACTCTGGGTAAGGTTCTGAACAAAATAAAGAGCAGTCTTTCTTCAATTTACATGAAAGTTGTGTTTCTAGCAAATTCAGTATATGTTAAAACTCTGAGCATTCCTGCAAAAGTGCTCTTATTTCAGTGCAAGCTATACCTGGGTCCTGGGCTCAGACACTTACAAACAGATATTTTTCCTCCACGTGAATGTCTGGCCAGACACTCGAAAGTCACAGTCTTGCGGGACATCCTCCAAGATGGGGACAGTCCTGCACATCACAGGGTGGCTGGCATCCAGGGCCCACCCACCAAATGCTAGTGGGGCCCCCAGTCATCACGACAACGGAACGTATCCCCACAAATTCCCAGAACGGCACCCAGAAGGTTCCTGGGTTCTCCACCAGCCACCAGCGGGACTTTTCCAAATCCCAAGTCCTTGGCTCCATTTACCCCCTGGCCAAGTTTAAATTCCTGGACAGGATGCCCGAATCCTTGACAGGCAGCTGCCTGCTTCCCTCCCCAGAGGAGGACCTTCACCACCAGCTCCACCTGCCCCCTTCCCTGACCCCCAGCTGAACACACATAGACACTCACTCACACTCCCCAGCTGGTTTTTGGCTGATTAGTCTTTGCTCCCAGGATCTGCTCCCTGGAAAGCCCACCTGGGTTGAATGGTGTGCTGACGCCTGGCTGATTCTTTTAAGACCCAGTTCTGACATCACCGCCTCAGAGCAGCCTCGGTCTCCCCCCAGGTCTGGTCAGGCGCACCCCACAGCTTCACTCAGAGCCCCAGCGTTGAGCGGCCATGCCCTGCTCCAAGATGTCTATGCCCTCCTGAGGAAGAGCGTGTAGTAGGTGGTAAATACACAAGTGAGAGCCAGTCGGCCTTTGCCCTTGGGGAACTCACCTGTAGTAGAAAGACAGATGCCCAGAGAGTGCTGGGAGGCAGTAGCTCAGAGCCTGGTGGGAGCCCCAGGACATAGAGGCCAGCTGTTGGAGGGCAGCTTGCTAGAGGAGGTGGGAGATTTCTGGTGAGAGAGGAGGCAGAAAGCATATCTGGGGGGAGACCCAGCGTGGGCAGAGGTCAGGTGTGGGAGAAGACATCGTGCCGTTGTACCTGCGTACCTGCGGGACGGCAGACAGCTGAAACACTGCCTGAACGGCTGTGATCAGAGGCTGTTTCATCAGCAGAGGATGGCTCACGCAGAACTTGAAAGGTGCCAAGGAAGCTGGGCTTTGTCCTGGGGGCACTGGGGAGCCACAGAAGGGGTTAAAGCAGAGGGGTGACGCGATCAGGTTTGTATGTGGCAGAGTGCCCTCTGGGAGGCGTGAGGAAGGTGCCCTGCAGAAGGGCAGGAGCAGAGGTATTCCAGGGGAAGGCCAGGGGGTCTGAATTAGGAGAGAGGAAGGTAGAGGACAGAGATGGGGGTGAGCATTTGAGCAGCAGGAACAACAGAATGTGGTATTTGCTGGGGCTGAGAAAGAGGGAGGAGGCCAGAGGTGCCCGAACCCCAGCCTAGTGAACCCCCAGTGATGAATGGATGAGGGTGGAGACAGAGGCTGGCAAGATGCCTCAGGGAAGGTGGTCCAGACAAACCCAGTCCTCTCTCCGCCCTGAAGGATGGGCTGCAGGCCCCCCTGCAGACACTAGAGGGCGCTCCAAGATAGGCCAGACTTCCCTCGCCCACCAGCTGCCAGCTGCCACCCCCTTCTCAAAGGGGGACTGGACCCACCCCACTGCTCAGAGGCAGGCTCTGGGGATACTGCCAGGGCCTGGCCCAAGTCCAGTGGCTCACTGTCTCAGGGCTGTCTCATCCTCCAGCCGCCGGTTTGTAAGGATGGGGGAGCATTTGGGGGGATAGGCAGGTGAGGACAGAGGTTAAGGGACTGTGGGTGAGGAGTACTGCGAGCCCATCCTGTCTCATTCTGTGCGCATCCTCTGCTCCCACGGGGAGAAGGGGAGCTGCCAAGGTCACACCACTATCAGAGGCAACACCAATCCAGGCCAGCGCTGCAGCCCCACCTAGGGGAGGGGAACGGAGCAGAGCTCCCCAAGTCAGAGGAGCTCTCAAACTAGAGGAGTACCGGCCAGTGCCCACCCCACCCTTCCTGCGGAAACCTGGTGTGGGGGAGGTTTCTGAGCACCACCTCCCACATCTCCTGGCACCCTGGGGGGAGAGGGGGTCCATGGGTAGAGGCCTGGAGGCTGGCAGGTTTCAGGAGGGGCCAGCGAGCAGTGTGGCAGGAGTGCAGAGAGCAAGGGTGGCCCAGAGGTGGCCGGGAGGATGGGGCACATTCAGAGGGCTGGAGGCCACCAGGGAGCGATCCCAGGACAGCTGGGCATTTGGATGGGTCGAAGGATGGCTCTGGCTGCAGGGAAGGGAGTGGCAGAATCACACTTTTTGGAGAAGTGATTGGTCTCTCGAGTTGAGTCTAAATAGTGCAATCTTTTAAATTTTTATGAAAACAAAGAATGAATAACAAATAGAGACACAGAAACAGGAAATCCATTTCCTTTTCAGTCGGATGGAAAGAGCATATCCAAGCCCAAAATAATGCTAACAGGATTTTAATAACCTGTAACAAAACCTGCCCACAACACCATTAGAGCGCACTTCCAGCTGCCTCTTCTGGGCCAGGAGCCCCGAGTCGAGGCCTCATAAATAACCAAGCTCCGGTTGCCAGCAATTTAGATGGGGTGCGGTCTAGCTGAGGTCACAGGGCAGAGTTGGACCTGCAACAAAGACTCCCCACTCCAAAGCTTGGGGCTCTCTCTGTATACTCCTGTGTGTCTGCACACATCACACACCAAATACACATATACACACACACATCCCACAGATATGCAAATACCTGGACACATTCAAGATTCCACAGGCTCACAGATTCACTCACATAGACCTACACCTGCCTGGATAGACGTATGCAGACGTCCCCACAATGCCACCCAGAGCACCCCAATACATACACGAACATGCTCATGCTCATACATGGGTGCTCACACACGTACATCTGATCCTTCCAGATCTGAAGCTCAAATATGTACAGACAGCTACATGGAACATACACACCCCCTGCAAATAACTACAGATGGACACAAGATTCGGAAATATCCTCAATGCACACCTATTATACAAACATGCCACTCACACATAACAGACACACGCACTCCCATTCATTCACACACACACACAGAGCCCTGTGGCCACAGGCTGACACTCTGGGCTGAACAGCTACATCCCCTTGCTCACATCCAGGCGGTGCCGACATCCAGGTCAGTGTGGAGAGGGCACATGCCCTCTCCCCACATGCCTTGGCAAGGACCCGGGAATCTGAGATGGGTGAAGTGCTGCCCCTTGTGGGAGGCCAAGGACCACACCCTTCGGAAGAGCCAGGGTGGTTCATAGCAAGTGGGCAGGTAGCTCGGGGAGCCGCGATGTCCCCCAGCCCCAGCTACACCCCCCACCCCCTCCTTACCCCATGGGAGTGCATAAGTGGGGGTGTTCCAGTGTGTCTTACAGGGGCAGGGCAAGGCAATGCAAGGATGGAAGGAGAAAGCTCATCTACTGCCTGGGGTTTATATGTATATATATATAAATCATTGCTTTATTTTTTAATATTTTATTTATTTATTTGGCTGTACTGGATCTTAGCTGTGGCATATGGAATCTTCCCAGACCAGGGATCAAACCGGGGAGCCCCGCGTTGGGACCACAGAGTCTTAGCCATCGGACCACCAGGGAAGTCCCCTTTGTCTCATGTTTAATGAGGACCTTCTGTGAATCAAGCGAAACCAAGACATAGGCTCTGCCCCCAGAATTGCTGCCCAGGGGCGAGCGGGCACACCCGCAGCTGAACGGTTACATCACAGTTGTGACAGCGGCTGCAAGGTCTGGAGAGACCTGGGTTCCATCTGGGACTGTGGTCTGAGAAAGATTCACCTCTCTCTCTGAGCCTCAGCCGTCTCATCTGAGAAACGGGGACCACGATCTTCCTGACCACCTGTTAGATTGGTTATTAGAATCAAATTTAATAGCAGGTGAGGGGAGAAAGGACAAGTTTCAGTAAAATAAGAGTTGGTCATTCACTGGACACCAGCTGTGTGCCAGGTCCTTGATATGGGAATGTGGTTAAGTGTGAAGGCCCTGTGGGTTCAAATCCCTGCTTTTCCAGGACTAGCTGTGTGAGCTTGAGCAGGTTACTTAACCTATCTGAGCTCCTACTTTCTCATCTGTAATGTAGGAATAGTGCCTGTAATGTTTTGGGCATGAGGCTCAGCATAGAGCAGATGGTCAATTGAGTTCCTGTTATGTATAAGCTTTCCTTTATTCGGTCACCTACTAGCACCTACTATGAGCCAGACATGATTTGACGCATTCTCCAAATTCTGCCTCATTTTATCCTTCTAACAACTCTATTATCCCTGTTTTACAACTGAGGAAACTGAAGCACGTAGAGGTGAAGTCACAGCTGGCAGGAGGCAGAACTAGAACTGGAACCCGGTCTACATGGGCATGTGCTAAGCTGCTTCAGTCGTGTCTGACTCTTTGTGACCGCATGGACTGTAGGCCTCCAGGCTCCTCTGTCCATGGGCTTCTCCAGGCAAGAATACCGGAGTGGGTTGCCATGCCACCCTCCAGGGGATTGACCTACGGGTCAAACCTGTGTCTCTTATGTCTCCTGCTTTGGCAGGTGGGTTCTTTACCACTACTACCACCTGGGAAGCCCCATCCAGGTCTATCGGCCTCTCTAAATCCATCCACAAGGCACCACTTTCCTCTTGTAGTTCAAAGTCGCCCTCCCCTCTCCCCAGCAGCAGCCCCTGTTAAATAAATCATCCAGTGTTCCCAGACTTGGTTTCAAATAAATTATTCACATTGTAAGGCCTGTAAACCGCTGGCTGGGCCTCATTACCCAAGAAGGGCCACCGGCCCGCAAGATGCCACTCCCTCCCCTGGGCATGGGTACTGGTGGGCCAGCCAGAGGCAGCAGAGTTGGCAGACTAAGAATGGGGTGGAGAACCTCTCCTCCTCCCATCCCCAGCCTCTGCTTTCTAACAGGCTCACAGTCTGGTGTTGTCAAGAGAACATAAGCTCTGGTCTCAGAAGCCCTGGGCCCCAGGCCTGGCTCTGCTCTGGGCGGCTGTGTGACCTCAGGCAGGTGGCCGACCCTCTCTGGGCCTCGGGGAGGCTGACCAGATGGTTCTGCTTACTTTCTCTTCCTCCTCCACGTGTGAGCTGAGGCCTGTGCTGCCCAGCCCAGGCCCTGTCCTGGAAGCCAGGCACAGAGAGCCTGTCTGTGGGGACGTCCAGCCTCCATGTGTCTTCTATTCTCAGGATCTGGCTGAGACCCTGGTCTGAGCCAGAGCCCCGAAGCTGGTTGTAAGGGGTCCTGGGGGCTCCAGAGTCCCCCTCAGGTCAATTACCCACCCCAGCTGCTGGGACCATTGGCAGCTGTTGGTTCACGGAGTTAATGCCCCCTGCCCGGGGCAGCTGGAGTCCAGTGTCTGACTGTTGGGGAGCTGCAAAGGCCCAGCTCCCTCGCCCCAACTGGGACGACGCAGAAGGACTGTCACAGCCCCAGGGAACCCTGCAGGGGCCTCTTTTGCAAGCTTCTCCCTCTGCCCAGTCCTGCCTTCCCACTTCTTTCCAGGTGGACACACTCCAGTAAACCTGCAGCTCAGAGTCGCTTTCCAGGACTGCAGTCTGCAGTTCTCGTCACAGTCAGAGCCCAACCTTGGCACTCACTGAGATCCAGTCCAGGTCACCAACTGGACTCAATACTGCTTACGGGCAGAGCCTACGTTCAGCTCCGGTGCGTGCTCTGATCCTAGTCCCAGACTGAGCCCCGGTGTCAGCCACAGGCTGAGCCCTGACTCTAAGCACAGACTGAGTCCCAGACTGAGGCCTGAGCCTGGCCGCAGGCTGAGCCCAAGTAGCTCATGGAAGTCAGAGGACACTTAAGACAGAACTAAGGGAGAGTAAGTGGAAGGGACGGGAGTCTGACTGAGACCAAGGGTAGGAGCAGAGTAAACCTCACTGGAGGAGGCTGGCTGACGACCCCATCAGCCATGCCCGCAGAGTCGCAGAATCTCACCTCTCAGGGAGGTGTTTTCAAAAACGACTAACTGGGACCTACTTCTTCTTTTCACTATTTGTTTTCTTGGCTGGATCCTGAGGCGGCTGAGTTGCGGCACTCAGGATCTTCGATCTTCATTGCAGCATGTGCGATTTTTAGTTGTGGCGTGCGGGATCTAGTTCTCTGACCAGGGATCGAACCCGGGACGCCTGCATTGGGAACACGGAGTCTTAGCCACTGGACCACCAGAGAGCTTCTTTATGGAACATCAATACGAACTGGAAACGAGAAGCATCATCGTAGCTGCCGTTTCTCAAGCAGGGAGGGTCCTGGGCTCCACGGAATGACCCTACTGTCTCCTCAGAGCCGCCCTGGGGGCCTCTCTTGTCACCCATTTGGCAGAGGAGGAAGCCTCACCCATGGCAGAACCATTCAGACCCTGGACCGGTCTGTGCCTCTGTGGTATCTAGGCTCAAGCAGAGGCTGGTCTCCCAAAGAAACGCCACCCAGGGGCTTCCCCGCCCCCACCGTGGGTCACCTGAACCAGCTGCTGACCAAGTCCCCACGCCTGCAGGGCAGCAAGGGAGTGAGGAACAGGGGTGGGTGGTCCTTGAGTAAGTAACTGCAGTCAGCCCCTGCTTCAGGCAGCACACTGCTCCTCTCAGGGCCCTCCAATTCATATGCTCTGATTCCCACACCATCTCCTTGAGGTTGGCACTATGGTGGTGGGCACGGCACAGGTGAGGAAACAGCCCGGGCAGGGGACAAAGCTTGCCCAGACCTGCAGAGCTGGGATTCACCTTGAGAGTTCCTGACACTTGTTCTCCTGTCCTCTCTTCATCTGAATGGAAGAGTGAAGGCCGTAGCTAACAGAATGTTTGGATCCCCCAAAATTGATGTGCTGAAACCTAACCCCCCAGTGTGAGGGTATTTAGAGGTGGGGCCTTTGGGAGGTGATGAGGTCTTCCAGCGTGAAGCCCTCAAGAATGGGATACTGCCCTTTAAAAGAGGCCCCCGGGAGATCTCTCCCTTGTCTCTTCTACCTTGTATTGTGGTTCAGTGTCCGACTCTCTCTGACCCCATGGACTGCAGCACACCAGGCTTCCCTGTCCTTCACCATCTCCCGGAGGGTGCTCAAGCTCATGTCCGTTGTGTTGATGATACCATCCACCTTGTGAGGTTATACCCAAAAGATGGCCGAACCAGGAAGTGGGCTCTTACCAGACACTGAATCTGGCAGCACCTTGATCCTGGACTTTTCAACCTCCGGAACTGTGAGAAAAAGGTCTTTTGTTCAAAGCCACCCCACCCCCTCCACCAGCCTGCGATATTCTGTTATAGCAGCATGAATTGGACTAAGTGGCTAAGGCAGCCACTTTCCCTATCTGCGCACACTGTTGATCCTTCCATCTGTCTATCCACTCATCCATCCACGCATCCATGTACCCACCTAACCATCTATGCATCCATCTATCCATCCACAGCTGTGCAGTGAGTATCCTCTACGTACCAGGTGTGGCCTGGGTACTGGGACGGGGGGCAGGGCCCACCCTATGTGGCATGTACAGGCTGGCAAAGGAGCCATGTATTGAAAAACACATCCACCAAAAAACAAATGCATCACCATTGTGCTTAGCGCTGGGAAGAAGCAATCCAGGATGCTGTGAGTGGGTGTAACAGGACCATCTCTCTAGGGAGTGTTCTCTGGGCCTTGGGAGCTGGTGGGCGGGAGACGCTGAGATGGCCCTACGGGCTTAGCCTCAGGGCACAGGAGCTCAATAACGCCCCAACCGCCAGCTAGTTTGGTGAGGCTGCGGCCAGCCCAACTGGCCCCTCCAGTAGGTGGGCTCCTGGAGGCGTGGCTGCAGCAGGAAGTAAGTCTGGAGGTGAATGGAGGGTGTGGGTCTTCCCCCAGATTTGCTTTGCAAGCCATGCTACATGGGGCCGGAAGCCGCGAAGAACTGCAATCAGAGCTCTAGGAGACAGGAGAGAGGATATTTCAGGAGGGAGGAACTGCATGAACATCCGAGTGGAGGTGAGAGACAGTAGGTGGACCCAGGGTGGGGGAGCAAGAGGAGGAAAGGGGAAGAAACTGGGTCTCAGCCCCCAGGGATTCCACAGCACCCTGGGGAGCCTCGAGTCCCACCAGACACCAGAAACAGTACTTGCTGCCATTGTTGGAAGCGGACTACTGTGAGCCCCAGGAGGGTCACACATGAGTTCATTTCCTCCTCCCCAGATTCTTACTGCTGGGTCTCTTTACAGATAGTAAAACTGAGGTCACGGGGAATTCCCTGGCAACTCAGTGGTTAAGACTCGGTGCTTCTAATGTGGGGGAACTAAGATACCACATGCCTCGTGGCACAGCCAAAAAATAAAAATTAATTAATTAAAAAAGAATTAGGTCAGAAGGGGTTCAATCTGCCACCCAAGAGCACAGAGTTAGCAAATAGAGGGTCGGCTTGTGCTCTTCCCGCTCCCCTGATGTGCCAGGGAACTAAGGCAAGACATCCAGACATAGGATAGGCAAGGCCATGTGGGCGTCCCCCTTGGTCTTGTCTGCCTCTCCCTCTAAACAGAGCTTCTTAACCTTGGTCACCATGTGACATGAGGCACAGAATTGGTGCTTAGAAAATGCTGTCAATGAAAAATCATCCTAAGAGCAGATACTTGTAAAGTGCCTGCTAGACACCGGCTGCTATGTCAGCACGATCCTTTGAGGTGGGTATTATTATTACCCCCATTTCACAGATGGGGAAACTGAGACACAGCTGGTAGACAGGGAAGCCGTGATCCACCAGGCAGTAAGCAAGTGCATGAATTAGCTAAGTAATTGATGAATAAATGATTTAGGATGGGTGAATGCAGGAGAGAAAAGGTGAGTAAGTTTGTGAAGTTTATTTTGTTTTTCTTGCGGCATGTGAGATCTATTAATAATAGTTCCCTGACCAGGGATGGTCAGGCCTCCTGCATTGGGAGCTCTGAGTCGTAGCCACTGGACCGCCAGGGAAGTCCCAAGTAAGGAGGTTTTGAAGGAGAGAAACAGCAGCAAAGCTGAGAGGTTGGTCTTGCAGAGTGGAGAGGTGGAGGCCATCGCCACTGTTCCACCTCTGGCTCCCAGGAAAAGGCCCCTTCCCCCTCTCAGAAAGGTCTGAATCCTTTCCAGGCTGCTGCCCAGCAATGGTGCTCTCCTTCCCCACCACCACCCCACCCCACTTCAGAGCTGGAGGTGAGGCCTGGTGGAGGCGGGGGGGGGGTCCCTTGTTGGAGGGGAAGAAGCTCAGAGGTTGGAAAGTTGGCCCTGATGGGCTCCTAGACTGGGAGAAGAGCCCCGAGTCCTGTACAAAAGGGGCTGTTTGGACCAACCTTTATTCTGAGGGCACCTGCCCGCCACAGGGCAGGAGCAGATGCCCATGACTGCTCATGGCAATGACTGTGAGGCCCTGAGTTGGAAGTCCTGATTGGAGGAGATCTTGGATGACTCACTTTCCTTCCTGAACCCACTTCCTTATCGGCAGCATGGTGACGCGGTGCCCAATCCCCGGGGGATGGTGCAAAGACAGGATGGAACCATGAGAAAGCTTTGCACTGGGTGGGTGCAGGCTGTTTTTATAAGCAAGGAATGTGTAAACTATCTTCAGAGGAGAAAGAATACTGGGGCAAAGAACTCTCAGAGTTGCTCCAAGAGAGAATGGGATGCTCTGCGGGGCGCCTGGAGGAGGACTGGAAGAGGTGGACCCTGAAGGACTTCTCCAAGTGGAGGTGCGGGTTGGGAGGAGGAGAGAATTCCTGGCCGGGGACGGGGACAGGGGTCGGGGGAACAGCCCAAGCAAAGGCCTGGGGGCACAAGACGAGCGCATCCAGTCGGTAACAGCTACTGCGCATTCAGGTTTGCCGTTAGTCCTCACAGCAGCTCCAGAGGGTGCAATCACTGCTGCGGTTTCACAGGACAGGAAATTTGTCTCAGAGAGGGACAGGCACTTGCTCCCGGTGGCGCAGCTGGTGAGTGGCAGGGCCGAGTCCAGCGTGCTTTCTCCTGCTTTGTGCTTGTCCAAGGAAGCAGGCCGCTCGCGGGGTGGAGCAGAGAGGGCAAAGGGAGAGAAATGCCCTGAAGCCTGGGGGCTCCTCCCGCCACAGGAGGAGCAACCAGTGATGGTTGCTGAGCTGGAGAGCACTGACCCCTGCTGGTCCTCAGGTGCCCAGGTGCTGTCCGGGCCATCTGGCTCCACCTCCTCCATCTCCACCCTCTGCATCCACCCACCCGCACTGTTTCTCAGCCACTGAGAAGCCATGTGTGACGGAGGAGAATGTAAAAATATATATGCAACCGAAAAACAACAACGAGCTGACAGAACACAGCTATAAATACTCTGGCGGGCTCGGAGACGTTCCCCCATCCTGCTTCCTGCTGCCTGAGGCGCGGGGGCACGGATGTGGCAGGTGGGATGGGAACTTGGGAACGCGAAAGGGGACAGCCATGTGTGGACCTACTCTGTGCCAAGCACCTCACAGGCAGCACATCTCTGGATCTTTGCAAAAAACGCTCCCAGAGAATCACCACTGTCATCCCGGCTCCCCTGGGAGCCAAAGCACAGAGAAGTCAGTCTGGTCAAGGTCACACAGCAGGGGACCTTGGGAAGCAGTAGAGCTAGCATTCCAGCAGGGCCAGCTTTCAGAAGAAGAGAGCCAGCTTCAGGCTCTGCCTCCTGAGATCCTCGCCCCGGGGCAGGGAAAGCATCAGGCTTCCAGGAACAACTCTGCTTACACTAAACCTTCCAGGGCTCCCCAGTGCCCTCCAGATAAAGACCTAATTCAAGGCTGTCACGGCCCTGTGATGTAGCCTCTGCCCACTCCCAGAGCCCACCTCCCGCCACGGCCCTGGATTTCTGAGTCCCAGCCAGGCAACGCTGGCCTGCTCTCAGGACCCCTTGAGAGCCCAGCACAGCCGGTCTTGTCACCTCCTGTCCCCTGAAGTCACATCTGCCTGCAGCCGGGCCTCAGCTCAAATGCTGCCTCCTCCTGGCCTCCCCCACGGTCAGATCCTCCTGTGCTCTCCCTGCACAATCAGGTGAGTCACTACTGGTGATGGGCCGCAGCTGTGAGGGCCGGGAGGGGGGCAGTCAGGACCTGCCGCACGTGCGCCTCTCTGCCGGCCTTGCAGCTGCTGGAGAGCCTGCAGGTGGTGGCATGAAATGGGATTGAAGGGGAGCTGGCCTTGGATTCTGGGAGGAGAAGGAAAGAAAACGAAGGAAGAAGAACGACAAAAGGGATTTCTGGGGCCTTCAGGAGGAGAAGAGCCGAGAACTGGAGATAAGTTGGCTCCAGCTCTTGGACCTTCGTTGTGTCTTGGATCAGCTTTCCACGAGGTGTCCGAGCCTATCTGCACCTCTGGCTGGTATCAGCATAAAGGTAAGGCTGCCAATGGGGTTATTTGTCCCTTTTCAGACTTTCCCTATAGACCAGCGCTGCACAAGAGGAACATAATACAAGCCACTTGAGTAATTTTTAATTTTAATTTTCTAGTAGTTACTTAAAAAAATAAGAGAAGCAGCTGAAGTTAATTTTAATGTTTTATTTCACCCATGTGTGTTAGTTTCTCCGTTGTGTCTGACTCCTTGCAACCCCAGGGACCGTAGCCCGCCAGGCTCTGTCCGTGGGATTTTCTAGGCAAGGATACTGGAGTGAGTTGCCCCTCCCTTCTTTAGAAGATCTTCCTAAACCAGGGATTGAACCTGGGTCTCCTGCATTGCAGGCAGATTCTTTACCATCTGAGCCACCAGGAAGCCCATTTCACCCAACATATTCCAAATATTTCTATACGTAATCAATATAACAACTGAGTTTTTTTTAGAACTTTTTTTTCCCTACTAGATCTTCAAAAACCAGTGTGTCTTTTACACTTACAGTTTGGACAGGCTGCATTTCAAGTGCATAATAGAACACATGTGGCTACTGTGTTGGACAGCTTGGCTCTAGACTGTGAACTCCATGAGAATCGGGGCCATGACTGTACCCACCACTGTTGTTTCCAGGGTCTGGCATGTAATGGAGACGGAGAACGTTTGTCGAATGACTAGCTGACTGAGTAGCTGAATGAATGAATGAACAAATGTCTGAGGCCTTGTTATATAAAAAGCCAGTTGCCCTCTTGGGCCATGGAAGAGTGTAGAAATAAATCCTAGTCCCACCTCTGCATCCTGTGCTCTGCATGACCACAAATGAGTCTCTCACCTGTTGGGCCTTAGTTTTCCCATCTGTACAGTGGGTTGGGATTGGACTATGTGATTTCCCCTCCGCCAGGCTCTCAGGAAAGATTCTCCAGGGGAGCCTACTCTCTTCTCTGCAGCTCCCTTCCTGGAGTCAGGCCCCCAGAGAAGTTCCCTGTGCTTCACACCCCTCACTTTGCCCTCCCTCCTCCTATCTGTGAGGCAGGAGGTCTCTGGGTTCTGTTCAGAGTAGAGCAGAACCCTAGAGGGAGAGACCGAGGCAGGGCTCCTGCCACACGGTGGCCATACAGGGAGCAGGGCCAACATGGCTTCTCAGGCCTGGCCCTTCTCCAGTTGTCGCTGTCACCGCTGTGTCCCACATGTGTTCAGAGCTGGGAGGAGACCAGACCAAGGCAGGCTTATCCCTTGACTCGGCAGAGAAGGAAAAGGGAAGCCAAAAGATGTGCTGAGACACAGTGAGCAGGGCAGAGCTGGGCCTTTGTTTTCCTCGTCTGAAAAATGGATACAAAAGCTGCCTTCATCCCATGAAACTTCAGTGCCTCAAATGCAGGCTCTGCTGTGCTGTGACCTTGGTCAAAGCACTTTACCTCACTGCCCTCAGCATCCTCATTTGTAAACTTGGATGATAGAAATACCAGCTTCACCAGGTTGTTGTGCCCACGAAGCCTATTAACATACACAAACCTCTCACACAGCTGCCGGGCACACTCTAAGTGCTGTACAAGGAATAGATATTATTAGCCTTCACCATGGAGCTAATTCTGCAGTTCAGATGCGGTGAGGGGTGTGACCAGGGTTTGCAAACTAGAAAGTTCCCTCTGGAGAGGCAAGCATTTTTGGACTGCAGAGGACGGGGCAAACTATAAAACACGTTGTGACTTGCAGAGCGTTTTGTAAATGTTGCCGCATTAAGGAAGCAGTTGTGGATTAGCTTTTTATAATCCGAAAAGCACTTCAGCGTCATAAACCACTTTAGGGGCCATAGAGCTCTTTGCAAGGGCTTTCTAGACTGTCGAGTGCTGTGAAGTCTGAGACAAGTGGCCTTTCAGAGATATGGGCAAGACGCAGGGTGGGAGTGGGTAAAGACAGCAGCTAGAACCAGAGGAGAAAAACAGCAGTTCATTTCCCCTGTCCCTGTTCAGAGAAACCCTAGCATATCTGCAGATTCCTGCAATTCTGTTCTGAGGCCAGGGAGGCCTCTCGGCATCGCTGACTCAGCCAAACGGGAGGAGTTCGGCAGGAGGCAGCCCTGTCTTTGTGATCCTGCCTTGTCTCTTTCCTTTTTTCTATCGCAAAGGCAATGGACCTGACACCCTTTAACGATTTCCCTGGGGGTGACCGGGGAGATGCCCGCTGACCTAGCCCTGAGGCCCAGACTTGTAGGAACCCCGCTTCCTCAGCTGCCCGGCTCTGATCGCCCTGCCCCTGAGCCCAACCCAGCCTCTCTCCCTCCTGCCCCACCTTCTCTTCCTCTCCTTCCTCTTCAGAAGCAAGACATCAGCATGGCCGTCCTGCCTCCTCTAGTAGTGTTAGTCACTCAGTCGTGTCCAGCTCTGCGATCCCACGAACGGTAGCCCGCCAAGCTCCTCTGTCCGTGGGATTCTCCAGGCAAGAGTACTGGGGTGGATTGCCATTCCCTTCTGTAGTACGATTCATTTTTCTGAGCAAAGCCAGAAAATCCCCAGCAATTGTGAATGCAGGTTTTCTCGTCCGGTTGCACGCACTGGTCCATGTGCACTCTTCGGTCACTGTTGTGCCCCAGCACTCAGTCCCGTGTTTGGCCCTGTAAACATGTGCTGAGTGAATGAATAAATGAGTGGTGGGCTGCTGAGTCAAGGGGAGGAAAAAAGTTGCCCTGTGTGCTTGTCCAGTGCCCACAGTCCGCGGAGGTCAGTTCTATGACAAGGGAACTCATTCAGGAAGAGGCTGAAGTTGGCGTGTGTCCATTTAAGATGCGGAAACAATCCCCCACCAACACATCCTTGGTATCCTTGAGGGCCATTGGGGTCCTCCATTGGCACTTGGGGACTCCTTTAGGATCTGACATGTCCCCATTCGCCACTGCCTCTTCCCAGGGGCACCAGGGATAACAAAATAACAGGACTGTGATTCCCAGGACCTGCTGCACTTCAGAATCCCCTGGAAAGCTTTTAACACCAGGGCCACTTGGTCCTTGCTCCTCTTCCACTGAGACGTGATCTGACCTGGGGCCTAATGACTGATTTCTTTTAAATCCTAGTTGATTCAAATAGACATCATTGAGACAGAGAAAGAGGGTGAATTTGGAGAGCAAATGGGTCTGAGTGCCAGTGGGGTTTCCACAAGGATCCCTCCATGAATCAGGTAGTCTGGGGGCTGGGGTCCAGGGCAAGGGCCTGGCTGGATGGTGCAGAGGAAGTTACGTGGGCTTCAGAGTCATTGGAGGCCTGGGTTCGAATTCCTAGTTCTACTTCATTCCTGCTCTGTGGCCTTGGGCAAGTCACCGCACCCTCTAGGCTTGTTTGCCTCCTCCGTTAATTGGCAATCAGAATTCCTCACATGCTGTTGGGATCAATCAGTAAGAAGGTGTCATCTTTAATCACCCGGCACAGGGCCCAGCTTGGAGCCAGTGCTCCACGAATGGTGGTTCTCTTGGCTTCCTAAACTAGCTTTGGGATGGGGGGGAGGACAAGGTGGCCCCCACACTGCCCTAAGTATTTTTACTTTTTACTTATTTCTTATTAATTGAGAGGAGCACTGGACTGTGAGAAAGGATGCGTGGCCTTGTCCTGGTTCTGACCCATCATGGTGTGTGACCCTGGCCAAATCTCTCAACCTCTCTGAGCCTCAGTTTCCTCATCTCTAATCAGGGATCCAGTGGTACGTACATCTCATCGCAGATCTATTCAGTGACATCACACTGGCCCGTCACACAGGTGGGACTGTTTACATCAGGGAAATTGGCAAACATTACAAATCAGGACTCCACTGCCCCCACCCCCAGCGGTCAGTTTATCAGCAGGACAGTGGAACTCAGACAACAATACCTTCCACCGTAGTTGCTGGGAGATTCTGAGAGCTAGTGTCTGTTAAGCCCTTAGCACAGTACCTGGGACTTAGCACAGCACCTGGGCACTGATACATGTTAGTTAAACGCACTTGACATTTATCAGCCAACTTTTTGTCTCTGCCTAGTATAAGGTAATCACATCTGTCACCTCATTTAGCTTTAACAACCCTAGGAAATTTTTCTGTGTGTGCTAAGTTGCTTCAGTCATCTCTGACTCTTTGCAACACTTTGGACTATAGTCCACCAGGCTCCTCCGTCCATGGGATTCTCCAGGCAAGAATACTAGAGTGGGTTGCCATGCCCTTCTCCAGGAGATCCTTCTGACCCAGGGGTTCAATCCATGTCTCTTACATCTCCTGCATTGGCAAGCAGGTTTATTACCACAAGTGACACCTGGGAAGCCCCAGGAAATTTCTGGAGGAGGAAATTAAGGCTCAGACAGGCTCGCTGACTTTTTCTTTTTTTACTTATTTTTTATTAATTTTTGTTGGGAGTGTAATTGCTTTACACTGTTGTGTTAGCTTCTCTAGCACAGCAAAGTGAACCAGTTATGAAGCCTACTGACTTTTAAACACAGTTAAATCTTTCCGGCCAACTATGTGCTACGTTTTTTCTTGTATATCCACCTCATTTAAGCCTCACCACCCCCTTTTTCTCATGACAGTGGAGGAATCAAAGGCCCAGGATGGGCAAGTGACCTGCCCAAGGTCACATAGTGAGCCCGAGGCTTGGGTATCTGTCTTGAATCCTCACGTGCTGGCCTCCCTCCCCACCAAACCCAACCACATCCCCTACTGGACGAGGGCGCACTTTGCTGATACAATCTCTCTGGCTCTTTCCAGCTCCACATCCTCGGTATTTAAATCAGTACATGAATATTTCATGAGCATCCCCAGCGCAAATAACCCCCTGCCTGGTTATGTCAGGTTGGGGCCGCAACCGTGAGGCCGAGGCACTTCTGCTCTTTGCGAGACAGGCAATTCCGTGAGGCCTCCGAGCAGCAGCCAAGGAATCGATAGCCTTTAAATAAGTAATTAGAGGCACTGAAGACGGCGGCACATCCAGGAGTGAGCAGGGGAATATAAACTCCTTAAGTCTCCCAGGCTCACTGGGGAGAGCCAGTTCTGGTTCTCTGTCAAGAAACGTGACAGGGCCTGGGGCGGGTGAGGATGGGGAAGGGCAGGGAAGGCTAAGGTGGAGACAAGAGTTGGCATCTATTGAGCACTTCCTATGCATCAGGCTTTGCCTCACTCATACCCTACCCAGTGTTCTCCTAAAGACAGTGAAGCTCAGAGTGGGTGAGCCCGTTGCCCCAGGCCACACAGCTAGGAGATGGCAGAGGTCACAGGCCTGCCTGACCTCAGAGCAGGTTTTCTCAACCTAGCTGCTACTGACATTTGGGGGCTGGATAATTCTTTGTTGGAGGTGGGGGCAGTCCGGGGCCTTGTAGGATGTTTAGCAGCCATGACCTCTATCCTCTTGATGGATAGACGAAAGTAATCCATCCTCCCACTTGTGACAACCAAGAATGTCTCCAGACATTGCCAGATGTCTGGTGGGGGCCGCCACCCAGCAGCGAAGTTTCTGTTCACTTTCTTTCTCCTTTTCTCTGCTTCTGGTGGCTTTTGTAATAAGGATCAGCCTCTTTCTCCCAACCTAGAGAGGCGGCCGTGGAGCCAGAACTGGCTAGGTGAGACATCAACTTGTTTACTGGCTGGCTGTGTGACCTTGGACAAGTTCTCCACCTCTCTGTGCCCCAGTGTTCCTATCTGTACATGCCCCCTGCCGAATTATATCAGGAGGTTTAAATGAGTTTGTACAATGTGCACGTAAGCACTGCCTGGTAGACAAGTGTGAGCCGTCGTTAGCATCAAGGACCTTTGTGACAAAGTACCGGCGCAAGACCGCAGCCTCACTGGTACCGTTCTCCGTGTGAGAAAGGGGAGAAGCAGGAGCCAGGGGAGAAACCGCCCTCCACAGCATCTGCTGCTGTTCCCTTTCTGCTCTACGCCCACCCCACGCCCTCCCCCAGCCCTGGAGGAGTCAAAAAACGGCCAACAGGGATGGCTGTTTAGTCCCAGAGGATCACAAGGTTATAAGAACAAAAGCTGCCACTTCCTCTCTCCCTGCAGTGCTGTCTGTGCGTGGACACCATCTGACGAGAGTGTAGTTCTTTTTATGACCCTGGAAGGTATAAAAATACAGATAAACAGCGCATTTTATCACTGAAATTGGCCCTCGCATTTTACTGATCTACAGCATGTGTTTTGTTACATTTATGTCTGTTAGAAACAAGGTTCCAGGTTGCTGTCCTCATTTAGGTCTTGAGAAAAATACTGTCACGAAATCATTCCTGGGCCTCCTTACAGTGCAGGGGTGTGTGTGTGTGTGTGTGCGCGCGCGCGTGGGTGCATGCATGCAACTGTGCAGCTAAAATTCTGCCTTGCCCCAGAAGGAAAGGTCCCTCCCTAGAGATTGCCTGGCCTGGGCTCTCATCTAGTCAAGGGATGTTTGTGTGAGTGTGACTTCTTTGCTAATTGGCGTAGAGTTGATTACAGTGTTGTGTTTGTCTCAGGTATACAGCATTATACATATATATATACACACACACACATATATATATTATACCTGTTATACATGTATAACAGTATACTCAGTTATACATACATACATATATATATATATATATATATACATTCTTTTTCAGATTCGTTTCCCATATAGGTTATTACAGGATATTTATTGGGTAGAGTTCCCTGGGCTGTTTGTTGGTAGTCAGGGAATCTGAGGCCCAGGACAGGCCAGTGCTTCATCCATGATCGGGGAGCAGCTTGGCTCAGCGGTCATCTTCTGAGTGTGTCAGTGAAGCCCCACTGCTGCAGAGCCGTGCACCGGTCTCCGTGGCACAGAGGAGCTGTCTTTCCAGCTCATGGGGCAGATGTGGTGGTGGGTGATGGGTGGATGGGCCTTCCACGCGGTGATTCAGGGACCCAGGCGCCCTCCTCCTTGTGGCTACACCCTCCTCGAGAGCCTCAGAATCATCTGCTTTCGGCTGACTGGGAGAAGAATTTGGAGGCTTGCACGGTTTTATGGATTTTTATAAAAACTTCGGGGCTTCCCAGGTGGCTCAGTGATAAAGAATCTGCCTGATGTGCAGGAGATGTGGGTTTGATCCCTAAGTCAGGAAGATCCCCTGGAGAAGGAAATGGCAGCCCACTCCAGTATTCTTGCCTGGGAAATCCCATGGACAGAGGAACCTGGCGGGCCACAGTCTATGAGGTCACAAAAGGGTTGGATACAACCTAGCGGCTAAACAACAACATGGGCCTAGAAGTGGATCAGGCCACCTCTGTCCGTGTTGCATCAGTTGATCCAAGGTCACCTTCAATACTTAACTGCAAGGAAGGTTGGGAAGCGTAGCCCGGCTGTGTGCCTCAGAGGAAGAAGAGACAGATGGGTGAACAGCTGGCCCGGTCTAGGCTGAAAGCTGCGTGGGCAGAGAGTACTGAAACGGAGGTGCAGGTCACCCATGCCCCCAGTTTGAGGTTCTCAGTAGGAGTTCATCTTTTTTGTTCTTATTTATTTGGCTGCACTGGGTCTCAGTTGGGGCATGCAGGATCTTCAATCCTCAGTTGCAGAATGTGGGATCTAGTTCTCTGACCAGGGATCAATCCCAGGACCCCTGCATTGGGAACTCAGAGTCTTAACCACTGGACTTGGGTTAGCCCCAAGATCTCATCTTTTTGAGCCCTGTCCATTGATCACTGGATGCCTGGTCTCTTGAGAGACCACCCCCGCCCATGATCAGTCTGAGAATCCCAGGGCCCTGGCTAACCCATTCCAGAAGGAGTCAGCAGCAACCCTTGTCTCTAAAGGGTTGCAGAGAAGAAATGGGGGAAAGGGGTTCATTTCCTGAAAGGCCCTGTTCTCTGGGTCAGGCCAGCAGTGTCTCCTTTTCCAGGGAGGCAACAGCCTCTCTCCCAAGGGCTACATGTCACCTCACACCACCCCAGGCCCAGGCTCTCAACAGAACAGCACTGAGAAGATGACCCAGGGCCTCAGTTCTCATACGTGTGCACGCGTGTGCACACACACACACTCCTCAGAACTGGGCATAGCAGAAGTTTGTCGCTTTGGTTAGCCAGTATCCATCTGAGGGATCCCCAGATGGTGAGCAGACTCCCGCCACCGCAGACGCTGACCAGGACATGTATTCTGAGGCTGGAATACGGACTGCTGCTGCTGCTTACTTGCTTCAGTTGTATCCAACTCTGTGCGACGCTATGGAATGTAGCCTGCCAGAGTCCTCTGTCCATGGGATTCTCCAGGCAAGAGTACTAGAGTGAGTTGCCATTCCCTTCTCCAGGGGATCTTCCCAACCCAGGGATTGAACCCGGGTCTCCTGAACTGCAGGCAGATTCTTTACCGCTCAGCCACCAAGGAAGCCCTGAAGTCTGGACACACCCTCCTGGGTCTGGGAATTGCTGGAGTGGCACGGAGGCCCAGCGTCAGGTGGACCTTTAAAGGCCACTGCTGCAGAATGGCACCATCTCCAGGTGCCAGCCGGAGCCGTGGCGACCAGCTGGCAAGCGGCACACTCCAGTGTGGCATCCTGGCTGGGCGGGCACTCTCTGGGTTCCCGTCAAACCTGTTTCTCCAGTCCGCCATCAATCGAATGCCGCACCTGACACTTTCCCAAATGCCTCCTTTACATTAACCAGAGTCAGTCTCCGCTGACGGGGCTGCCAAGAGCCCTGCCTGCTGTACCTGGTCACCGACCCCCTCCCTCCAAGGAGCTCCTTGGTTGCCAGCTTCCTTCAGGGCCATTCCAGGCCCCAGGCAGGTCTAACAGCCTCCACCCTCAAGGGAAAGGCCAGGATTCCCATCTCTCCCCTCCAGGAGATTTCAGAGCAAATTTCCAATGTCTTTTCACACTCCTTCAACAGTTAAGTTCCTAAGAATCAGCATAATTGGTATTCTTTGTAATCCCATGTATTTTCATTTGTGCTTCTAAAACCATTATCCTGAGAAGAGGTCCACACTCTTCCCTTGATGCCAGAGGGGTCCAGGACACCAAGAAGGTGAGGACCCTCTGAACTGTAGCCCCCAGACTGCTGGTACCAGTATTCCTTCATCTACAACGTAGGTCTCCTTCGCCTTAGGATCTGGTTGGAGGACCATCCCATCCTCCCTGCATGGTTCTTATTGGAAGAAGGTCCTTAGTTCTTCCAGGGCTGAGCTCCTGTCTCCACTCTGTAGAGCCAGGCAGTCCCTAGAGAGAAGTCATTGTCACATGATTCACTCTCTAGTATCAGCTCATTGATTAAGGAAGCAAGACTCCTGACCCAAACCTGGCCAACCAGTTCCTTCTCCGCAGTTGTCTTTTTAAAACTAGAACTGGGGGAAACTGTTACAGCCTCCCTGGTGGGGACTCATGAGTTAAGAGTAGTTTTGTTTTCCACAAAGTGGGGGAAGGAAATTTGAGTAGGAAAGGAAGCTGAAGAGACAGAGGAAAGGCGTAAAACGGGGTGGGGCGGTGGGGAGGGAGCTGGCAGCATCCTGACCCCTGGCCCAGCTGCGGCCCTGCCCAGTAGCAATCTGGTTATCCATTGTCTGCTTGAGCTTCCCACTTTTTTTGGCCTAAGCTGGTTGGAAACAGAGTTTGTCCCCATTTGTCTTGTTCCCACTGAACCTCCAGGGTCCTCACAGTGCCTGGTGCATAGTAGGTATGCAGTCAACCCCAGTCAATGAATGAATGAACAACCACGCACATGCAAAAGAAGAAAGAAAGTCCAAGGTACAGAGGGGAGAGGGGTTAACTCTACGTGGGCAGACATCAGGAACTGCCTGGGGTGGGAGGAGATATTCAAAGTGGGATTTGAAGGGTGAATAGGAGTTCTCTGGATGACGATTGTAGGGGGAAGAGGTTAGTGAAGACAACAGGGACTAGGCTGAGAAAGAATTAATATCAGATACAAACTTAGGACTTGTACATATAGGGGCTGATCTGGGGCTAAATCCTGTATTCCTGATGATGCCAGAGCTGCAACCGGGTATCACCCATGTAAGTGAGTGTCTGGCTGCCCTTTGGCTCCCCTCATGGCCCTGTGCATCTGGGTATCACCCATGTGAGTGAGTGCCTGGGCACCCTTCAGCTCCACTCATGGCCCTGGTTCTCCTCCCACCCACCCAGCAACACTCCTACAACTGCCCTCACAGGGGGCCCTGATAAGCCCCCCAGATCCGGAAGACAGATCCCTTTCAGTCCTGATCCTCCCTAACCTCTGAGCAGCTTTCCACACTCTGACCTTGCCCCACACTGCTGCTCCTTGGCAGCTCCTTCACTGTCCCCCTGGGGTCTCCTCTCCCAGCCCCACCCCCATTCCTTAATTATCCGTGGCCTTCCAGGCCTCTTGCGCCGCCCTCACCGGGGACGCCCTCATCAGCTCCTGTAGCTTTGCGGACCACTTAGTACTGCAGCCTCCCGGAGTTCCAGCTCCATCAGCTCCAGAACCTCCTCTCCTCCAGACTGCAGCAAACCCCTCAGACCCAAATAGGACTCTTCACCCTACCCCTCCTGCCCATCGTTTGTATCCGTGTTCTGATTGTGGACACTTTGCCCATCTACCTGCCATAAGGAGCAGATTCCTGGCCCCACAGAAGAGAAGAAGCAGACTGGCCGAGGGACGGGGCTGAGCACAGAGACGGGTCTGCCTGACTCGGGTCCCACTGCTTGGTTAGGACGCAGGACGTGGCAGTGTTTCTCACCTCTGACCCCCGGGGCCTCCTGGGGCTGGGGCAGTAAATGTTGACCCAGTCAATTTCCACCACGCTTGGAAGTAGCGGTCAGCTGCTGACCACACTGTCAATTATTCAGGCTCCATGGGACTCCTGCAAGAACAACGGTTTAACTAAAACACAGCTCCGTCGTCCTCACATGCCCAACTTGCCCTCAGAGGCCTGAAGAGGGATGGCCAGCCAGCCCAGGGCACCTCCCCAGGCCCTCGCTCCACCCCCCCACCCCACACCCTACACTTACATCCAGGATTTGCCAGGTTCCCTGTGCTCAAATCTCCTGCAGGTTTTCTCAGGCCAAGGCCTGAAGGGCAGAACCGGGACCAGTGGCAGGAAGCGACCTGAGGCACATTTCAGTTCAGTGCCCTGGGACACAGACTTTTCTTGTGACCAGAGGCAGGCACTCTGGGAGGGAGGGAGCCCCAGTGTAGTGGGTTCCTGCTAGTTCACACCAGGCTGTGGTGGGAGGGATGGTTATCCATGGGAGAGACCAGGGCTGCCTAGGAAAAATAACTAACATTTTAAGCTTGCTCTAACATTGCAGAACTCTCAATAGCACGTGTTGTCGCGTGGCCTTAAGTCTTTTTCTTGGAACCAAGTGGTACATTAAAAAAAAATGTGTTCACTTGATAAACAAGTCAAGGACTTTACTGGGGCTCCAGGGTGAGGCAAGAGTATCAGTTCAGCCCTGCCCTCCAGTAATAGATGTTGTTCAGTCGCTCAGTTGTGTCCAACTCTTTGCAACCCCATGGACTGCAGCACTCCAGGCTTCCCTGTCCTTCACTATCTCTGGGAGTTTGCTCAAATTCATATCCACTGAATCAGTGATACTATCTAACCATCTCATCCTCTGCCACCCCCTTCTCCTTTTGCCCTCAAGCTTTCCCAGCATCAGTGTCTTTTCTAATGAGTTGACTCTTCACAGGAGTAACAGGCAAGTTTGGTCTTGGAGTACAAAATGAAGCAGGGCAAAGGCTAACAGAGTTTTGCCAAGAGAATGCACTGGTCATAGCAAACACCCTCTTCCAACAACACAAGAGATGACTCTACACATGGACATCACCTGATGGTCAATACCAAAATCAGATTGATTATATTGCAGTTTGAATATGGAGAAGCTTTATATAGTCAGCAAAAACAAGACCAGGAGCTGACTGTGGCTCAGACCATGAGCTCCTTATTGCAAAATTCAGACTTAAATTGAATAAAGTAGGGAAAACCACTAGACCATTCAGGTATGACCTAAATCAAATCCCTGACAATTACATAGTGGAAGTGACAAATAGATTCAGGAGATGAGATCTGATAGACATCGTGCCTGAAGAACTATGGACAGAGGTTCATGACACTGTACAGGAGGCAGTGATCAAGACCATCCCCAAGGAAAAGAAATGCAAAACGGTTGTCTGAGGAAGCCTTACAGATAGCTGAGAAAATAGAGAAGCTTAAGGCAAAGGAGAAAAGGAAGGATACACCCATCTGAATGCAGAGTTCCAAAGAATAGTAGGGAGAGTCAAGAAAACCTTCCCAGGGGTCAATGCAAAGAAATAGAGGAAATAATAGAATGGGAAAGACTAGAGATCTCTTCAAGAAAATTAGAGATACCAAGGGAACATTTCATGCAAAGATGGGCACAATAAAGGACAGAAATGGTATGGACCTAACAGAAGCAGAAGATACTAAGAAGAGGTGGCAAAAATACACAGAAGAACTGTACAAAAAAGATCTTAATGACCCAGATAACCACAATGGAGTGATCACTCACCTACAGCCAGATATCCTGGAATGCAAAGTCAAGTGGGACTACGAACAAAGCTAGTGGAGGTGATGAAATTCCAGTTGAGCTATTTCAAATCCTAATAGATGATGCTGTGAAAGTGCTGCACTGAATATGCCTTCAAATTTGGAAAACTCAGCAGTGGCCATAGGACTGGGAAAGGTCAGTTTTCATTTCCAGCCCAAAGAAAGGCAATGCCAAAGGATGTTCAAACTACCACACAATTGAACTCATCTCACACACTAGCAAAGTAATGCTCAAAATTCTCCAAGCGAGGCTCCAATAGTACCAAGAACTTCCAGATGTTCAAGCTGGGTTTAAAAAGGCAGAGGAACCAGAGATCAAATTACCAACATCCTTTGGATCATCAAAAAAGCAAAGCAACAGAGTTCCAAAAAAACATCTACTTCTGTTTTATTGACTACACCAAAGCCTTTGACTCTGCGGATCACAACAAACTATGGAAATCACAACAAACTTGGAAAATTCTTCAAGAGATGGGAATACCAGACCACCTGACCTGCCTCTTGAGAAATCTATATGCAGGTCAAGAAGCAACAGTTAGAACTGGACATGGGACAATGGACTGGTTCCAAAATGGGAAAGGAGTACATCAAGGCTGTATATTGTCACCCTGCTTATTTAACTTCTGTGCAGAGTACATCATGCAAAATGGTGGCTGGATGAAGCATAAGCTGGAATCAAGATTGCCAAGAGAAATATCAATAACTTCAAATATACAGATGACACCACCCTTATGACAGAAAGTGAAGAGGAACTGAAGAGCCTCTTGATGAAAGTGAAAGAGGAGAGTGAAAAGGTTGACTTAAAACTCAACATTCAGAAAACTAAGATCATGGCATCTGGTCCCATCACTTCATGGCAAATAGATGGGGAAACAATGGAAATAGTGAGAGACTTTATTTTGGGGGGCTCCAAAATCACTACAGATGGTAACTGCAGCCGTGAAATTAAAAGACGCTTGCTCCTTGGAAGAAAAGCTGTGATCAACCTAGACAGCATATTAAAAAGCAGAGACATTACTTTGCCAACAAAGGTCCATCTAGTCAAAGCTATGGTTTTTCCAGTAGTCATGTATGGATGTGAGAATTGGACTGTGAAGAAAGCTGGGTGCTGAAGAATTGATGCTTTTGAACTGTGGTGTTGGAGAAGACTCTTGAGAGTCCCCTGGATTTCAAGAAGATCAAACCAGTTAATCCTAAAGGAAATAAGCCCTGAATATTCATTGGAAGGACTGTTGCTGAAGCTCCAGTACTCCAATATTTTGGCCACCTGATGCAAAGAACTGACTCCTTAGAAAAGACCTTGATGCTGGGAAAGATTGAACGGAGGAGGAGAAGGGGACAACAGAAGATGAGATGGTTGGATGGCATCACTGACTCTATGGATGTGAATTTTAGCAAGCTCTGGAAGTTGGTGATGGACAGGGAAGCCTGGCGTGCTGCAGTCCATGGGGTCGCAAAGAGTCAGACACAACTGAGCGACTGAACTGAACTGAACTGAACTGAGCTTCAGCATCAGTCCTTCCAATGAATATTCCACAGTTGATTTCCTTTAGGATTCAAGTAATAGTACTGAATGCTGATAATAAGGTGATTTACAAGGTGTCACGGAAGGTTCTAGACATGTGACGTGCTTCAAAGCACACTACCAACATAACCACCCGGAGGAGGCGGCTGCTGGAACTGTCTCCATTTTACAGGCAAGGAAAGATTTTACAGAGGAGGTGCAGAGCATGCAGCGCAAGGTCACGCCCCGGGAATCTGAGCCCAGGCGCCTGACTTTAAGCCCTCTGACCCAGGTTGTATGAGGGGCTTTGGTCAGGGTTAGGCAGACGATCACAGAAATAATGATCTAAGGACAGAGCCATGGAGGAGAGATCAGAACTAATCTATCCAGATTGAGGGGAGGGGTGACAGATCAGAGACAGCTTTCTTGAAGTGTCCTTGAAGCTGAGAGCTTCCAGAAGGGGAGTTCCACAGGGGAAGAGTCCAGGGAAGGAGGAACCTTCCAAGTAGGGGGCACTACCAGAGCGAAGATCCTGGGGTGCCAGTGCCCCCGCCAGGATACCCTCAGGGTGGCAGGCAGTGCAGACCAAGAGCTGTGTCTTAGCCACCTCCTGGCTGCACCCACTTCCTGTTTGTCTGCAGCTGTATTTTTAGATGTCTTACTTTCAGATGACACTGGTGGGCTAGCAGGATCTGGGCCCCCTCAGTCAGTTTTTTTATAGTCTCCCACCTCGGGTTTCTGCATCTCAGCCCATCCCCCAGGGTCCTGAGCTGAGGGGCCGATGGGAAGCGCCGGCTTCCTGTAATGCAGGTAACTGACTGGTCCACTGGGCATTGGGGCCACTCCAATGCCAGTCAACACCAGCTCTCTCCGCCTCTCCCTGCCAACTGCTTTCTCTCTTTCTTCCAGCCAGTTAAATTCCACTTCAGTCTAAGATATCTCTCTGTGCCAGACACTGGGCTGGGTACTGGAAAGACAGCCCTAAAAATGACAGGAGGCACCTTTAGCATCATATGTGCTAGAGTCAGGGTGAGTGTACATAATTCACAGTGCAGACTGGGACTCGTATGAGAGTAAAGAGGCCTTACTAATAATTATGGTGGGCTACTCATCTCACACGCTAGTAAAGTAATGCTCAAAATTCTCCAAGCCAGGCTTCAGCAATATGTGAACCGTGAACTTCCTGTTCAAGCTGGTTTTAGAAAAAGCAGAGGAACCAGAGATTAAATTGCCAACATCCGCTGGATCATGGAAAAAGCAAGAGAGTTCCAGAAAAACATCTATTTCTGCTTTATTGACTATGCCAAAGCCTTTGACTGTGTGGATCACAATAAACTGTGGAAAATTCTGAAAGAGATGGGCATACCAGACCACCTGACCTGCCTCTTGAGAAATCTGTATGCAGGTCAGGAAGCAACAGTTAGAACTGGACATGGAACAACAGACTGGTTCCAAATAGGAAAAGGAGTACGTCAAGGCTGTATATTATCACCCTGCTTGTTTAACTTCTATGCAGAGTACATCATGAGAAACGCTGGACTGGAAGAAACACAAGCTGGAATCAAGATTGCCGGGAGAAATATCAATAACCTCAGATATGCAGCTGACACCACCCTTATGGCAGAAAGTGAAGAGGAACTAAAGAGCCTCTTGATGAAAGTGAAAGTGGAGAGTGAAAAAGTTGGCTTAAAGCTCAACATTCAGAAAACGAAGATAATGGCATCCGGTCTCATCACTTCATGGGAAATAGATGGGGAAACAGTGGAAACAGTGTCAGACTTTATTTTGTGGGGCTCCAAAATCACTGTAGATGGTGACTGCAGCCATGAAATTAAAAGATGCTTACTCCTTGGAAGGAAAGTTATGACAACCTAGACAGCATATTCAAAAGCAGACATTACTTTGCCAACAAAGGTCCGTCTAGTCAAGGCTATGGTTTTTCCTGTGGTCATGTATGGATGTGAGAGTTGGACTGTGAAGAAAGCTGAGCACCGAAGAATTGATGCTTTTGAACTATGGTGTTGGATAAGACTCTTGAGAGTCCCTTGGACTGCAAGGAGATCCAACCAGTCCATTCTGAAGGAGATCAGCCCTGGGATTTCTTTGGAAGGAATGATGCTAAAGCTGAAACTCCAGTACTTTGGCCACCTCATGTGAAGAGCTGACTCATTGAAAAAGACTCTGATGCTGGGAGGGATTGGGGGCAGGAGGAGAAGGGGACGACAGAGGATGAGATGGCCGGATGGCATCACTGACTCGATGGACGTGAGTGTGAGTGAACTCCGGGAGTTGGTGATGGACAGGGAGGCCTGGTGTGCTGCAATTATGGGGTCTCAAAGAGTTGGACACAACTGAGTGACTGAACTGACAGTGTAAACCTGGGCAAAAAAGATGCAAGGTTGCCCCAGTTAAGTCTAGAAAGATGGAAAAGTGAGGGGCGACTTGACAATGGAGGACAAGTGGAGGGGAGTCTCGGCAGGGGGGATGGCATGTGTGAAGTCATGGAAGGGTGGGGACAAGTGGAGAGTTTACAGAGGCAGTGTGCTATGGAGAGTCCAGGGTGGCCTCCAGGTGGGAAAAGGTGGACAGTTTGGAACTGGGGCTTCCCTGGTGGCTCAGACAGTAAAGAATCTGCCTTCGATGCCGGAGACCCAGGTTGGATCCCTGGGTAGAACAGGGAGGCAAACACCCAGCAGCTCTGCTAGCTGGGCCCATGGCAGGCATCACTAATCGATCACAGCACTCTCCTTCCTGCTGATTCATCCTCACAGCCCTCGATACAGAGCCAGGGGCCAGTCACGACCAGTGGTCAGGCTGTGTACTATATGAAGCCAGCAGTGGCTAACAAGTGTGGACTTAGCTGGAGAGGAAGCTGGAGCTCAAGTTGAGAGAGGCCTAGAATGTGGGAGCAGGAGCTAGAATATTCCCTAGTATTAGGGAACCAGCAGAGGATGGTAGAGGGAGGGATAAAACTAGACTAACATTTGAGGAGTTTCAGGAAGGTCACTGCCATTGGTGGGAGGAACTGGGGCAGAGGAGGCAATGAAGGGCATGTCCAGGTGAGAAGAGATGGGCCCAACTGAACGCTGAACAGGGAGCAGAGAGGTGGATCTGACGGTCTAGGAGAGGTTTGTTGCAGGGGCAGTGAGAAGAGAAAGGTGGTTAGGATGACTCCGTGGTCTCTGGGGTCCCGGCCCAGCGTGGGCAGGTGGAACAGCACAGCGGGAGGTCCTGATAGGAATCTTTGTCCAGAAATCACCCTGAGACTCTGGGCCCCTGTAGGAGAGAGGCCCAACAGGTTTGGTGGGTTTACCACTGAGAGTATCAGAGCCTGGAGAAATTTGCCTTTTGAGGAAACTAACAATCGCAATATGCCTCTGTCCCCCACTCAGAGACCTGCAGGGAGAGGGCAGGAGAGCAGGTGCCCGGTGGTTCTCCCCAGCATGGAGAAATGGGAGCCCACAGGTACTGACTGTAAAGTCTGGGGGTGACTGCAAGAAGGGGAGACTGACATGTCTTTACCCAAATGGTATGGACTTAGCCATGGACTGCCACCTGCCCTAAGACCACCACAGGGGGACGTGACGACACAATGCCAGGATAGAGTCCTTTGGATTCTGGTACCTGGGAGTTAGAGAGGTCAAGCCAAGCACAGGATGTGGGGAATTGGGAGGAGGTGGAGGTGATGGGCTCCCTGGAACCTTCTTAGCCTGGGGCTGGGGTCTCGGCACTGGAGGGATGTGGCTGAGGGGTCACTGGAAGGTGTAGCTTTGTCTGGGAGGGACCAATTGTGCCTGGGGGAGAGGCCTGGGATTGGGTCCCTGGTCAGAGGGGCCTGGGGGCCTCCACTTACTACCTCCAGACCTGCAGACACCACAGCCATGACTTACAGGAGGGGAACCACAGCCTGGCCAGGTGCTGCTAGAGGGATGGTCATTTCCCTGCTTCTGCTCCCCTGACCCCAACCCTGGGGGGTGAGCCCAGAGGAAGGGTATGTATGTGTGTGTGTGTGTGTGTGTGTGAGAGAGAGAGAGACAGACCCCACACTCACACAGAAGAAGTGTGTGTTTGTGTGTATGTGTGACAGATCTCACAATCACACAAGGAAGGGTGTGTGTGTGTGTGACTGTGTGACTGTGTTTGACAGACCCCACACTCACACCTCCAGCCCCCAGAGCTCCCAGCTTAGCTTACCTTGTGGAGGAAGAAGAAAGTTTGGGATCAAATTTGAGCCTGAAGTTTTGAAATGACCAGACCTTAACGAGAGAAAGATTGCTTTCATAATCAAAAGCTGTCTGAACGTTTGAAACTGGACCAAATACTATCAAAGGTGCATAACTCCCCACTGGTGGAGGGGTTTGCAGAGCCCAGCTGGTCGCTGTTATTGAAAACATAAAGCTGTGCCATAATTGTAACCCAGGGACCTGAAAGTCCTTAATAAACCGTCTATGAGGGGAACACAAAAAACGGTCTGATTTGAAGGGGAAAGATGGTTAGAAATCAGGACAGAATGAGGCTTTTTTGAATGGCTCAAGCAGAGGGACCCAGGAAGCGGGACACCTATCTCTCCACTCACCCCTCTCTGCACGGTCTGGGGGCAGCCTATCTCAGGAAATGCAGGTCACCGTGTTATTGGTTGGTGCCGGTAACACCCTCAGATCAATGGCGAGCCCGCCTCCCAACCCAGGTTGGTTTAAGGACCAAGGAGACCTCTCCTCCAAGGCCGAGGCCAAATCTCAGGATCCCATCACCTTCACTGGGCCAGGTGGGATAGGCCTGACGCAGCGTCACGTGGATGACTTTCCAGAGAGGAAGCACCTAGCAGCAGAGAGCTCAGGCCGCACTTAGCCAACCACCTCTGCAGCCAGGGTGGGAAGACAGCAGAAGGAGAGCGCAGGCACAGGAAGAGCAGAGTTTCAACATAAGAGACACAGGCATGGGCGGGATCGGATTCCCCCAGCGCCCACCCACTGGTAAACAGGGCTAGTTGGGGACCTGACCTCAAGGTCTAGCTCTCTCCTGGGGGTCAGGGGACGTAAGGAGAGAAAGGACTGCGGAAGGGAGTATTGCTCCCCAGGCCTAGGGCTGCAGAGGGGAGTGTGAATCAGGGCCTCTGAGGCTGAGGGGTCTGTGGCAATGCGGGGGCAGGGATGGGTACGAGGTCGGGGACTCTCGGAAGGTGGACATCTGGGCATCATCAGATAGAAGGGACGCTGCAGCCTCGGAGGGAAAGCAGGATGGGAGAGGACGGGAAGGGAGCCTCGGAGGAGCCAATGGAACGTTCAGGAGAGGGAGGAAAAGCTGCGGGAACTCGCCTGAGAGCGGGGCAGCCGCCAGATCCTGGCCGGGCTCTGGCCCCTCTGGCAACTGACAAGACGCATCTCTCAGCTGCTCTGGGAAACCAAACAGCCTTGAGCCTGCCCAGGTGGGCGGCGGGTCAAGTTTACCTCCCTGCTTCCTGCGCCCCTCCTCCGGCTCTGGCTGCCTCTCAGGGCCGCCTCTGAGACAGCCCCCCATACCCCCTCCCCCTCAGGGCCCAGCGTTCCAGGCTTTCCCCTCATCAGAGTTCACCAGGCAGGTCTGAGTCTCTCACCGGAGTCCCTGGCCAAGTTCAGCCTGGCTCGCTGCCCCCGTGTCTCCTCGGCTTACAGCAGGAGCCAGTTGAGGCCCATTTGCAGACAGAGCCACATGCCAGGCCTGGGACCCTCCCCACCGAAGGTAGCGAAGCCAGCCCACTCCCCCTAAGTTCATCCGTGTCAGTTCCTGCAAGAGGGCTTATGCTCCGGCTCAGACACTCGGACCCAAGGAACCCAAGTCCCTCCCTGGCCCCTTTCTCACCTAAGTCATTGGCCCACTCCATGCTCTGTGTAAACTGGAGTCGATCTTCAAAACCGCCAGCCCAAGGCTTGGGGCATGGGGAGGCTAATGGGGAACTGGGGCGTCTCTCAGCTTCAGTTTCCCCTCTGTACGTAACCCATGTATCAGCTGGGCTACCCACCCCCAATCCTTTATGATTTCAAAAATATCAGTTCAAAGCCATATTCCACACCCTGTGGGAATGCAAAGATACCGCCTATGCTTTGGAGCACTCTGGTTTATGTTTTCTCCCTCCCTTCTGCATCAGAGCAGCGACTTCTGCTAAATTCGTTTAGTGTCTGGATCGGGCCTCTGACCCAGGTCTGCTGTTTTGTTTTCACAGCGCCCTGACTGAGACGTGGAATGTGGCCGTCGCCTTCTGCTATTTCCACCAGAAACCCACCGCAGAGGTATTTGTGTAGAAGGCAGGCAGAGGGAGATTTCGGGAAGTCAGAGGGAAGGTTTCAAGTGCGACAATAAAAACTTCAAACAGACATTGGACAGTCCTGTTCTTTAAAGTTTCACCCCGGAGAAGTTTTCATGGACCCCTTTATCTCACACAGTTCCCCAGCCTGGCTCTTTTCTTTTCCTTTAAAAAAATTTTTTTAATTGAAGCATAGTCAATGTGGGCTTCCCTGGTAGCTCAGCGGTAAAGGATCCGCTTGCCAATGCAGGAGACGTGGGTTTAATCCCTGGGTCGGGAAGATCCCCTGCAGAATGAAATGGCAACCCACTCCAGTATTCTTTCCTGGAGAATCCCATGGATGGAGGAGCCTGGCATTCTACAGTCCATCAGGTCACAAACGGCTTTGACATGACTTAGCTGTTAAACAGCAACGACATGGTCAATGTACAATATTATATAAGTTACAGGTGTACAATATAGTGATTCACAATTTTTAAAGGTTATACTTCATTTTTAGTTGTTATAAAATATTGGCTATATTCCCTGTGTTGTACAATAATCCTGGCTCTCTTCCTCATCTTCTTTTTCACACCTCTCTTCCTTGAGACTCAAAATAGTCCAGTGGTTAAATGCAAGAGTTCTGCTCCCATATGGCCTGACTCTGTGAGCCTGGCTTTGCATCTCATCAGCTATGTGATAATATGAGAGTTACCTAACCTCTCTGAACATCAATTTCATCTTTCTCTGAGGATAATAAAAGCTGAAGATAACAGGATTGGTGGTGAGGATTTCATAAAGCAATCCATGGGAAGCCCTTAGCAGAGTGTTAATAATGTCAGCTATTATTATTTTTCAGTTCAGTTCAGTCACTCAGTTGTGTCCGACTCTTTGCAACCTCATGAATCACAGCATGCCAGGCCTCCCTGTCCATCACCAACTCCCGGAGTTCACTCACACTCATGTCCATCGAGTCAGTGATGCCATCCAGCCATCTCATCCTCTGTCGTCCCCTTCTCCTCCTGCCCCCAATCCCTCCCAGCATCAGAGTCTTTTCCAAGGAGTCAACTCTTCGCATGAGGTGGCCCAAGTACTGGAGTTTCAGCTTTAGCATCATTCCTTCCAAAGAAATCCCAGGGCTGATCTCCTTCAGAATGGACTGGTTGGATCTCCTTGCAGTCCAAGGGACTCTCAAGAGTCTTCTCCAACACCACAGTTCAAAACCTTCAATTCTTCAGCGCTCAGCCTTCTTCACAGTCCAACTCTCACATCCATACATGACCACAGGAAAAACCATAGCCTTGACTAGACGGACCTTTGTTGGCAAAGTAATGTCTCTGCTTTTGAATATGCTATCTAGGTTGGTCATAACTTTCCTTCCAAGAAGTAAGCATCTTTTAATTTCATGGCTGCAGTCACCATCTACAGTGATTTTGGAGCCCCACAAAATAAAGTCTGACACTGTTTCCACTGTTTCCCCATCTATTTCCCATGAAGTGATGGGACCGGATGCCATGATCTTCATTTTCTGAATGTTGAGCTTTAAGCCAACTTTATCACTCTCCACTTTCACTTTCATCAAGAGGCTTTTGAGTTCCTCTTCACTTTCTGCCATAAGGGTGGTGTCATCTGCATATCTGAGGTTATTGATATTTCTCCCGGCAATCTTGATTCCAGCTTGTGTTTCTTCCAGTCCAGCGTTTCTCATGATGTACTCTGCATAGAAGTTAAATAAGCAGGGTGACAATATACAGCCTTGACGTACTCCTTTTCCTATTTGGAACCAGTCTGTTGTTCCATGTCCAGTTCTAACTGTTGCTTCCTGACCTGCATACAGATTTCTCAAGAGGCAGGTCAGGTGGTCTGGTATGCCCATCTCTTTCAGAATTTTCCACAGTTTATTGTGATCCACACAGTCAAAGGCTTTGGCATAGTCAATAAAGCAGAAATAGGTGTTTTTCTGGAACTCTCTTGCTTTCCATGATCCAGCGGATGTTGTCAATTTGATCTCTGGTTCCTCTGCCTTTTCTAAAACCAGTTTGAACATCAGGAAGTTCACAGTTCATGTATTGCTGAAGCCTGGCTTGGAGAATTTTGAGCCTTACTTTACTAGCGTGTGAGATGGGTGCAATTGTGTGGTAGTTTGAGCGTTCTTTGGCATTGCCTTTCTTTGGGATTGGAATGAAAACTGACCTTTTCCAGTCCTGTGGCCACTGCTGAGTTTTCCAAATTTGCTGGCATATTGAGTGCAGCACTTTTACAGAATCATCTTTCAGGATTTGAAAGAGCTCAACTGGAATTCCATCACTTCCACTAGCTTTGTTCATAGTGATGCTTTCTAAGGCCCACTTGACTTCACATTCCAGGATGTCTGGCTCTAGATGAGTGATCACACTATCAATTATTATTTTTAACCCCCTCCAAATTTTCCTACTTTCCTAGACAGAACAATTCAAACTTCTCAGGCCCTGTCCCAAATCTTGCCATCTTTGCATATTCAAGTCCAGGAAGTCTCAGGCACAGAAGGACTGTTCTTTGAACACGATTGGCCCTCCTTTACTGGCAATCAGCCAAGGTTGTGAATGAGCTCCATCACAGGTAAAGGGGCTGAACAGTGACCCCCAAGCCAATAGGTACTAAACAAATCCTATGCCTTTCTTCCTCTTTCTCTCCTCCTCCCCTCCCCTAACCCCAAAAGGCTGAAAGTAAACAGCACTAAGGGCTTCCCAGGTGGCTCAGTGGTAAAGAATCTGCCTACCAATGCAGGAGACGCTGGTTCAATCCCTGAGTTGGGAAGATCCCCCACAGGAGGAAATGGCAACCCACTCCAGTATTCTTGCCTGGAAAATTCCATGGGCAGAGGAGGCTGGTGGGCAACAGTTCATGGGGTCACTAAGAATCCAACATGACTGAGCACACACACACCACCAAGGCATGTACGAACAGCACTAACAGCAGTGGCAGATCTGGGGCCTAATGGGAATCTGTCTCCAACATTACTGAACTTTTGGGAAGGAGTTGCTGTCTTTCAGGGGTCTCTATACAGCCTGGAGTTTCTGGGGCCATCTTGTCTACCTCTTGGGAAACCCTGCCTAATGAGGATGCCTAATGAGGATGCCAACACAGAGAAAAAGAGACTACTTCTCAGTGATGTCATCTGAGGTTCTAAATTCTGCCATACCTGGATTTATCCCTTGAGTTTTCTGATGTTGTGTGCCCAGAGATCTCCCATTTCTTGTTTAAGCTAATTTGATACAAAATTAGATCAATACAAAAGTGAATGAATCTTGACTAGTGAAGAATTTCAACTAAAAATGGAGTGTATAATAAAACAAGGGGGAATGTCATGGAATCCACTGCAGAAAGCACAGCCAGAAACCAAAGGAATGAACAGGCTGCTTCTGACTCCACATCTCTCGCTCTTGACCTCTCTCCCTGAGGCCACATAATCTCCCATTCCTGCTTTTTCTCTGCATATCTCCTTTTTTTCCCCTCTGCAGATCAGTGTTTCTGCTGACTCATTGGCTCATCTAGAAAAGGTCCCAGGACTGATTATTACTGGCGCAGAATTGGTCACGTGACCCTAAACCATTATTGTGATTGGCCAAACAGGGGCCATTACCTCTGGCTGGGTCCAGGCCCACCTAAACCAAATAGACTAAGAGAGGGTGAAGAATGGACTTAAAAAATCTAATTACTGTTTTCAGAATAATGGAGACTGAATGCCAAATACTGCTCTGCCCCCTGACAAGTCTCTGTATGGAGTTAAGTGAGTTTCTGTTTTACAAATCAATGGAGCCCTGAGTAAGCTCAGGGCTAGTCCCTTGTCCTAGAGGAATGGTTCTAATGGAAGCTTTCACCTGTGACAGCAGCTTATGGAGGGCTGGTTTCGCTTGGGCTTTCACTAATCTCCATTCAAATCACACATTGAGCCAGAGGGGACTGGTTCTGACTCAGCCCAAGCAGGAGGCCTTCCCTTGGCATCATTGGAGTTTTATAAAGGTCCTGTTACATGGAATCATAAGGAGGCAGGGAGTCCAAGGAGAGAAGTCAGGGAGAGAGGAGGGGATCGTAGAAGAGCCAGCCTCTGAGCAAGTCCTTCAAGGATGGACAGAAAGAACTTCTCAAGGCTGCAGTTAAGAAGACAAGTAGTTGCAAGTGTTGGCGAGGATGTGGGGAACTTGGAGCCCTCACACACTGCTGATGGAAATGCAAAATAGTGTACTCGCTTTGGAAAACAGCCTGGCAGGTCGTCAAAAAGTTGAACATAGAGCTACTGTATGATCCAGTCATTCTACTCCTAGCTGTATACCCAGGAGAAATGAAAATGAGTCCATGCAGAAACTTTTACATGAATTTTCACAGCAGCATTCTTCATAATTGCCCAAAAGAAGAAACAACTCAACTGTCTGCCAGCTGATGAACGGATAAATAAAAACGTGGTTTGTCCACACAATGGGATATTATTCCATCATAAGAGGAAATAAAGTACTGATATCTGCTACAATGTGATTGAACCTTGAAAATCTTAAGTGAAAGAAGCCAAGGGACTTCCCTGGTGGTCCCAACACAGGGGACCTGGGTTCAATTCCTGGTCAGGGAACTATATCCCACAGGCTGCAACCCAGAGTTCACGTGCTGCAATGAAGATCAAAAATCTTGCATGGGACAACCAAAAACAGTCAAATAAATAAATAAAAATATAAAAAGAGAAAGAAACCAGTGACAAAAGACCATATGTTGTATGATTCCATTTATGAAATGTCGGGCATAGAAAAATATATACAGGCAGAATGTAGATGGGGGATTGTCTATAGGTGTGGGGGGAGGAGTTGGTGCAAAAAAAAAAAGTGAATGATGCTAATAGGGATTTGGAGGGGGATGTTGCAAATTGGAGTGATGGTTTTGTAATTGTGAACACAAAATATTCAACAAAACATTGAATTGTACACTTTAAACAGGTGGTGAATTATATTGTATGTGAATTATTATCTCAGGATAGCTATTAGCAAAGAAGAAGAATAGAATATATCTAGAGGTAGGAGAAGGGGGCCTAAGCTGCAGAGCAGCCTGGAAACTCCAAGATGTCAGGATCACCCATCTGATCAGCTGGCCACCCTGCCCGCCCCTCGTCCCTTGGATTCCAAAACAAGTGAAGGGAATTGGGGGCTGAGAGTCCAGCCCTGAGGTGCAAAGAATGACAGTCAAAGGAAAAAGGGGGAGAGAAGAAACTCTATCTCCAAGGCCAGAGGTGGGTAGGAAGCTCCACAAGGAAGCAGAGGGTCCTGGTGATTGATGCCAGTCTGGGTCACTGGCTCAAGTGCCGGGGAGAGATCAGAGATCTGGTAGCACAGGACCGTGACATGTGTGGGTTCCTCGGTGTGAAGGCTTGGTCCTGGACGACCCCCTCCACTGTCACCCACTGCCTGTCTGTGGAGATGGTTCCAACATGGCCTTTGGCTGCAGCTGGTTGCACAGGTACGGACCTCTGACCCCAGCTGAACCAGCCTTAGTCCTCTCTCTGGAATTTGGGACCTTGACAGAGGAAGAGGCGTTCTCTTCAACAGGCTAGCTCACGTGAGCTAGAAGGTAGTGAAGGGCCGAGCCTCCTCCCCCTACTCCCCGTGGGTAAGGCTGAAAAGAAGAGGGCGCTGCTTCCCCAGCTGTTGGGAATGTTCTGAGGTCCCCATGGAAGGAGCTGTAAAGTGCGAGCACCTGGGAGCACTTGGGCAGCGTGGGGCTCTGTGCACCTTGTCGGGAGAGCCCAGAGAGACTGGAGCTGCAGCAGAGAAGCAGGTAAGGAGGGTTCTCGAAGAAGCAGCACTAGTGGGGGAAGGTGGAGAGGGGCTGGCTGTCCCAGCAACTTCCCTGGAGAGGGGTTTGGAAATCACAGACCAGGGCCATTGGTACCCACTGCCCTTGGCCACAAGTCCTAGGGAAGCAAAAGTTCCCTAGGAGCAGCAACGTGACGGCCTTGTTAATGTGGTGAAGAGTAGATATTCTGTGCCAGCAGGCCCATTATACTTTTCAAAGCATAGTCACCTCCACAGTCTCATTTGCTCCTTCCCCAGATATGTTAGAGAAAGATGTAGCATTCTCTGAGAGCTGCCAGGCCCAGGCCCCTTCTAGAGTAAAGCTGCCTGGCTGACCCACCCTTGCACACTGGATTAAGGTGTGTACCCAACACAAAGGTAGCCACCCCACAGGTGGGCCAGTGGCCTGGGGAGGAGCCTGGCTGAGCCCCATGTACTGAGCACAGATAACAGTGACCAAAGGAGCCAACGTGCTTCCCTCTCGGGGTTTGAGAGGCAGCCTCCGGAGAGAGGCAGAGCTCTGTTTTTGCAAGGCCAGAAGCCAAGAGACACAGTAAGAGAACAGAGATCGAAAGCCAGGAATGAATAAGAAGTGGTGGCGGCGGCAGCCAGGAGATGGGATAAAGGTAGGAGAGAGGCACTGGGGGGGTGAAGCAGGGAGCACGACGGCTGAGATGGGGGGAGTCAGCTTGGAGGGGCCCTAGAGCAGACCAGCTTTGGCAGATGGCACTCCGTGGCCTGGCACCAGAGAAGCACTGGACCCTCAAGGGCCTGTCTGCACAAAATGGAGTCGGGAGGCTTAGATTGCGGTCTTCGTTGTTGTCCTGAGCCTCCTTATCAGGAACCCTCAGGGACCACCTGAGTCACTGCTAGTCCTTAAGGCTGCCTCGTATACCCACCCATGAATCTCTGGCCCAGCCAGAGGAGGCCATTCCTGGCCAAGGTCAGCACATCTCAGCGGGGTCCTTCCTCTTGTCTGCCCCTGTACCCTCTCTTCTTCAGAGGGGTCCTTGTCAGGGGCAGACCACAGGGAAGACCTGTGATGTGGTGACATCAGTCAGGCCTTCAGCCTCAGGGATAAGTCTAGAGAGGTACCCAAAGCGTCAGTGAGAAGCTGATCAAATTAAGTCAAGACACGAAGGAAACTTCTCTTCTTCCTTCTTTTCGTCCTTTGTTTACTCAAGTAAACTTGACTCTCAAATGTGTCACTGATTCAGGCACCCAGCAGAGTCCAATCAACTATGACCAAGGGACCAGGGTTATTAATACTCATGGCTCCCGGGGCTCAACCCTGGTGCTGGGTCTTCTTGGAGGAAGAGGGAACAGGGTGCAAATTAAGACCTAAAATATGTGCACTAAGCAGAGAGATAAAATCAGGGGATGGGAACTAACATTTTTAAAAAATTGATAAATGTCGAGTGCTGTCCATACAGTTTTCAGTTTACTTAAGGCTTCCCAAGAACTCTGCGAGATAAGCATTAATAGCCTTGTTGCACAAATGAGGGAAGTTAGGCTTGGAAAGTTATGGCGATAGCCCAAGACGTTGAATCTAGTAAGGGGTGAGGCTGGATGAGAGTTCAGTACCATCCAAGGCCAGAGGTTACGCTCTTTCCTCTGTACCACACTGCCTGGCACTGATTGGAAATGATGTTTCTGCCCTTGCTTTGCTGAGTCTCAAAACCCCACCAACTCCGTTTCACCGAAGGGCCTTTGAAACTTTCAAGCTCACATTCATCATCATTCATCCGTCGCTCAGTAGTATCCAACTCTTTGCGACCCTGTGGACTGCACCACGCCAGGTTCCTCTGTCCTCCACTGTCTCCCCGAGTTTGCTCAAGTTCATGTTTATTGAGTCAGTGATGCTATCTATCTCATCCTCTGCCACCTTCTTCTCCTATTGGCTTCAATTTTTCCCAGCATCAGGGTCTTTTCTTATAAATCAGCTCTTTGCATCAGGTGACCAAAATACTGGAGCTTCAACATCAGTCCTTCCAATGAATATTCAAGGTTGATTTCCTTTAGGACTGATGGGCTTAATATCCTTGCAGTCCAAGGGACTCTCAAGAGTCTTCTCCAACATCACAATTCAACAGCATCAATTCTTCAGTCCTCAGCCTTCTTTATGGTCCAGTTCTCACACCCATACATGACTACTTGAAAAATCATAGCTTTAACTATATGGACCTTTGTGGGCAAAGTGATGTCTTTCCTATACATTATCTAGGTTTGTCAGAGCTTTTCTTCCAAGGAGCAAGCGTCTTTTAATTTCATGGCTGCAGTCACTGTCCACGGTGATTTTGGAGCCTGAGAAAATAAAATCTGTCAGTGCTTCCACTTTTTCTCCTCCTTTTTGCCATGAAGTGGTGAGTTTGTTATCAAACAGACAAGGAAGTGGAGTCCAGAGAGAGTTAGTGTCCAGCCTGTAGCCATATAGGGATTCAAATGCAGAAAGGGGACAAGGATGTAGGTCTCCTAAGTCTGATGCTAGGGCCCTCCCCAGACGACATGCCACCTTGAGGGTGTCCTGTTCCATGGCTTCTTTTTCCCTGCAGAGCTGATTGGTGAGGCTGCCCCAGGCTGGTTCCTGCCTGGCTCTCTGATTCCACCTGCTTCTCTAGTTCCTCCTTCTGTCTGTCCCCTAAATGTAACCATTGGTGGCTCTCCTGGGAAGTCCCCTACCAAGAGTAATGTGGCTCCACAACTCTGCACTCAGGACTGCAGACTCCCCAGGGGCCATACTGTGTCTTTCATCTTTGACATTCCCTAAATTCCTGACCCAAACATCAAGGGAGTAAGCCATAAAGGCTGAGATAACTGTTGGATAAGATAAGATCATTAGGTTATGCATGCCTAAATTGCCACTGCATCCACTGACCCACCTCCATCCATCTACCCTCCCTCCACTATTCGTTCATTCACTTGTCTGTCCATCCATCTGTCCATTCATCTAACAAGGCTCATCAACAGGCCATACTTATTCACACCTCCATGCTCCCTCTGCCTACATGCTCTTTCTATCTTCCTTCATTTGACACTAACTCATCTTCCATCGCATCCTCTGGAGAACCTTTCCCAAAGCCCAGATTTGACTAAGAAACCTTGTGTCCCAAGAACACCTTTTACACTTACCACATTTTTTAAAGCCTTATTGAGATGTAACTCACAAATAAGCTCATACTTCAGTTCAGTTCAGTAGCTCAGTTGTGTCCGACTCTTTGAGACCCCATAATCGCAGCACGCCAGGCCTCCCTGTCCATCACCAACTCCCGGAGTTCACTCAGACTCACGTCCATCGAGTCCGTGATGCCATCCAGCCATCTCATCCTCTGTCGTCCCCTTCTCCTCCTGCCCCCAATCCCTCCCAGCATCAGAGTCTTTTCCAAGGAGTCAACTCTTTGCATGAGGTGGCCAAAGTACTGGAGTTTCAGCTTTAGCATCATTCCTTCCAAAGAAATCCCAGGGCTGATCTCCTTCAGAATGGACTGGTTGGATCTCCTTGCAGTCCAAGGGACTCTCAAGAGTCTTCTCCAACACCACAGTTCAAAAGCTTCAATTCTTCGGCGCTCAGCCTTCTTCACAGTCCAACTCTCACATCCATACATGACCACAGGAAAAACCATAGCCTTGACTAGACGGACCTTTGTTGGCAAAGTAATGTCTCTGCTTTTGAATATGCTATCTAGGTTGGTCATAACTTTCCTTCCAAGGAGTAAGCATCTTTTAATTTCATGGCTGCAGTCACCATCTGCAGTGATTTTGGAGCCCCACAAAATAAAGTCTGACACTGTTTCCACTGTTTCCCCATCTATTTCCCATGAAGTGATGGGACCAGATGCCATGATCTTTGTTTTCTGAATGTTGAGCTTTAAGCCAACTTTTTCACTCTCCACTTTCACTTTCATCAAGAGGCTTTTGAGTTCCTCTTCACTTTCTGCCATAAGGGTGGTGTCATCTGCATATCTGAGGTTATTGATATTTCTCCTGGCAATCTTGATTCCAGCTTGTGTTTCTTCCAGTCCAGCATTTCTCATGATGTACTCTGCATAGAAGTTAAATAAGCAGGGTGACAATATACAGCCTTGACGTACTCCTTTTCCTATTTGGAACCAGTCTGTTGTTCCATGTCCAGTTCTAACTGTTGCTTCCTGACCTGCATACAGATTTCTCAAGAGGCAGGTCAGGTGGTCTGGTATGCCCATCTCTTTCAGAATTTTCCACAGTTTATTGTGATCCACATAGTCAAAGGCTTTGGCATAGTCAATAAAGCAGAAATAGATGTTTTTCTGAAACTCTCTTGCTTTCCATGATCCAGCGGATGTTGTCAATTTGATCTCTGGTTCCTCTGCCTTTTCTAAAACCAGCTTGACCATCAAGGTCAGGGGCAGCAGCCGAGAGTGCCAGGCTGCGACGGCACAGGAATGGCCGAGAGGAGCTACCCCGCATCCGAGGTCAGGGGCGGCCACCAGGAGGAGCAACCCCACGCCTGAGGCCAGAGGCAGCGGGAGGACCAACCCCACGCCCAAGGAGCTGTAGCTGTGCAGGAGCAGGAGGGCCTAGAGGAGCTATCCCAAGTTGAAGGTCAGGAAGGGCGGCGGTGAGGAGATACCCCTCGTCCAAGGTAAGGAGCAGCGGCTGTGCTTTGCTGAAGCTTATACTGCTCACCAGTAAATGGAGAGAGGGGTTGTTGGAGCAAGGAATAGCGACTTTATTTTTATTTGGGAAGCCAGTAGACCAAGAAGATGGTGGATAAATATCCCAAAGAGCCATCGTCTCTGTGTTAGAATTCTAGGAGGGGAGGGAGTAAAATCCTGGTTCCAGTTAGACTCTGTAGGCGATGTGTTGATTTCTTCCCTCTTGCCACCCTGCACAGGTGGGCCTGATCAGAAGTTGAACAATGATATTTTAGCTTAACACTCATTACCTGGGTGGCAGGGTTCCCAGAGATGGGCAATTATGTATAATTTAAGGTTACAGACAACATGCCTTTGATGATTAACTTGCAGCAAAAGCAATAGAATACAAAGATTGAAGTAAAAGAAACATCCAATATGGAGTCAGATTTGTTTTTTCCTATAGTAATACCACAAAATTCATCCTTTTATAGTATACAGTTCAGTGGTATACTCACAGTTGTGCAACCATCACCACTAACTTCAGAATATTTTCATCACTCCATAAAGAAACCCTGTACCTACTAATCCCTTACTATTTCACCTCAACTTCTCCAACCCTTGGCAATCATGTGTCTACTTTCTGTCTCTATAGATTTGCCTACTCTGGAGATTTCATATAAATGGAATCATACCATATGTGGCCTTTCATTTAGTATAATGTTTTCAAGGTTCATCCATGTTGTAGCATGTGTCAACACACTTCTGCATTTTTGATAAGGGTTGAGAACATTTTGTTAGCTTTGGCCCATTCTGGTCCTCTGGTGAGCTCAATTAAAAAAAACAAAAAAAACAAAAAAAAAACAACCATAGGGTTGCAAAGTCTTAGAACTTCTCAAATTTAGAGCCAAAGTGGCTATTCTAGAGAGGTTATTGGAAAACCAAAGGCCAAAAAAAGTTGCTGGCTTTGAAGGTGGAGGAAGGAGCCACAAGTAGAGGAACACAGGCAGCCTAGAGAGACTAGAGATGAGAAAAGGGATTCACTCCCAGAGCCTCCATAAAGAATGCCACCCTGCCCTGCCCACATCTTCATTCTAGCCCGTTAAGACCCACAGGGAACTTGGACCCCCCAGAACTATAAGATAATTAATTTGTGTTGTTTGGACTTTGTGTATAACTCGGTTTCTGTTAACTTGTTACATACAGCATCAATAGGAAACTCCTACCGAGTTTGGTACCTGGAACTGGAGAGCAGGACTGCACCTCGCTCATCTCCGAAGCGTCGGGAGGTGCAACATACCAGGTAAGCGTTTAGATTCTGCCTCGGATGACCCACGGCTTACATTGTAGTGTTTGCATGTTGTGTATCCTTGAGTAAGTGATTCGTCCTCTCAACAGAATTTCCTCATCAGTAAAATGGAAATAACTGTGTTCCTTCACAAGACTGTCATAAAGATCGACATAGCTCTTAGCACAGTGCCAGGCCAATGGGGAACGCCAAATAAATAAATGCTGGCCAGTGTTACCACTGTTGCCATGCATCGTTGACTGTACTTTGTTTTAACGATTTTTTGTGTAAATATGTTGTTGTGTAGGTTCTGTATTTTTTACATTATCATTTGGGTGGGAGGGCTGTGTTGGGTCTTCACTGCTGTGTTGGAGCTTTCTCTAGTTGTGCTGAGCAGATGCTACCCTTCGTTGCGGTGTGTGGGCTTCTCACGGCGGTGGCTTCTCTTCCTGCAGAGGGCAGGCTCTGGGCACATGGGCTCAGTACTTGTGGTGTATGGGCCTAGTTGCCCAGTCGCATGTGGAATCTTAGTTCCCCAACCAGGAGTCAAGCCTGTGTCCCCCACATTGGCAGGTGGATTTTTTGCCACTGGACTACCTACGGAAATTCCACTTATTATTTTTTTTTTAATATTTATTTGGCTGCACCAGGTCTAAGTTGCAGTGTGCAGGATCTTTAGTTGCAGCATGTGGGACCTAGTTCCCTGGTCATGAATCGAACTCGGGCCCTCCCTGCATAGGGAGCACAGAGTTTTAGCCACTGGACCCCCAGGGAAGTCCCTCATTAACTGTATCTTGAACTGACCTTAATCAGAGCTAACTCTGTTTCCTCTTGTGGTATCTAAAGGGACAGAGTACTTGTGCTCAGTGTGGGCTGGAGTCCATACCAAGAACACTGGTTTCAAACCCTGGAAGGTCCAGACAGCAGTCATATTCCTCAGTCAGGTAGCTGTACCTGGTTCTAGATGTTTTCTAGTTTGGGGTGGTAAAACTACCAACAGCACAGAGAGAAGGGTGTCTCCATGTATGAGAAAGTGAGGGATGGAGCCAGGAAAAGGAAAAGAGATGCTAGGTGGAAGCCAAGTAGGAATCTGGCAACTGAGATTGGTCAGCATCTTGAAGGATGGGCAACAGGGAGGCTGGGTGGGTTCTTGAGCACACAACATTTACCCCAGTTCCCACGATGAATATTAAGCACTATGTCCACTAGGATGGAGAAGGCAATGGCACCCCACTCCAGTACTCTTGCCTGGAAAATCCCATGGATGGAGAGCCTGGTAGGCTGCAGTCCATGGGGTCGCAAAGAGTCAGACACGACTGAGTGACTTCACTTTGACTTTTCACTTTTATACATTGGAGAAGGAAATGGCAACTCACTCCAGTATTCTTCCTAGAGAATCCTAGGGATGGGGGAGCCTGGTGGGCTTCTGTCTGTGGGGTTGCACAGAGTCGGACACGACTGACGCAACTTAGCAGCAGCAGCAGCAGCCACTAGCATAGCTAAAACAAAGACAATAACAAGTGTTGATGAGGATGTGGAGAGATTAGAACCCTGTTACATGGCTGGTGGGAATGTAAAATGCTACAACTACTTTTGAAAACAGTTTGGCATGTCCTTAGATAGTTAAATATACAGTGGCCATAGTTAGTTAGTTCAGTCGCTCAGTCGTGTCCAACTCTTTGCAACCCCATGAATCGAAGCACACCAGGCCTCCCTGTCCATCACCAACTCCCGGAGTTCACTCAGACTCACATCCATCGAGTCAGTGATGCCATCCAGCCATCTCATCCTCTGTCGTCCCCTTCTCCTCCTGCCCCCAATCCTCCCAGCATCAGAGTCTTTTCCAAGGAGTCAACTTTTCACATGAGGTGGCCAAAGTACTGGAGTTTCAGCTTCAACATCAGTCCTTCCAATGAACACCCAGGACTGATCTCCTTTAGGATGGACTGGTTGGATCTCCTTGCAAGGGACTCTCAAGAGTCTTCTCCAACACCATAGTTCAAAAGCATCAATTCTTCGGTGCTCAGCTTTCTTCACAGTCCAACTCTCACATCCATACATGACCACAGGAAAAACCATAGCCTTGACTAGATGGACCTTTGTTGGCAAAGTAATGTCTCTGCTTTTGAATATGCTGTCTAGGTTGGTCATAACTTTCCTTCCAAGGAGTAAGCATCTTTTAATTTCATGGCTGCAGTCACCATCTACAGTGATTTTGGAGCCCCACAAAATAAAGTCTGACACTGTTTCCACTGTTTCCCCATCTATTTCCCATGAAGTGATGGGACCGGATGCCATGATCTTCGTTTTCTGAGTGTTGAGCTTTAAGCCAACTTTTTCACTCTCCACTTTCACTTTCATCAAGAGGCTCTTTAGTTCCTCTTCACTTTCTGCCATAAGGGTGGTGTCATCTGCATATCTGAGGTTATTGATATTTCTCCTGGCAATCTTGATTGCAGCTTGTGCTTCTTCCAGTCCAGCGTTTCTCATGATGTACTCTGCATAGAAGTTAAATAAGCAGGGTGACAGTATACAGCCTTGACGTACTCCTTATCCTATTTGGAACCAGTCTGTTGTTCCATGTCCAGTTCTAACTGTTGCTTCCTGACCTGCATACAGATTTCTCAAGAGGCAGGTCAGGTGGTCTGGTATGCCCATCTCTTTCAGAATTTTCCATGGTTGATTGTGATCCACACAGTCAAAGGCTTTGGCATAGTCAATAAAGCAGAAATAGATGTTTTTCTGGAACTCTCTTGCTTTTTCCATGATCGAGCGGATGTTGGCAATTTGATCTCTGGTACCTCTGCCTTTTCTAAAACCAGTTTGAACATCAGGAAGTTCACAGTTCACGTATTGCTGAAGCCTGGCTTGGAGAATTTTGAGCATAACTTTACTAGCATGTGAGATGAGTTCAATTGTGCAGTAGTTTGAGCGTTCTTTGGCATGGCCTTTCTTTGGGATTGGAATGAAAACTGACCTTTTCCAGTCCTGTGGCCACTGCTGAGTTTTCCAAATTTGCTGGCATATTGAGTGCAGCACTTTCACAGCATCATCTTTCAGGATTTGAAATAGCTCAACTGGAATTCCATCACCTCCACTAGCTTTGTTCGTAGTGATGCTTTCTAAGGCCCACTTGACCTCACATTCCAGGATGTCTGGCTCTAGGTCAATGATCACATCATCGTAATTATCTGGGTCATGAAGATCTTTTTTGTACAGTTCTTCTGTGTATTCTTGCCACCTCTTCTTAATATCTTCTGCTTCTGTCAGGTCCGTACCATTTCTGTCCTTTATCGAGCCCATCTTTGCATGAAATGTTCCCTTGGTATCTCTAATTTTCTTGAAGAGATCTCTAGTCTTTCCCATTCTGCTGTTTTCCTCTATTTCTTTGCACTGATCACTGAGGAAGGCTTTCTTATCTCTTCTTGCTATTCTTTGTGACCATATGATCCAGCAATTTCACTACTGTGTACTTGCCCACATCCACACATTTGTCCACACAAAAACTTATCCATGAATGTTTGCAGAAGCATTTTTTGTAATAGCCAAAAGGCAGAAACAACCCAACCTCTGTCAAATGGGGACTGAAGAAACAAAATGTGATCTATGCATACAATAGAATAATATTTGGCAATTAGAAAAGATTGAATGACTGAGACATACCACAACATGGGTAAATCTTTAAAACATGATGCTAAATTAAAGAAGGCAAACACAAAAGACCCCATGTTGTATGATTCTTTTTATATGAAATATCTAGAATAGGTAAATCCATGGAGACAGCAAGCAGATTAGTGGTTACCAAGGACTGGAAAGAGGGAAGAAAGAACAGGGGACTGTTCATGGTAACAGGGTTTCTTTGGTGGTGATAAAAATGTTCTGAAAACAGGTAATGGTAATGGTTGCACAACTCTGAGTATATCACTGAATTTCACACTTTAAAGGGTGAATTTTGTGGTGTGTGAATTATAATCTCAATAAAGCTGCTATTAAGTGCTGGAGAAGGCAATAGCAACCCACTCCAGTACTCTTGCCTGGAAAATCCCATGGACAGAGGAGCCTGGTAGGCTGCAGTCCATGGGGTCGCTAGGAGTTGGACACGACTGAGCAACTTCACTTTCACTTTTCACTTTCATTCATTGGAGGAGGAAGTGGCAACCCACTCCCGCATTCTTGCCTGGAGAATCCCAGGGACGGCGGGGCCTGGTGGGCTGCCGCCTATGGGGTCGCACAGAGTAGGACACGACTAGAGCGACTTAGCAGCAGCAGTAGCAGCAAATAAGTGCTACCCACCTTTGAGCACTTTCGGTGTGCCAGCGAGTGAGCTGAATACATGCTTGAGTTTGTTACCAGGCTTTAGGGTCAAGGCTGACCCGTTGAGGAGCCTGAGCTGGACTCGTGTGACTCCTACCTTCTTGGAGGGAGGCAAGGAGCAGAGAGGCCCAGTTTGGCAGACAGGTAGATAAGGGAGTGATCAGAGGGGTAAGCATCCCTGAGACATGAGGGCACCTGAGAAAAGTCAAGTCACTTGAATTCAGAGAGCCGGTCAGAAAGCGTGTCCATCTGTGGCTGCCAGATGTCAGGCCTCCAGAACAGGGAGCCTGGCCTGCTGTCTACTCTTTGGCCCTCTGGACCCCAGAGGAAACCTTGGTGACTTAAAGCAGGAGAATAACCTTCCAGTTGGTGGAAAATGAATTGAGGAGGAGGCTAAAAGAGAACCAGAGAGATGAATTAGGAGGCTGGAGTCATCACCTGGAAGTGAGATAACTTAAACTCCAAGGGGAGATGGGCCATGTAATTAGGGTTCACCAGAGAAACAGAACCAACGGGATATATATACATATACATCTATACCTCTGTCTCTATCATCTCTATCTGTATTTATAGCAAGTGATTTATTGTACGGAACTGGCTCATACAATTATAGAGGTTAAAAACCCCTCAAGTCTGCATTTGTCAACCTGGAGACCCAGGAAAGCCTGTGATATAATTCCAGCCTGAGCCCAAAGGCCTGAAATTCAGTAGACCATACGGTGTAGATTCCAGCCTGAGGGCAGAAAAAGCCAAAGTCCTCACTCAAACAGGGAGGCAGATTTCCCTCTTCCTCCGTCTCTTCTTCTACTCGGCTCTTCATTGACTGGATGAGGGCCACCCACATTAGGGAGAACAACCTGCTTTACTTAAAGTCCATTGATTCAAATGTTCATCTCCTCCAAAAACACTGTTGGCAGGCACATCCAGGAAAACATGTGACCAAATACCTGGGCACCCCTGACCCAGTCACACTGACACATGAAATTAGCCATCACAGGCCATAAGCAAATAAACATATAATAATGTATGGTCAGGGAGCGATAAAAAAAGTACGGGGAAAAATGAAGCAGGGCGACTGACTTGAGAACAGTGGGACCAGAAGGACAGGCAGAGAGAAGGTATCGAAAATAAATGAAAGGCTGAATGTTGCATTCCTCCAAGCATTACTTTTTTCTTTATGCCCCACATTGCTTTGCCTTCTGTTAGGTTTTAACTGCAGCGAATGCTATTGTCACTGGGAATTAAGGTATTTTCTTTTTTTTTTTAAAGAATCAGCAGCTTGAAAGACACCATGTTCACACATTCTGCCGGAATGTCACATTTGATATGGCCACTGGACACGCTTGACTTCTTCTTTATTTATGATTTCTGGCGCTTTTCCTTTGAGGCCGCTCAGAATAGCTTCTGATCCTGCTCGCTCACAGAAACGGTGAAATCAAATCTTCCTGTGCTCGCCCCATCGGAGGCCAGTTTGCTTATGTAAGCTACTCCCGCCCTCGCTGAGTAACTGGATGGTGAGAGCAGAGCCCCGGACAGATTTCAGATGAGGCTCTCTTCACATAAACATCTCTGACTCGTGTACTATTCTTCTGGTAAATTGCTTTTGTTTCCAGAAACCTCGTCGCAATCGATACAAGTTGTGTGCGTGCTACGAGAGACCACATTTGAGCCATTGGCTGATCACTAATCTCTTTATTCCCCTTTAAATGTTTTTGGTCTTTCCCTCGGTAATATTCAAATCGATGTCCTGACTTATTTATTCTTTGGGAGTCTCAGTATCTCCCTCAGCATCGCATCACTTCTGTTTGATGATAGATTTTGTTGAATTCCTGTACCCTGGGCAAAGCAGCAGGCTCCAAGGACTGTCTGTTGTGTGTGGGTGTAACGTGTGTACATGTCAACAAATTTGCACGAGTGTAAGTGTGTCTAGCCTAATAGGTGAAAGACCTCTGAGTTCGAAATCAAACAGATGTAAGTTGGAGGGACAGTTTTTCCATGGTCTAGCCACTAACCTTGGGCAAGTTGTCTCATGGGGGCCTAGGATCCACAGCTGGAAAAGAGAAATACAGGTCTATACCCAAGAGAAAGGAAAACATATGTCCACATTAAAACGTGTACAAGAATGTTCATAGCAGCATTTTTCATAATAGCAAATGAAACCCATAGCCCATCAACTGGTGAATGGATAAATAAAATCCATTCAGTAGAATATGATTTGGGGACTTCGCTGGCAGCCCAGTGGTTAAGACTCCACACTTCCAATGCAGAGGTGATGGGTTCAATGCCTGACTGCAGAACCAAGATCTCACATGCCACATGGCGTGGCCAAAAAAATAAAAGAATATATGATTTGACCATCAAAGAAATGAAACACTGACGCATGCTACAACATGGATGACCCTAGAAAACATGGTTCCACATGAAAGAAGCAGGATACTAAAGACCCTGTGTATTCATCTGCTGCTGCTGCTAAGTCACTTCAGTCGTGTCCGACTCTGTGCAACCCCACAGACGGCAGCCCACCAGGCTCCCCCATCCCTGGGATTCTCCAGGCAAGAACACTGGAGTGGGTTGCCATTTCCTTCTCCAATGCATGAAAGTGAAAGTGAAATCGTTCAGTCGTGTCCAACTCTTTGCGACCCCGTGGACTGCAGCCTACCAGGCTCCTCCGCCCATAGGATTTTCCAGGCAAGAGTACTGAAATTGGGTGCCACTGCCTTCTCCGATTCATTTGCTAGGGCTGCTGTAACAAAATAGCACAGGATGGGTGGTTTAAACAACAGAAATATATTGCCTCCCAGTTCTGGAGGGAGGCTCGAAGCCCAAGATCAAGGGGTCAGCAGTTTTGCTTTCTTCTGAGGGAATCTGTTCATGCCCCTCCTAGCTTTTAGTGGTTTGCTGGCAATCTGCCGTATTCCTGGGCTTGTAGGTACATCACCTCAATCTCTGCCTTCATCTTCACATAACCATCTCCCTTTATCCAAATTTCCCCCCTTTAAAAAAAAAATGTCTGTATGTATGTTTGCATTTGGCTGCACTGGCTCTTAGTTGCAGCAAGTGGGATCTAGTTCCCCGACCAGGGATGGAACCTGGACCCCCTGCACTGGAAGCTCGGAGTCTTAACCACTGGATCACCAGGGAGGTCCCTAAATTTCCCCATTTTATAAGGACACCAGTCACTAGTCCACCCTCAAGACCTCACTTTGACTAATTACATTTGCAACAACCCTCTTTCCAAACAGGGTCACATTCTGAGGTCCTGAGCGTTAGGACTTCAATGTGTGTTGAGGGAAGGGGACACAATTCAACCCATTAATACCACATACTGTATGATTCCATTAATACGAAATGTCTGGAATAGGTAAGCCCGTGGAGACAGAAAGTAGATTAGTGGTTGCCAGGGACTGGGAGAAAGAAGGAGTTTGGAATGACTGCTAATGGATACAGGGTTTATTTTTGAAAGTGTTCTGAAATTAGATAGTGGTGGTACTTGCACAAGCCTGTGAATATACTAAAAACTAATGAACTGTACATTTTAAATGGATGAACTGTATGGTATGTGAATTATATCTCGAAAGAGCTAGTTTTGGGGTTTTTTTTTTTTTTGGCTGAACCCATGCCTCCTGCAGTGGAAGTATGGAGTCCTAACCACAGACCACCAAGGAATTCCACCCCCTCAAAAAAATGTTTTTTTGTTTTAAAAGAAAACGTGTAATGCCGGCCACTCTTCTGCCTTGTTGAGATTCTGCAGCTCCTGTGTTTTAATGCAAGTGAAAGTGTTTGGGAAACTCTGCAAAGATAAAATACAGTTGTAACCCTTAGTCTTTAAATTTTTAAATGCCTTTGGTATTTGTTAAGTGCATTCCACTCTGCATGGTGGATTCCCTATTAATTCCAAAGCTTTCTAATGCAATAAAGAGAATTCCAGCTCTCCTTAACAGCTGACTCTTAGCAGTTGCTGCAAGTTCACTGTCACATCATTGAGAAAAACATCTTTCCCAGACCTGCCCTGGGATGACCACGGAACGGTCATCCTTGAACGGATGTCTCTCTTACCGCTGAGTTTACCTCAGGGAAGCCTCTGGAAAGCACCTTCCAACCTCTGCATTTTCAGAGACTAGTTCTTTTTTCCCCCTTTGCATCTGTGCTTTTGCCCTCCAACAGGAGCATAGCTATTTCTTCCCCTAGAGGCCAGATAAAATTTCATGAAACAGTTGGGATTTCAGCGGCTAACAGAAACATGTCTTGTCCTCTGAGATGCCTTCGTGCATCCCTGCCCTCCTCCCAACCCCAGGGGTTGCTGCCCAGACCCTTGGCATCTCTTAGGGCTCAAGCCTTAGGGACCACTGTGTCAGCGGCCAGCCATCAGCTGCCTCTGGCCACAGGAAGTGTGTATCCTCCTCTTATTCATGACCTTGGCTGTGTACTTCATGCCTGCTGTAGGGTGAACTGTCTGAGTTGCAGGTCTCTCAGGCAGCCTGTCTCCTGTGGTGTGAGGAATCTCTGGCACGAAGTGCATATAGATTAGTAGGTTGTAGGTAAACAGTGCAGCCTCAGAATCTGATTTGGCCAAACTTAATTTACAATCCCTCCAGAAACTCCAATACTTTGGCCACCTCATGCAAAGACTTGACTCATTGGAAAAGACTCTGATGCTGGGAGGGATTGGGGGCAGGAGGAGAAGGGGACGACAGAGGATGAGATGGCTAGATTGCATCACCGACTTGATGGACGTGAGTCTGAGTGAACTCCGGGAGTTGGTGATGGACAGGGAGGCCTGGTGTGCTGCAATTCATGGGGTCTCAGAGTTGGACACGACTGAGTGACTGAACTGAACTGAATTTACAATCCCTCCAATGTCCTCTTCTATCTACCTGTTAGATTTTACACTTTGGGGCCATTTCAAACTGGGTCCCCTTTCTAGCTCTCCAGCCCCTTGCTGTGTGTCTTTGGCTGTGTTGCCTAGCCTCTCTGGGCCTCTGTTCCTTCAAATCTGAAAGGAATGTAATGATCCTATTCTCATAAGGCTGTGATGACAATGGAATGATGTTTTTCTGATACATACTGAGAGCCTGACTTAATGTTGGTGCACTCTCTCTCTTCCTCTTCTCTCTCTCCGCCCCCAGGAAAGATAAGGTTGCCCTGACTGAGGTCTGAGACACAGTTGGAAAGAGTGCCACCGTCAGAGTCACACACCCATCACGTGAAGCCCCAGCTCTGGTTGCTGACTCTGGTTGCGACTCTGGACTGACCCCTCTAGCCCATATCTCCCCACGTCACTGGGGCTGGAGCAGGGAGTCCTGAGGGGCACCTGGGATCGTGGATAAGAAGCAGCTGAGAAGCCTGTTAGGGGCTGTCTGGCTGGGACACTCTGTTGTCACAACAGCCCTCCCGGAAATCATGTGACCTGACACCCTTCACACCCACCCAGGCTGCTCCCCCTTATAGGAGGACTCCATATTCAGCTCCATTTATCAGGGCCTGGGCAGTTTCCTGGCTCTTGGGAGGGTGGACTCCAGGCCCCTCTCTGCAGCCTCCTTTGTTCCCCTGTCTCACCATCCCCCCAGCATGGAGTGGCTTGGAGGAACCCTCAGCCAGCTGGGTCTCTATTCTGGCCCAGCTGGTGGGAACATGGTGCTCATGAGGGGCCAGAGAAGGTCTCCCACTCATGCCCCACTCGGCCACTTAGAGCTGCAGGGCCCTGGGCAAGTCCCTTAGGTCCTCTGTGGTTGGGCGCCTGCTCCAGATGTTGGTGATAGTCACAGCCCCTCCCTCATAGGTGGCCATGTGGATTAAATGTCATAACATATAAAGAATTTAGATCAGAGTCTAGCACATAGTAAGCACTCGATGAATTATTGTTGCTTATTCACTCAATTATTCACTCAATGGACACCTCCACTCTGCTGGGTGCTAGGGACGCAGATGAACCAGAGGGAGACCCTTCCTTCACAGGGCCCCCTGGGTCAGGCAGATGGGACCCGGGGCCACTACTGGACTCAGTGATAACACAGGGTTGGTGCTGGGGGAACTACACACGTGATGAGGAGAGTGGGGCTGTACAGAGAGGCACTGACTCCCCTGGGGTGGGTCAGGAAAAGCCTCCTCCGGAGGCCCTTTGGCTGGGCCATGTTGGGGGCGCAGGGATTCCCCTGCTGGTGGGAGAGGCCCAGAAGGGGGCAGTCCAGGTGTGGGACTGGCACAGGCAAAGGTGCAAAGGCAGGGAGAGCAGAGCCCACGTCTGGAGGCAAAGATGCTCACTGCCCACCCCGCCCCTCCCGCTCACCTGGAGCCTGCCCGTGGGGGTTCTGCTGTAAGAAGCTGTGCGACCAGGAGCTGGCCACAGGTGCCCAGGGCAAATACCCCAGCACTGCCCTCAGTCAAGATGAAGGGGCGATGGCAGGCACTTACCCAGTGTCCTGGCCCCTTGGGGTGGCTGCAACTCTTAAGCGGTGTTTCTTCCCCCTTCCCAGAAGTTCCCGGAGGGACGGAGCCCTGCTTCTGAAGGCATCTTGTATGACACTCACCTCCCACATGCACAGTTAGGACCCCAATCCTTTTCTCAGAGGCTGCTTCCCCGGGACCCCAGCCTAAGACATCTAGCCGGGTAAGAGCTGACCGGACAGGGGGTTTGTCCAGAACCCTCTGTCCTCCAGCATTCTGGCCACTTGATTGGTTCTCCTGACAGTTACTGAGCATTTGGTCATGGCCGGCTCCCGGAAGACACTTAGGGAGATTCAAGAAGTGGAGCCAAGAGTCCCTTGAGATGCTATCTGAGGAGTCAAGACAGCTGCGGGGGCGGAGGGTGGGGGGGTGGGAGGGGGAGGGCCGAAAGAACTGCAAGGTCTGAGAAAGGTAGAGTTCATTTAGGGAAGAGCAGGCAGGTGGGTGCTTTGGATTCCAGGGTGGTGCTATAGAGAGGAGGCGATGAAAGCTGAAAGGGCGCGGAGGGCTGGGCCGGCGTGTGGCCGCGGAAGCCGGAGATGCCCCAGCCTCTAAGAGACTGGCAACAGGGAGCCACGGAAGACAGAGGCTGGGGGATGGGGCGCTCTCTGTTAGAAGAAGCCCTCGGGCTCCGGGCAGGGTGGCAGGGAGGGGGCAGGCCGGGAAGAGGCTGCGGAGCAGGGTGGGCTCGTGCTGTTGTCAGCCAGCCCGGCTCCAGCCGGACCTGCCCCCCAAACTCAGGAGGGCCATCTTTTCATAAAACCGCGGAAAGCTTCCTGCTTTCCCACCCTTCCTTTCAGACCTGTTTCCTGCTTGGCCTCCAAACTTATTCCCATTCCTCCCACCTTCTCCCATTATCTCTGACTTCAGAATGTTTGCTTTGGCTCCTCGGCCTCCTGCCCGTTCTCTCCTGCGGTAGGCGGTGGATACTCAGCAAAAAAAAAAAAAAAAACGCCCTTCCTGCAAGCCGGCCTAGACTCACCGGGGCAGGATTGTCTTCTTTCTACTTTAAGTAAACGGAATTGGCGCAACCTTGGCCTTGGAAGACAGATTCTGTCTTCTAACAACTTTCCTTCAAAACCACAAATGCATTTTGTCTCGATTTGAGGTGGTTCTTGCCTCTCGTTCTCAGCAACCTCAGGGCAAGCGCAAAGGGGCATCTGGCAGCCTTGAGATTTCACAGTGGATGCTGTGCTCTTGTGCAAAGTCGATTTCTCTCCACACCAGGCCGAGAGGGCAGAGATAGCACAATTCTCTGCCCATCCAATAAACATCTATGAGCCAGGCCTTGAGCTGGGTGTCCGAGGATAAAACATCTGCTCCCCAGGCGCCTGTGGCCTTGAGAGGGAGATGGACAGAGAGACTGGACACAGAAAGAGGTACAAGCAACTGTGGGGTCCACACTGACCTCGTACCTGTGGAGCACCAAGCTATGTAAGTTACCGAACCTCCCTCTGCCTCAGTTTCCTCTGAAAGGAGGTTATGAGGTTCCTTTCCTTAGAGAGAGGATTTAAGGTGAGACAGGTGGCTCAGACGGTAAAGAAGCCATCTACGATGCAGGAGACCCAGGTTCGATCCCTGGGTCAGGAATATCCCCTGGAGAAGGAAATGGCAACCCACTCCAGTATTCTTGCCTGGGAAATCCCATGGACAGAGGAACCTGGTGGGCTACAGTCCACGAGATCGCAGAGTTGGACACGACTGAGTGACTAACACTCAGATATGATCTAGAAATGCTTGTGCTGTACCAGACATGTGGATGGTGTCTCTGGGGTGGAGGGGAGCCACAGGAAGTTTCTCTTCCCAGATTTTACTTCTTCTGATGAGACTGGAGCCCAGCCCTGGACCTCTGCCCTCCTGGTGGGGACCTTAGCCCTATTCCTCAACCCCACCAGACTCTCCCCTTTTGTGACCCTCCTATTTGTCCAGTACCTTGCCAAGACCGGACCTGGGCTAAGCTCCCAGGCCCCTCTGATACTTTGCCGGAATGACCTTGAACCATAACTTAACCTTGTCAAAGCTCAGTTTGCTTATCTCTCATACCCATCCCAGAGGGTAGATGTAGGAGCGGCATAGGTACCAGGTAAGGGGATAAGTTGGCGCTCAGACAAGGATTGGTTTGAGATGGGGCATAGCCCCTTCCATACTAGCTCTGTGGCCTTGGGCAACTCACCCTACTTCTTTGAGAGTTTCATCCATGCTTGGGAGAATGGGGATTCGTGTAAGGAGCTGAGTAAGGACTCAGTAAAGGACAGCTATGGTTATTATTATTATGCAGAAAATAAAGGCGACCAGCCAGTGAAGCACCTGGCAGAATGCCTAACACATAATAAGATACTTAGCACATAAATGCTATGGTTGTGTTCGACCCCTGACTTTGTGCAGGTGCTTGGTGAAGGGCTTGAGGACCAGACGTCTTGCTTATTATGCAGACATCAATGCAACCTAAAGCTGAACTCCAAAGCATGGGCAGACCAGTGGTCAGAGCAAGGCAAGCCCACAGGATGCTGGGAATGTGGGGAGAACCAAGAGATTAGTGAGCCAAGCATGAAGAAGAGAGTGAGGCCGGTTGAATGGGAGAGCCCCCATGAAAGCCCAAGGGTGGGGCTTTGAGGGCTGCTGGGCTTTAGGCACCCAAATACCAGTCAGATCTATTTAAAGTACCAGGGGCTGAGCACTTGCTTTGGAGATGCCTTAAGCTTCCCCGGCTGATGAACCACTTCCCAGTACACTTTGGCAGTGTTGCATGATACGCGTGTCTCATGCAAGAAGAACTGAAAGCTGAGTGTGAGCTGGGGAACCCAGAAGCCAGCAGAGATCATGGCAGCCTTCCTGGAAGAGCTGTCCTCATAGAATGAGCAGTGTTTGCTGGGAGTAGAGAGGGCAGGATCTGGAGGGAGAACGGCACAAAGGCAGGACCACAAAAGTTGCTGCAGGGGAAAGAGCAAGGAGATGAATCTCCTTTAAAAAGTGTAATACAATTTAGAATGGTACACTTTTATCATAGGGCATTTAGCAAGGGAGAAATAAAAAGATACAATTAAGAAAAGGAGTCAATTAAAAAACCTTCAGTAGTCTCACTTCCCAGAGGTGCTAACATTTTGTGTGCTTTTTTCTGCTGTTTCTCTATGCGTGTATATTACCGATGTTTTTCTTTTTTTTTTTTTTTTAAAGAAAAATGGACTAATATAATACATACTGTTTGTGACCTGCTTTTAAAAATGCATCATGAACCATGTTCCCTGTCATTAAATATTCTTCTTCACCACTATTTAATGGCCTTATCATATTCTCTCATATGAATGAAACATAATTTATTTAAGTAATTTTCTATTCTTGGGTATTGAAGTGGTTTCCAACTTTTCAATATCATAAGCATCTTCTAAATGAACATCCTTGTGGCTGAAACTCTGTGCATGTCCCTTAATTATATCCTTGGGATACATTTCTAGAAAAGGAATTGCTTGGATAAAGGGATGCAGATTTTAAAGAATTCTAATGCGTATTGTCAAATTGCTCCCTGGAAACCTTGTACCGATTTATAGTCTTGCTAGGAGAATATAAGGGGGCCATTCTAGCATTTCCACTAACATTGATGATTTTTTTTGTGTGTGTGAGTTTGATAAATTCAAGATACTCATGGATCCAAGTTTCTTGAGATGTAAGATGGCAGTGATAATAATGGTATCTATCGTGGATTTGTTGCGATAGTCAAAGCACCTAGTAGACAGAAAATGCTTGAGAAGAAAACTTATCTGAGACTTCCCTGGTGGCTCAGTGGTTAAAACTTCACCTGCCAATGCAGGGGGCTGCAGATCGCATCCCTGGTCAGGGAGCTAAGACAGCACAGGCTTCCTGCCCTCCCCCTCAAAAAAACACAAAACATAAAATAGAAGCCATATTGTAACAAATTCAATAAAGACAAAAAAAAAAAAAAAAAGAAAGAAAGAACACACAACTCACACAGTGGTTAGTGATTCTTGTCACTTGATTATCCCTGGAATGAGGAAGCCCTGTGAGTCAAGGTTGAGAAGACAACTTGGAAGCCAGCTTTGGAACTGACTCTGTTTATCTTCCCTTTAACTACAAAATTCGTATATGCTTGTAAGAAGCAAAACAACCCACAGCTGGGATGATATTAAAAAAAGTGAAAGTACTCCTTCCTTTCCCCACAATTCTCTCCCCAGAGATTAGATGTATAGCCCCTAGATCTTCTCTCAGACCTTTATAAACTCTGTGTGTGTGTGTGTGTGTGTGTGTGTGTAATTTGTTGTTGTTTTGCAAAATGGAATCCTACATAGGATTTCACTGTCATCTCATGATGGACAGCTCTACCTTACACTTTTAAACTTTTGTTTGGATTCCACGGCTGGGTAAGTCATGATTTGCTTATCTTTCTCCCTAACAATGCAATAACAGCTCATCCTCACATGCGTATCCTTGCATGACTGAGCAGGTATCTCTCTAGTCTGGGTTCCTGGCAGTGGGATGGGAGGTCAAAGTGCTTAGACATTGTCACACTGTCAAGATGCTCTTTTAACTCTAAAAGTTCTGAAAGAAACCTGAAGTGAAGCTGGAATCTGTCTCCAGCACCAGCTTCTGGCTGTCCTCTGCCTTGAAGCAAACCACAAAGGAATGTTTCTCTTGTTAATTAACTGGGGTTCTTATTAAACACCTTCCCAGCTAGCCAACCGCTCTGACCCAGCCATTCCTGGGAGACATCCTGATGAGAAGTTTCGTGTTTTAATTTATACATCTTCGATGACAGCTTTTGTGTCAGAGTATGCGCTCTATAACCAAATATTAAATGATCAGAGAGACACTGTTCTTCAACAGCAAACACATGTGAAGCCCAGACTGTCTGCCAGACTCCTGGGGAGGGAGGTGTGGGCACTAAGTCTTGGCCCCTAAGGATGCAGAGTGCAGTGGAGGGGCTGGGGGCTCAGGTCAAGGATGACGACAAGGTGTGGTCGTTGGATCATGGGGGCACAGGGGAGAGAACAAACTGCTCTCTCTTTGGGGAATATGGAAAGTGGACGTTCAGCTGGATCTCAAAGGCTCAGGAGGCCTTTGCCAGGTGAGAAAGAGAGAAGGGATTCCGGGCAAGGGGAGCAGTGGTGGATAAAGGCCCTCCTTTTGTAATTTGAATAGGAAGCTGCAAAGTGGAGTCTGATGTGGTTAGGAGATTAGTTGTAGGGTCAGGGAGGTAGGGTGTGGGGGTTGTCCATTGGAGAAGAGTCTGGAAAGGAAGACTGAGGCAAAACCACAAGGAGCCGCAAATTCAGGTCGAGGGGCTTACACTTTATCCTGGAAGAGATAGTGAGCCACTGAAGGTTTTAGGCAGGGCTGACACCATTAGACCTGTGTTTTATTTATTTGTTTTTATTTATTTATTTTAAGAAGTTCTTTATTTTAGTCTATGCAGCATGTGGGAACTTTATTCCCCAACCTGGGATCGAACCCCTGTTCCCTGCAGTAGAAGGGTGGAGTCTTAACCGCTGAACCACCAGGGAAGTCCCAAACTCGTGCTTTATTTTTTATAATTACCAGCTTGATTTTTGTATTCATTACACCCCTATTTTATTTTTTAAGTCATTTTATCACCAAAACCATTTCTTGTCACAGCTTGTAACGTGTAACATGTAACCTTATGATGTTTCAGTTCAATTCAGTTCAGTCACTCAGTCGTGTCCGACTCTTTGCGACCCCATGAATTGCAGCACGCCAGGCCTCCCTGTCCATCACCAACTCCCGGAGTTCACTCAAACTCACGTCCATCGAGTCGGTGATGCCATCCAGCCATCTCATCCTCTGTCATCCCCTTCTCCTCCTGCCCCCAATCCCTCCCAGCATCAGAGTCTTTTCCAAGGAGTCAACTCTTTGCATGAGGTGGCCAAAGTACTGGAGTTTCAGCTTTAGCATCATTCCTTCCAAAGAAATCCCAGGGCTGATCTCCTTCAGAATGGACTGGTTGGATCTCCTTGCAGTCCAAGGGACTCTCAAGAGTCTTCTCCAACACCACAGTTCAAAAGCATCAATTCTTCGGCGCTCAGCCTTCTTCACAGTCCAACTCTCACATCCATACATGACCACTGGAAAAACCATGTGATGTTTAGTTTCATGCTTTCTGAAATGGTGTCCTTTAACTCGCTTCATTGCTCGTTATGCTCTGGGATTTGTCCTTGTTGTGTAGCTGTGGTTCCTTCCTTTTCTACAATGTGTGATACTCCTGGCATGAAGTACTATCTATCTACCAGGTTTATCATACTCCCAGTGCCCAGGTGAGCTTTTGTGAATGAGGCTACTGTTTATAAAAGCTGCATCACTGCTGCTGTTTTGAGCAGGGTTTCTGAGGACGACTCAAGAAGGCTCTGTGCGCCACCCCCACCCCAACCACCACTTAAAATACCCTAGCCCAGACCTATGTTTTAGAAAGATCACTCTGGTGATATATGGAGAGTGACTCACCAGAGGGAGTCAAAAAACCTAGAGGGAGAAAAGACCAGTAAGGTTTTTTGTGTGTTTTTTTAAATATTCATTTTTTAAAATTATTATTTATTTATTATGCAGGAGACCCAGGTTCAATCCCTGGGTCAGGAAGATCCCCTGGAGAAGGGAATGGCAACCCACTCCAGTATTCTTTCCTGAGAATTTCATGGACAGAGGAACCTGATGGGCTACAGTCCATGAGGTCACAAAGAGTCGGACGCTACTGAGCAAGTAGCACTGCTTAAATATTCATTTATTTATTTGGCTGTGCCAGGTCTTAGTTGCAGCATGTGGGATCTAGTTCCCTGACCAGGGATCAAACCTGGGACCCCTGCATTGGAAACTTGGAGTCCTAGCTGCTGGACCACCAGGGAAGTCCTAAGACCAGTAAGTTTTTAACTAAAGCTATTCATATTACTAAAATTCTTTTAAAATGTGAATTAAACAACAAAGATGATTTTTAAACCCTGTGCCTAGTTCTCTGGTAAGTGGTGGAGGAAGACCCACTACCTCCAGCCTCTGTCACCGCTAGTCGGATTGCAAAAATAAGACATACCATCAGTTCATTTCTTAGGTTCATTTGTAATCAAATGAGCAAAACTGAAAATAATAATGAGATGATATTTCACCTAATATTGGCAAGAGTGTCAAGAAACAGGTACTCCTTAAATATGGTAATGGCAGTATATGTTGAAACAGAGTTTAAGTTATGAGAAGCCTTTAAAAAAATAATATGTACCTTTTTATCTAAAAATTTTGCCTCCAGGAATTTATGCTAAAGATAATAAAAAAGAAAAAAACTTGAGAATAAAGGTATTTATTAATCTGTTATTTATTACCAGAGAAAATTGGGAGGACTTAAATGTCTAAATTAGGATAATTGTTAAGTAAATTATGGTTATAAATACATTTTTGCACATGTTAAAATCATGTTTTTAAATCAATACCTAATAACATGGGAAAATTACTGTTCTATAATGCATTTAAAAGCAGTATGTAAAGCTATATAGAGCATGATCCTATTTGGGTTCTCTAAATATGTGATCTGTTTCTAACTCTACCTGGAAAAAAATCTACAATATGATTAATTGTGGGTTTCTGACTAAATTTTATTTTCTTCTTTATTGTTATTATATTCTAAATTTTCTGTAGTCAGAATGTAGTACTTTAATAATTAGAAGAAGCCATGAAATTATTCTTTACAATTAAAAAAAAAGGGAAAGGAAACCCATGCAAGTAGATATAAATGACTAATAAAAAATAGCTAGCTCAACCTTGCTAGCTATTAAAAATGCAAATTAAAGCAGCTGTGTGATGCTGGTTTAACTGACCAACTTTAGAAGAAAAACCGCTAGTTCACAATATGTTTTGGCAACAGTTTGGTAAGAGAAACACTCATATACGGATAATTTGAGTGTAATTTGCTTCAGGCTTTCTGAAGAGCAGTTTGACAATATATATCAAAATTATTAACAGTATATAATTTCTCCATAGAGTTGATTTTGAAGATATGTATTTGTAGTCCTTGGATAGCTTAAGGAAATAATTGTGGAAGTGTGTATAGTATATAAGCAAGAAAGCCTATCACAGCACTTTTAAAATATATAATAATAAAGAGTTGTTTGTTTTAGTATTATATTTATAGATATGGAAACATGTATAACATATTGTTAAATTTTGGGCTCTCCAGGTGGCATTAGTGGTAAAGAACCTACTTGCCAATGTGGGAGACACAGGTTTGATGCCTGGGTCAGGAAAGATCCCCTGGAGGAGGGCATGGCAACCCATTCTAGTATTCTTGCCTGGAGAATCCCACGGACAGATAAGACTGGCAGGGTATGGTCTATAGGGTCGTGAAGAGTCAGATGTGACTGAGGCAATAAAATATAGATAAAAACCTGCCCTTGGTGTGGTCCCTTAAAAATTATATGTACATATATGTAATAATTAGGTATGGAAAAGCATCTGGAAGAATATACCCCAAAATGTTAATATTGGTCATATCCAGGCAGGTGGGATTATGGTAATTTTTAAATACCTTCAAGACTTCCCTGGCATTCCAGTGGTTAGGACTCTGTGCTCTCATGACTGAGGATCGTTCAGTCCCTGGTAGAGGGATTAAGATCCTGCAGGCCATGAGTAAGACCAAAAAAAAAAAACCCCAAATGACAACAAGTGAAAGTGAAAGTGTCTGACTCTTTGGGACCCCATGGACTAGAATTCTCCAGGCCAGAATACTGGAGTGGGTAGCCTTTTCCTTCTCCAGGGGATCTTCCCAACCCAGGGGTTGAATCCAGGTCTCCCACATTACAGGCAGATTCTTTACCCCTGAGCCACAAGGGAAGCCCAAGAATACTGGAGTGGGTAGCCTATCCCTTCTCCAGGGCATCTTCCCGACTCAGGAATCAAACTGGGGTCTCCTGCATTGCAGGTAGATTCTTTACCAATTGAGCTATCAACAAACAAAAACTTCAAAATAATTTAAAAACTTTTACAGATTTTGAAATACAAATTAAAAATTTAAAAATGTCCCAGCTAACAAGCAGGCTGAATGCTCAGAGCTAAGTGCTACCATGGGTTCTGCAGGGTCAGCCTCCAGAAATAGGCTACAGGAACCTCCCTGGATGAGTGAGAGCCCTGCTCTCTTAGTCCATGGAGGAAATGCTTCCAATTTGCCTCCTTCCCAGGGTGGTCCCAACCTGTAGTATGATGAGGACCCTGGTAGAGATCTCAACCTCAGGGCGGGGCCAGTGCTGGCTCCTGTCACCTAACCCCTGGGAACTGTTCCTCCCACTTTTCCCTGCTCCCCACCACTGAGTGTGTGTGCTGTGTACATGCTAAGTCACTTCAGTTGTGTCCGACTCTGCAACCCTGTGGACTGTAGCCCGCCAGGCTCCTCTGTCCATGGGTTTCTCCAGGCAAGGATACTGGAGTGGGTTGCCGTGCCCTCCTCCAGGGGATCTTCAAGCTTCTTTGAGTTTCTCAGATGAAACCTGCTTTTCCTTTCCAGAAGATCTTAGCTGGAAGGGTCTCTGCTCCCTAAAATATTCTTCCCTCTCCCTTCCTACTTTTCCATCACCTGGAGGAGTCAACTCTGCTTCATGTTTCATCTGAAAAGTCATCTCCTACTTTTGTATATGATAGTTATATTTACTGTCTTGAGTGTGGTGATGGTTTATAAGTATCAATATATGTCAAAATGTAACAAATGTGTATTTTCAATATATGTGCAGTTATTACATATTAATTATACTTCAGCAAGCTGAAAAAAGTCATTTCCCAAGTAAGGTAGGTCTGAACTCCTTCTGTCCCCACCTCCAATACCCCAACTATATTAACCTTCTTTAGTCTGTACCATGAGTAGGAGTAAATGACTCACATTTTGCATGGTGATGAATGAATGATTGAGGGTAAAGGAGAGCCAACCTGTGTTCAGAGGATGGTGGAGACTCCAGGAGGGAGGAAGGGGCACAGTAGGGAATCTGGAGATGGCAAGTCCAGAGGTCTTACCTTACCAGAGGTAAGTCGGAGGTCAAGCCAGATCTGGGTGTCCCATCATTGAGGGTATGCCAGATAGTCTGCCTCAGCTTCCTCAGTCTGAAAATCGAGGAGAATTATAATATCAATAATGATAATGTTAAGCATTATTTTTGTTGATGTTTAAATGATTTAAGCACACAGCTTAGAACAGTGCCTGACCTATTGGAGATGCTAAGTGTTCTTATTGAGCCTTGTTTGGCTGTGAATAGCCCTGGTGATCGATAAGTCTGGGAGCCCCTGGTATAAACCTTTGGTCAATTTGGATTCAAGTTGAAGGCGGGTGACTTCAGGGGTCATCTCCTTTCCCTCAGAGACCCATCTCATCCTCTGTCCTCTTCCAGTCCACTGTTTGACAACCCCCATCCCTTCAACCTTCTCTGCAGTGCTTGGAACCCCTGCCAGTTTCTCTACGTGATCTTGCAAAGCTGTCTTTCTACAGCCTCCTCTCTCTTCACGACAGGGAGGCACATATGTTGCAGCTTATGCTTCTATTTAGAGTTGGGAATTTGAGAGGGTGCACACACGTAGACAAGAATTTGTGTGCATTCTAGTGTTGAATTGTGGGGTTGTGAACACACGGGTGTCTATGCACGTACATGTGCTTGCATGGACCCACATGGTTGTCCATTTACCCATTTTCATGGGCACATGAGCTCCCGAATGACTGGGTGAGCGCATGGATGGGTATGTGTTTGGAGTATATACACACACGCACTTGTGAGCAGACAAGGGTGCCCACGACCATGTGCTTGTTTGGTGTGGTGCAGTAGGATATATTCCACGTGCATCTGGGTTTGTGTGCATGTTTGCACATGTGTGCTTTTGTGTATCTGTGTGCATATGGTGTGAGCTTGCTTCTCCTTGCGCCCCAGGAGGCACCAAGGCAAGTGCAAACTACAAGGAACAAAGGAATAATCTGCATAATTTAGCCTTTGATCTCTGCCACCCCCAAGCCTCCTTTGCTCTCAGTCCAGCTGCCAAGCTGTTTCCTCAGCCCTGCAGATTCTTTGAGCTTTGTCTTCTGGAAGCCTCCACCTCTCCTCATCACCCCATGAGCGAAACAGGGATAGAAAAAGGTAGTGAGCATGTATTGATGCCTGTGGTGCACTAGGCACCTGATGCTTGACATGCATTCACAAATCTTTGCAGCAGCCCAGCAAAGTATAACCGTTTTTCCCATTTGACGTTTGAGGAAGCTAAGAACCAGGGGAATGAAGCCGTATCTCTAAGGGATGGAGCTATTGAACTCAAAGCCCATACTCTTTCCCTCCACAAGATCGTCTCCCTGGTGCATGCCCAGGTCCTGAGAAGTTAAAGTCCAGCCAGAGCTCCTGGAGGAGGGGATATCCTGGGAGACACGGTCCGATGTGGAGGGAAAGGGAGGGTAGGCTGGGCATCAGTAGGGGCCCCAAAGGTTGGCACTTACTAGGTCAAGAGGGCAGAGTGGAGAAATTCAAGATGTCTGAGTGGTCCCTGGGTGGAGTGGGGGAGAGCCGAGGATGGAGCAATAGTGGAAAGATGAAAAAGCATCACCTTTTCCACTCCTGGTTTCCCTGGTGGCTCAGACAGTAAAGAATCTGCCTGCAATGCTGGAGACCCGGATTTGATCCCTGGGTTGGGAAGATCCCCTAGAGAAGGGAATGGCTACCCACTCCAGTATTCTTACCACGGACAGGGGAGCCTAGCGGGCTATATAGTCCACAGGGTCACAAAGAGTTGGACATGACTGTGAAGGCTACATCAAATGTCTCCATTTCTCAACTGGAAAATGTGTGTAGGAGACGGGTTTTAGGTCTTTACAAGCTCTTGTTAAAACTAGTATTTGTTGACTCTACCGTGCTAACTCATGTGACCTCATAATCATTTTATAAGACCTCATAATCATTTTATAAGACCTCATAATCATTTTATAAGACAGTTATCCCTATTGTTCCCATTTTACCGATAAGAACACTGAGTCTCAGAGGGGTTATGTTGCTTGCCCAAGTGGCAGAGCAGGAAACAAACTGGGAGCTGTCTGACCCCCACAAGGCGTCCCTGTTTTAACGTTTAAGACAAATAGTATATAAAATACAAATGACATAGCAGGCACTCAAATAATATATAAAATACCAATGACATAGCAGGCACTCAACACATAGAAGCGAGTAGTAATCACGGTGATGATGATGAAGATGTGTTTTGCTGAGGGTTGAAGCAGCATTAAATTCCTGAAAAATCCCACACTGCTAGTGATCTTTTTTAGAACAAAGGCTTCTTTCCTTTCTGTGCTTGTGATAGCCAGACCAGACTCAAAGCCCAGCCACCACTTTTAAGCCTTGTGGTTCTGAATGCCCTAACCAATATGAGCACCATTTTCTTACCTATAATGTGAGGATAATAATAGCCCTGCCCAGTTCTTCAAAAGGCTAAATGTAGAGTTACCATATGACCCCAGTAATTCCACTCCCAGGTGTTTACCCAAGACAAATGAAAACAGAGATCCACAAAAAAATTGTACATGAATCTTCTCAGCAGTGTTATTCATCATTTTTACTTGTTATTTGACTGCATCTGGTCTTGGCGGTGGCACGCGGGATCGTTGCTGTGTCACGTGACCTCTGTCGTTTCGGTGTATGGATTCTCTAGTTGTGGGATGTGGGCTCGGTAGTTGCAGCAGACACTCTCTGAAGCACAGGGGCTCAGTACTTGTGGCACACGGATTTAGTTTCTCTGTGGCATGTGGGATCCTAGTACCCCAACCAGGGCTTGAACTTGCAGTCCTTGCATTGCAAGGCAGATTCCTAACCACTGGACCACCACGGAAGTCCCGAAGCAGTGTTATTCTTAAGGATGGAAAAGTGGAAACAGTTCAGATCTCTATCAGCTGATAACTGGATTAAAAAAAATGCAGTATGTCCATACAGTGGATGGATTGTACATACATACAATGGATTCATCAATAAAAGGGAGTGAAGTATTAATACATGCTGCAGTGAGGATGATCCTTGAAGACACTGTACTCGGTGAAGGAAGCCAGTCGGCCAGTCGAAGAGATCACATAGTGTGATGCCACTGATATGAAATGTCCAGAATAGGCAGATCCATAGAGACAGAGAGTGGACTAGTGGTTGCCAGAAAGAAGAATGGAGAATGACTGCTAATGGGTATGGGATTTCCTTTTGGGGTGAAGAAAATGTCCTGGAATGAGATCGTGGTGATGGGTATACCACTTTAGGAATATACTAAAAACCACTGAATTGTACACTTTAAAAGAAGGAATTTTGTGGCATGTAAATTATATCTCAATTAAAAAACACAACTCGATCTCACGGCGAGGGAGGGTGGAGGGTTGTGATGTTTAAAGGAGATAACAGAGCGCGCCTTGTAGCCTGCCTTTTTAAAATGCTAGCTACTGTGATTACTGTTCTTATTCCTAAATGATAGGTATTATTTAGTTCCTTAACCTGCTTTTAGTTCCTTAACCTCCTCAGGGCTTGACTGCTCACCGACAAGCAGGAGTGATATTCCTTTAATTAGTTAGGGTTTCTTAGTCACAGATACCTACTCTGGCTCATGAGTATAAAGGGAATTTATTGGAAGGCTGTAATGTGGATGACTTTGAGGCAAGGACAAAGAGCTAGGCTTAGAAAGAAAAGGCCCAAGGACAGAATCTAAAGAAGAGTACAACAGAGGAGCGATGGAGTTACTGGGGAAGCCTGGAGCTCCGGAGTCAGGCTGTCTGGGTTTGAATCTAGCTCTGCCCAGAAGGGCTGTGTGGCCTTGCTCTGTTGGCTCAGTTTGTTCAGCTGCTAGACAGGGAAGAGAGGAGGGTTATCAGGCCTCCTTTGTAAGATCCTTGTGAGGGTTCAGTGAATTAATGTCCATCAACACTTATCTTAGTACCTTGTACTGTAAACACTCAATAAATATTACTGTTATTGACAGGGCCTTATTACTGGGATGATTCAACTTGACACAGTTTTTCTGACCATGCCTCACTCTGTTCAAGGTTCAGATCCCTAGAAAAGGTGATGGGTCTAACTCAGGTCACTCACCTATTCCTTGACCAGGCAGGGATGGGAAATCTTAATTGACAGCCCTGCCAAAACTGCAGGCTATGGGACAAAAAAAAGGAAAGTGAAGTCGCTCAGTCATGTCTGACTCTTTGTGACCCCATGGACTATGGCTCCTCCGTCCAGGGGATTTTCCAGGCAAGGGTACTGGAGTGGGTTGCCATTTCCTTCTCCAGAGGATCTTCCTGACCCAGGGATCGAACCCAGCTCTCCCACACTGCAGGCGGATGCTTTACCATCTGAGCCACCAGGGAAGCCTTAAGGGACACAGGCGATACCCAAAGGAAAAGCCTGAAGAAAGAGGAGCAGGGCTTAGCAGCAAAACCAACCCAAGCCCCCAGCAAATACTCTCAGATGTTAGGAAGATCAGAGATAATATGAGCAAAGTTCTGGCACATTGTGGGCTCTTAGTTACTGGGATTCTTCTCAGTTGATGACTGTTCTCTACCTGGAAGTTCTGGATTTTTCATTACCATTGAAATATAATTTGAGGACAGATGGTAAAGGCATTTGCACTTTATTCTATGAAACAAGCAGGGAGGACCATCTCCTGAAAACCCCACAGCACACTCAGAATCCCCTGGACTGTGGTCCATAAGCCTCCCAGCTGTGTTACCCCCAGGCAATTACTAAGCATCTTCAGCCCTGTTTCCCTGTGCATAAAAGGTGCGCACATCTTGGGTCACTGTGGGGTTTAAATGAGATAGTATTTGCAAAATACTTAGAACAGTATCTGGCCCAAAGGAAATGATCAAAAAACCATAGCAATGATTTATTTATGAAACATAGTTAAAAACTCTGCCTCACCAGATTGGTGGGAGAATCAGTTGGGATCAAAGAAGCTGTAGCACTTGCACTGTGCCACGTCGCAGAAAGGGACTTCCTTGATTGTGATCACCACAGGCAATGAGACACACCCTTAATCTAATTACAGGCTTTTTGGGTGAAGCAAAATAACGTTAAGTGTACATATTAGTGATGAGATGGAGCCTGATTTCAGAAATATTAAACTATGAAAAGGGTGTGTCTTAGAGTGGAAGAAATAAAGTATTGATAATTCAATGTTTCAAATAATTAAAGAATGTTCTCATAGAGTCTGTTACCAGTTTCCCAAAACTTAGAACACAATATTGCTTACTTAATGCTAAAAGAGCGCTGAGCATAATTTAATCTTTCCTTGAAGCTTCTGAATTTCCTTGAAGGCAAGATCAGCAATTTTAAAATACACTTTTAGATCCTCTAACTCAATGATTCTCAATCCTGACTACACATTAGTATCCCCCGGGGAGCTTTTAAAAAATACCGTTGCCCAGGTTCCATTTCAAACCAATTAAATCTCTGAGTCTCTGAGGGAGGAGCCTGAGCACTGGAATTTTTCGAAGCTCCCCAAGTAATTCTGATGCACAGAGTCTGAGAACTGCTCTTCCCAGCAGAGGTTGCCACTGTGTTTGGAGATGAGGTTGAAGAGGTCTGTAGAGGCTGGATCTCGGAGGGTTTCATACAACACAACACAGGCTCAGTGTTACTCTGTAAGATGGCGAGTTACTGAAGACTTAACAAAATTGTTCATCTGGTGTGAATTCAAGTTAGAATGGCCACTCTGGGGACCTGTGGGGATGACCTGGAGTTAAGACAAGAGGAGGAGGACCTAGAGGAGAGGCCACTGCAACTATGCAGATTCTATGATTATCTGTTACAGCGTAACAAAACAGCTCCCAAATCTCCTGGCTTTAAGCAATGATTTGTTATTTCTTCTGATTCTGTGGATTGGCCGCGCAGTTCTGCAGACCTCACTGGTACCCCCTCACACAGCGGCCTTCAGTTGGTGGACTGGTTGGGAGCCAGGCTGGCTGGAGCAGTCGCACTTCTCTCCAGATGGTCTTTCATCCTTGACTTCTTCTCAGCATGGTGCTCTGGGGGCAGTGTTCTAAGAGAGTGGAGACAGAAACTGCAAGATGTCTTAAGGCCTAGCCTTGGCAGTTGTACACTAACCCTTCTGCTTGATTCCACCAGCCAAAGCAACGTACAAGGCCAGCCTGGATTCAAGGGGTGGGGAGAGAGGCTCCACCTTTTGGTAGGAGGCAAGGCAAAGTCACGTTGCAAAGGGGTGTGCATGTGATAGGAGGAATTTGTAGACTTATTTCACAGTCTACCACACAGATGGAAAATGCTGAAGCCTGGCCTAGGGCAGGGCAGTAAAAAGAAGTGAATGCATTCATTCAGTCAGTCAGGTGGCTAGCCATTCATTCAATAAGAATTGATTGAACACTTCCTGTATGTCCGGCTCTGTGTGTGTTAGTTGCTCAGTTGTGTCTGACTCTTTGCGACCCCATGGACTCTAGCCCACCAGGCTCCTCTTCTGTGGGATTCTCCAGGCAAGAATACTAGAGTGGGTTGCCATACCCTCCTCCAGGGGATCTTCCCGACCCAGGGATTGAACCCCTGTCTCTTGCATTGCAGGTGGATGGATTCTTTACCATCTGAGCCACCAGGGGCATTGAAGGGGATAAAGCTGTAGCTGATGATGAGCAAGTACTACTCTCATGGAACTTGCTAGCTCGGGGCAGGGGAGATAGGCATTAAAAGGCAAATCAATATACTATGGTTCAATGTGGAATTGAAAAGTGCTATGAAGAAACATAAAGTAGGATAAGGAATGAGAGAGAACTATTTTCGATGGGGTGGTCCAGAAAGCCCCTTTGAATAAGTAACATCTGAGCAGAAATCTGAAGGGAGTGAGAGAGTAAACCATGCAGATGTTTGGAGGTTGGGAGGAGACCAGCAAGTGCAAAGGCTCTGAGACAGGAGCGTTCTTCATCTGTTTGAGAAAAGGAGTCCCATGTGGCTGGGACACAGTGAGCAAGGGAGGGATTGAGAGACGAGGTGGGAGAGGCCAGTAGGGGGTCAGGACTGTGAGACTTTGTAGGACATGATGAATTTTTGGAAAGGGAGAGCCTTTGGCATCTTATATAAGAGCATAATCTTTTGTTTCCAAAGGCTGATACTAGCTGCTGCGTTGAAAAGATTGAAATCTGGGAGACCAGTTAAGAGGCTATTGCTTGGACAACATTTGTAGTGGAGAAAGTGGGGAATAAACATCAGATTCCAGGTACATTTTGAAGGCAGAGTTGATAGACTTTCCTGAACTGTTGGATATGAGGTGAGGGAGGAGAAAATAAAGTCGTAAGCTTTCGGCTTTAGCAGCTCAGTCAATCGTCGTGCCATTTAGTTTGCTGAGATGCGGGGTCCCTGGTGAAGAAATAGATGAGTTGGGGGGAAAGCACAAGTTTGGTTTTATGTATTTATTTATTATTCAGTATAATGGCTTTACAATGTTGTGTCAGTTTGTGCCCTACAACAACAGGAATCAGTAGAAATATACATGTATCCCCTCCCTCTTGAGCCTCCCTCCCACCCCTCTAGGTCATCACAGAGCATCGAGCTGAGCTCCCTGTGCTACAGCTGCTTCCCACCAGCTAGCTATTTTACACATAGCAGTGTGTATATTTCAGTGCTGCTCTCCCAGTTCATCGCCCCCTGCTCCCCCCTCATGTCCACACATATCTGTTCTCTATGTAACATGTTTGATTTTAGATATGTGAAGCTTGAGATGCTTTTTAGATGTCCAAGACACAGGCAGTTAGCCACTGAGTCTGGAGTCCAGGCTGGGGTTGCAGATGGCAATCTGAGCAGTCTTCAGGGCTATGTCAGATCTTGAGATTGGAATGGATCACTTATGGAGTAGGTGTGATAGTGAGGAGGTCTGAAGATCCAGCCCTGGGGCACTCCAATCCCAACAGAAGAAGGATTAAGGGAAAGGATGCAGCCCTACAGGGACTGAGAAGGAGTGGCCAGTGAGGTGGAAAAATAAGGAGGGCTCGTGGAGTCCTGGAAGAAAGATTTCCCAGAAAGTCCTGGAAGCCCTTGAAGAAAGATTTTCCAGAAAAGAGCAGAACAGTGGTCTCGGATGCTGCTGAGGCTTGGCAGAGTCACAGTGCCAAGGCAGTGGGGAAGAGGCAGGGAGTGGGGTGCATTAGACAGGAGCTAAACTGAGGCAGAGAAAGAACTAACCACTGGGATTCAACAACATGAAAGACACAGATGACCTCGATAAGATTAAGTGGAGCAGAGTACAGTGGGGTGAGGATAGAATAGGATAATTGCAGAGAAAGTCGTGTGTGTGTGTGTGTGTGTGTGTGTGTGTGTGTGCATGTGTGTGTGTTTAGTTGTGAAAAAGTGGAATATTTGTATCTTGGTGGAATAGTTTGCCAGAAAGGGAAAATTATCAATGATGCAGGCATGAAAGGGGGTCAATTGCAGAAACAAAGAGCACGTGATCCGGTGGACAAGGGCAGCAGCAGGCCTCAGGTAGCAGCAAGCACAATTCTTCCTTTGTATCCAGAGTGAGGGCAGAGCTTGGAAAGGGCTCCGAGGCAGGTAGATTGAAAGATCTGGTGTTTGGAGGGTGTGGAGAGTCAGGAGGCATTTGGAAAGTAGAACAAGGAATGAAAGCTGTGACCTCAGGATGGAAGGCGGCTCCCAGCAAGACCATCTCTTATCAACAACCTCTCCCAACACCCCGCCTGCGCCCGGCCTGGCGCCAGGCAGAGGGGCTCTCTGATGAGTCACTGGGTGCCTCTGCCGGGGAGATGCTGAGGAGTTCACAGCCTAAGAAGGGAGACAGACCTGTAAACCGACAACTTCAATACAATGTGCTAATAATAAAGACCCGTTCAAAGTGTTTTGAGAACAAAGAGGGAGGGAGTAACTCTGCCTGGAGGGGTCAGAGAAGGCTTCTCAGAGGTGAAATTTAAATGAGGCTGCAAGGAGGACTGGAATATTATCAGGCTGGCTGAGGGGAGGAAGGTCATTCAAGGTGGAAGGAACATCATGTGAAAGCTGCTTTCACAGGATGGGCAAGATCCTTCTACTGCTTCTCTCCCTGCTCCACCTGTCTGTCTCTTTTCTTCCTACCGCTCCCTCCCCGCCGCCCCCCCCACCCAACCCCTCACCCCAAGCTGTTGTCTCTCAGGCTTTCTTGGTTCAAGAGGAAATTTTTCTTTTTTGGAAAGTTTAATAAACTTCCGTTCAGCCTGTACTGAGTCATGACAAAGGTGTGTTTCACACTTAAACAAACGTCTCAGATGTTATTTTTTGTACTTGAAGAACAAGCTATTTTTAAAGAAATCCAAACTCACTGGGATTCAGCAAGGACGATTTCTGTGACCTCTTTTTAAGAAGTGAGCCTTTGAAAGGAGCATAGTGACCAGCGGTGGCAGCATAAGAGGACCTCCTGGCAGTTCTTTCCTTTAAATGTTTCAGTGAGCTTCACCTTACTAAGGCTTGCATTTTATCTTGGCTATCTGGTCTTCTGGAAAACTTTCAGGGAGTATGCAATAATTATCCAGTAACAGAATGAGTGGAGATGAGGCCTCCACTCTTAGAGGTAGACCAAGATAATAGTGGGGAGAAGGGGAGGATGGAGAGAATAGGCTGGATTTGAGAGAAATTTATTTTTATTTTTTCGCCAAACGCTGCAGCATGTGGGATCTTAGTTCTCTTCCCTCCAACCCCGCCCCCCACCCAAGGATCAAACCCACAGCCATTGCCGTCTTAACCCCTGGACTACCAGGGAAGTCCCTTGAGAGAAGTTTAAACAGAGGCAAGGCCATTTCCCACAGTGGCGCTGTACTAATCTCGTATGGGTGGCCTGTCTTTGCCATCAGTTCTTCCCTCCTGAGCATATGTAACACTCCTCGATGGAGTCTGTATCTCCACCCACTTGGGTCTGGTCGGGCCTGTGACTACCGTGATCCACTGAACCCAGGGACGATGACGCTGGGCCAGTTGTAGGACTAGCTTTAAGAGCTACTGTTGTGAGAATCTTAAGACGTACAAAGAGGCTGCATATAAGTAGTCCAGTTCACATTGCAGTTGAGCTCCCCAGCTAAGAGCATGAGTGAACCATCTTGGATGTTCAGCCCCACAGACCACTTCAGCTGAGTTCAGCCCCAACTGACCTCTGACTGCAACTTCATAAGGGACCCCAAGTGAGAAGCACTCAGTGAAGCCCAGCCAACCTATCAGACCATGAGAGATAATAATTACTCTGTTTTATTCCAAGATAGACATTTTAAAACAACAATGCTAGTATCATTCCTAACAAATAAGATTATTGAGAGAAATTCAAGATCTCTTTGTTACTGCTTTTTCCCCTTTATGCTTAGAATATATCTCATTGAAGATGTATGGTCAAAAAGTACTTTCTTTTAAGGTCAATTGGGGTAATTTTTTTTTTTTCCTGTGGGCATGTTATCAACCTCATATAAAGTTATGTTCATGTTTTGACTTGTTTTTCATATTAGGGATTATTTAAAAATTTATATGACTTAATGATTTAAATATTTACATAAATTATTTATGGGATTTCAAAGTCAAAGCTATTTAACAAGGCTCATTTAGAGAAGCCTCACTTCCAATATTTTTCCTTCTACTCTGTTCTCTTTCTCCCCCATAGAACTCCTTTTAAAGCTTGGTTTCTCAACCTTGGCACCACTATTTTGGGCTGGATTATCCTTTGTTATGGGGGGAAAGAGAGCTATTCTGTGTATTGTAAGATATTTAGCATCATCCTTGGATCCTCCCCACTAGATGCCAGTTGTTATAAAAACCAAAAAAAAAAAAAAGCCTCCAGACATTGCTGAATGTTCTAGAAGAGGGGTTGAGGGGATGAGGAAGGAATTACACCTAGTTAAGAGTCACTGTTTTAAGGAAAATGATTTCTTGCTGGCTTGAATATTTGACCCCTAGTCTAAAATATCTGCATTTTATGTTAAACCCATCATTTTAGGCAACCCCTTTGGACCAACATGAGCACTAAATTTAGGGCATCAGGAATCACTCATAAGATGGCTGTCCCAGTCATCCAAAATATGCTTATATTATTATTATTTGTAGGTTATAAGATACATAATTTAGAAACTTCTCTTAGAACTTTTGGACCCTAAAAGTGTGTGCACCCAGAGATCCAGACACTGCAGTGCTTTCCCTAGTTTGCAAAGTACCGGGGTTGGGTGATTTCTTAGGGCATTCCTGATGTCTGAAAGTAATCTTATCCTAAAAGTCAAGAAACTTGCTTTTCAAACTGGAGTGGACAGCACAGTGATTGAAAACACCAAGTTGAATCCCAGGTCTTTAGCTTGTCAGCTCTGTGCCTTAGTACAAGTTACATACCTTCCTGGAGCCTTAAATTAAAATGAAAATTAAAATCCTACTTTATAGGATTGTTATGAGGATTAAAGACATGATGTGGAGTTCCTTGGCTGTCCCATGGTTGAAGACTCCACATTTTCATTAAAAGGGGTGTGGGTTTGAATCCCTAGTTAGGGAACTATGATCCTGAGTGCCAAAAAAAAAAAAAGACAATGCATGTTAAGTGCATAATGTACTGCCTAGAATATAATAAGTGCTTAATAAATGTTGGCTGTTAGTGTAATTACCGTCAGGGCTAGGTGGTGGTGTGCCAGGGACTATTCAGAGCCACTTGATAGATGAGGAGTATCTTCTAGAGTGAATTTCTTCTTGAAGAGTTGGAAAAATGGGTTTAAATTTTTTTTTAACTCTTTATTTACTTTCATTTTTGGTCCCACTGGGTCTTCACTGTTTGCACAGGCTTTCTCTAATTGCTGCAAATGGGGGCTGCTTTCTAGTTGCAGCGCACGGGCTTCTCATTCCAGTGGCTTCTCTTGTTTCGGAGCTCAGGCTCTAGGCGCGTGGGTTTCAGTAGTCTCAGCATTTGGGCTCAGTAGTTGTGGTGCACAGGCTTAGTTGCTCCACGGCGTGTGGAATCTTCCCGGACCAGGGATCAAACCCACGTTCCCAGCATTGGCAGATTCCTATCCACTGTGCCACCAGGGAAGTCCCAGGCTTTGAATTTTTCTCCTAAAGGGAAGTAATTTAAAACATTATTTTCATGTTAAACATGGGAATAAAAGGTGAGATGTGTATGAATTTAAAAGATAAAAGGTGAGACTTCAAAGAAATGTTATGCTTGAGGTGGACGAATTTGGGCTTTATCCTCAGACCTCCTGTGAGAGAACTTTGGTGGAAAGTGTCAGCAGTCGATCTGTGCTGTTTTGCATCTTTAACTGATAGAAGTATCAGGGATATTAGAAGTCCTTCTGGAAAGTGGGGGCTTTCTGACCTGGAATTCCTGGTATTTTCTTGTCTTTTTTGAGGTTTGTTAGGGCTGGGAAAGTCTGCTGGGCATACATTCAATAAATATTTAAGTGCCTACTCTATGCCAGGCACTATTCTAAGGCATACAAAGAGAACAAATCAAAGAAATATTCTGCCCACGTGAAACCTTCAGTCTACTGGTCATTCAATATCAATAACTATCATAGCCTCAATGAGAGAACTGAAATGGGGAACAGGAGGGGCAATAGGTTCAGGGTTTCGGGGAAGAGATCCAGCACTTATGAACAGTTTCATAGCTTGTATGAGTCCAAATAGATATCCTGAATAGGCTGTTGAATGAGAGTCTAGAGCCATAGTTCTCACCTGGAGCTTTTATTTTTAATCTTTTTTTTTTTATTAAGTTGATATGTTGCATTTTCATTTTTCTTCAGTTCAAGAAATTTTAATTTTTTTTGGCCTCGTGGCATGTGGGGTCTGAGTTCCCTGACCAGGGATTGAACCTGGGCCCCCTGCAGTGGAAGCGTGGAGTACTAACCATTGGAACGCCAGAGAATTTACTCACTTGGAGCTTTTAGACATTTGTGATGGAGTTTTGGTAGTCATAATGGCATTTATCACAGGGAAGTGAAGAATGCTAGATATCCTGCAATGTATGGACAATTAGGCATCATGATTTTTTGAATGTCACACTGGGCATTTACATAGGTGAAAGTCCTGTGTACAATTATCTAAGCCTAATGACTAACTCCCTTTTTTCAAACAAAGACAAAGTACATTCTAGCATGATTTTAATATTCCAGGGAGGCAAATACTATGCAAAGTGAATGAAGATTACACCTTTTTGTGTTCAGACTCTACCAAGGGTTATTCACCATTTTAGAAAATCATGTCAGCAACCACAATTTTGCTGTGATGTTCAAGTCTCCTCCAGTTGGCATCTGAAGCTGTTGGTTTTGGGTCAATGGTTCTCAAACAGCAAGGTGCATGTGATCACCTGGGGATCTTGTTTCTTTTCTTCTTTTTCTTTAAAGAATAGAAGAGACTGTTTGGAAAACAGTGGAAAGAATCCAGGAGAGAAGAAGAGGCTGACCACGACAGAGGCACATTAAGGGGTGAAGTTCCTTAGAGGGTAGGTAAGGAGGGCATCCAGGCACAGGGGAAGGACCTGGTCTTGGTGAGAAGAGCTAGTTTTTGTACAAAGAGGGGAGGATGAGAGAATGGCTGGAGCTACATGTAGATTTAGAAAGATGATGGCACAAAGTTGAGGGATGTCCCATCCCCTAGGTCCCACCCGTCACTTAGGTCAGACTGGCCACCTTTATGTTTACAGCTTCTTTCTACAGTGGCCTAGGGTTGGGGGAGGGGTGGGGAAACAATTGGAACACCAGACTGACTTATACCTCTCAGGGCAAGTACTTTGGAAACCAGGAAATATACTGGAATAAGAGAAAACAGAAACAGACTCACAGACATAGAAAACAAACTTTTGGTTACCAAAGGGGAGGGGAGGGGGTGGTAAATTAGGAGTATGGGATTAACAGATGCACACTGCCACATATAAAATAGATAAATAACAAGGGTTTACTATACAGCACAGGGATCTATATTTAATATCTTGTAATAAGTTATAGGAGATCCAACCAGGCCATTCTGAAGGAGATCAGCCCTGGGATTTCTTTGGAAGGAATGATGCTAAAGCTGAAACTCCAGTACTTTGGCCACCTCATGCGAAGAGTTGACTCCTTGGAAAAGACTCTGATGCTGGGAGGGATTGGGGGCAGGAGGAGAAGGGGATGACAGAGGATGAGATGGCTGGATGGCATCACTGACTCGATGGACGTGAGTCTGAGTGAACTCTGGGAGTTGGTGATGGACAGGGAGGCCTGGAGTGCTGCGATTCATGGGGTCGCAGAGTCGGACACGACTGAGCGACTGATCTAATCTAATCTAATCTAGTAAATTATAGTGGGAAATAATTTTAAAAAGAATATGAACGTATATATAAATCACTTTTATGTATATATAAAACTAAATTTATATATATATATAAGACTAAATCACATATATATATATATATATATAAAATAAAATTAAATTGAAAAAGCAAGAGCGTTCCAGAAAAACATCTACTTCTGCTTTATTGACTTCACCAAAGCCTTTGACTGTGTGGATCACAACAAACTGTGGAAAATTCTGAAAGAGATGGGAATACCAGACCACCTTACCTGCCTCCTGAGAGAGCTGTATGCAGGTCAAGAAGCAACAGATAGAACTGGACATGGAACAACAGACTGGTTCAAAATTGGGAAAGGAATACGTCAAGGCTGTATATTGTCACCCTGCTTATTTAACTTACATGCAGAGTACACCATGGGAAATGCCACGCTGAATGAATCACAAGCTAGAATCAAGATTGCCAGGATAAATATCAACAACCTCAGATAATGCAGATGATACCACTCTAATGGCAGAAAGCAAAAAGGAACTAAAGAGCCTTTAGTTGAAGATGAGGGTGAAAGAAGAGAGTGAAAAAGCTGGCTTAAAACTCAACATTAAAAAAACTAAGATCATGGCATCTGATCCCAACACTTCATGGCAAATAGATGGTGTAACAATGGAAACTGAGAGACTTTATTTTTTTGGGTTCCAAAATCACTGCAGATGGTGACTGCAGCCATGAAATTAAAAGATGCTTGCTCCTTGGAAGAAAAGCTATGAGCAACCTAGACAGCATATTAAAAAGCAGAGACATTACTTTGCCAACAAAGGTCCGTGTAGACAATGGTTTATCCAGTAGTCATGTATGGATGTGAGAGTTGGACCATAAAGAAAGCTGAGGGCTAAAGAATTGATGCTTTTGAACTGTGGTGTTAGAAGACTCTTGAGAGTCCCTTGGACTGCAAGGAGATCAAACCAGTTAATCCTAAAGGAAATCAGGCCTGAATATTCTTTGGAAGGACTGACGCTGAGGCTGAAACTCCAGTACTTTGGCCACCTGATGCTAAGAACTGACTCATTGGAAAAGACCCTGATGCTGGAAAGATTGAGGGCAGGAGGAGAAGGGGATACCAGAGGATGAGATGGTTGGATGGCATCACCAACTTGATGGACATGAGTTTGAGCAAGCTCAAGGAGTTGGTGATGGACAGGGAGGTCTGGTGTGCTGCTGTCCATGGGGTCTCAAAGAGTTGGGCATGACTGAGTGACTGAACTGAACTGAAATCACTTTACTGTACACCTAAAACTAACACAATATTGTAAATCAGTTATACTTAAGTTAAAAAAGATATTGGAGGGAATTCCTTGGCGGTCCAATGGTTAGGATTCCTTGCTTCCACTGCTAAGGCAGTTTGATCCCTGGTCAGGGAATTAAGATCCCACCATGCTGCCCCTTGTGCCCGCCCCCCCCCCCAAAAAAAGATACTGAAATAAGAGATACTATTGAATACTTAATGCTGTCCAGTCCTCCATTTAAGAACATTTTTACATTTTATCAAGTACCAAGCATCATACTTAGTGCTTGAGATATATTTCTCATTGGATCCTTACAACAACCATATTCTGTATGCAATATTATTATCTCACTTGATAGATAAGTAAGACCCAGGGAGACTGATTTTCCAAGGTCACACAGCTAGTATACCCTGAACCCAGATTTTTTCACTGCAGCTTGTCCCTCCTTCCCCTAGCAGACTCATGTTCTTCCTAAAAAGCCTAGCTTTAATGATCTCATCTCATGTGTTCCCTATCCCACCCAGGTAGAGAGATGACTCTGTCTTCTAGGTGCATATAGTCCAGGAAGGCAACAGACAGCAAAAAAAAAAAAAAATACAGTCTAGTGCTATAAGAATTCATCATTTCATGAGGCTGTTGTGCCAAGTGGAGGGAGTTTAGAGAGTGCCTTGGAGGCAGCTAAGGAGTTCTGGGGCGAATACATTCTGAGATGGCTGATAAGAACGCCAAGGAGTTTTTTAGGAGCATAAATAAAGGTATGGTGGTTGGGGGTGGGGAGAGGGTGTTGAAAATGATTTGGGGCCTAGCACCTGGCTCAGGAGGCTCAGAAGTGCCATACTATGTCAACTACAGTTCTTAAGTTCAATGTGACTGGAGGGTCAAGTTGGCCTAAAGGAGGAGGGAAAGTAAAGGGCACTTAAACTTAAGGTCAGATCACTCAAGCTTTTTAAGTTGATTTAGAGTGTTTACACTTTATTCTGTGAATGAAGCAAAGTGTTAAAATGTTTGGGCCTAGTATGTTTAAAAGGTGGAAGGGCCCCCGATGGGGCTGCTGTGGGAGATCCCTGCTGTACCCCCAGCTCTCCAAGCCTTGGCACTGAGTGGTCAGGTCGTCTCCACTCTAGGCTTGAAATTCCTTTAGGGCAGGTAATTTCCTATCTCATTCACCTGCGCATCCCAGCCCCCTAGCACAGGACCTGTCATGCAGGAGGAACTCAGATAGAGGTCCGACATCGCTGGCAGAATGCTGGGTGCCAAGAAGGTGCCAGCTAGTGACTAAATAGCAAATCTTCCTTTCTTCCTCAGCAGTGCCGGGCCAGGGTTCAGCCAAAATCTGACCTAACTCTAAGGAGGTCAGAGAAGCCCTGGCCCCCAGCTCAGTCCCAGGGAGGTCCCTGAGGGGTGGGAGGAGAGGAGGTTGTTGACTAAAATGCAACTTCTGCTCAGTACCTGCAATGTGCTAGAAGAATTTGCACCTACAGTCTTTTCACCTATTGTCTCTCTCTCTTTTTTTTTTCTTCCATCCCTCCAACGGCTCCTAAATCAGAATTACTGTCCCAGTTTCCCGGACCAGGAAACTGAGGATCAGAGTGGTTCTGTAATTTGGTCAAGGTCACACAGCTGGTTGGTGCTGGCGGGGTGGAGGCTGTGTTTCAACCTTTTAACTAGTCAAAGCTCATTAACTTCCCCCTCCTCCACCTGGGGAGGCGTTACGGCACCTACTCCATTTGCGTAGCCGCTGGGGTCGGGGTACAGCGCTCTGGGGCGCGGGGCGGGAGAGGCCGGCTCGCCCTAGTGGCGACCGGGAGCCGCTCCCAGATTCGGACGTTACGAAGTTTCCGTGGATTTCGCTCGCCTCCCTTCCGCAGCTCGTCCCCGCTCCGCAGCACTTACGCCGCTAGCGCAGCAGGGCTCAGGTGCTGCCGCAGGCGGGGGCCTGCCTCCGGGAGGGAGGCAGCGACGCAGTTTACGTAAGCGTCTCCTCGCAGGTGCATGCGGCCGCCACAGTGTGTGCTCCTTGCGCGCTCCCAGGTGCGCAGTTGGCGCAGGCGGCGGCGCGGCACGGCGGCGGCGGGCGCTGGCCGGCGCTCTCAGGTGCGGCAGAGCGCGCGTGGAGGGGGCGCGCGACGAGTGAGGGGGCGGGCTTTCCGTTCCCCGGCAGCCGTGGGGCCCGCCCCCTGGCCCGGCCAATGGGCGCGCTCGGCAGCGTCACGTGCTCGCCGCCGCCGCCGCCGCCGAAGCGGAGACCGGAGCCGCGAGCGCCACCAGGGCAGCAGCCGCCGCAGCCGCCGCCGCTGGGCTGAGGAGCCGGAGACGCAGGCTGACGAGGTGGCGGCGGCGGCGGAGCGGGAGCAGGGACCGGGCGCGGGCAGAGCGCGGCGGTGCGGGTAGGCTGCGGCGGAGGGGCAGGCGCCTGCGCGGCGGGCTGTCCCGGGCGGGCGGCGGTTGAGGCGGCGGTTGAGGCGGTTGGCGGTGCCGGCCCGGGCCCCGCATTGTTTGTTGTGCGTCCTTAGCAGCGGCGGCGGCGGTGGCGGCAGCGGCGGCCGGGGCGGAGAGCAGGGAGCAATCCCGGCCCCCGTGGCTCCGGCATTGTGGCCGCCGCCGCCGCCGCCGCAGTTGCGGTGCCCTGGCTGCTTCGGGCAAGGGCAGCGGGCAGTCTTCCTCACCTTCGTGGAGGGGGGGGGGGGCAGGGTCCCGGCCCCGAGCGGGGAGAGGGCGTGGGCTGTGTGAGGAGACCCGGCGCTGGGGGCTCTGGGTAGGATGGAGGGTGAAGGGCTCTGGGCAGGTGTTGGAGGACGTTGGGGGCAGGGTCTGGGGGAGAGGCTGCGGGGGGCGGCTGGAGGGTGTGGGCAGATTTGGGTGAGAAGGAAGGGTAGAGGGATCTGGCCCACTGGAGGGTGAGGCCCTTCGGGCAGGTTCAGGAGATCCATGGGGGCCGGAGCGAGTGGGGGCAGCCTGTGGGGGTTCGGGAGGGTGTGAAGGAGGCTTAGGGAGGACAGGGGGCGAGTGTGATGGGATTGGAAGGAATCGAGGGAGGCATGGAAGAGGCGGATGTCCCGGCCGGGGCTGCGTGTGAGGGGCAACGAGTGGGGCCAGATAGCAGGAAGACCGTGGACAAAAATGTGAAGGGAAATGTGGAAGGTGTCCGGCTCGGGGCAGTGTGGCAGGGTGAGCGTGGAAAGAGGTTGTGGGGGTGGGTGGAAGGAGGGTCTCTGGAGTGATGGGGAGGGAAATGGAGAGTGTTCAGGCAGGAGGAACGGAAGGGTAGGCCCAGAGGCTTCAGGAGACCCGGTGAGCGGTGTGAGGACAGGGTCTGTCCAGGAAAGAGGCAGGAGGGTCTGAGGCTGGAGAGATGGGCCCTGCCAGGGAAGAGCATGTGAGAGGAGAAGCAGGTATCTGATCTGGTGAGGCGCTCAGGGAGAAGAGTAGAGGGCGGGCGATTGGAGCAGGGCCTAAGTTTGAGGGGTTTGGGAGAGAAGTCCTGACGGTAGTGAAGGGTGGTGGGGACGAGAGGAAGTACTGGGGCATTTAGTAGAGATCAGAGTGAGTGAAACGGAGGGTGTTCTCGAAGAAGTATGAATGAAGGTGGGGAGTATCAAGAGGGGGGACTTAAGGGTTGGGGAGACTTGGGAGGGGACCAGTGGAGTGCAGTGTGGAGGGCCAGAGGTGTGTGTGGGGGGAGGGAAATGTTCTTGGAGTGGCAGGTGAGGTGTGAGGACAGATGGAAGTGTTTCTAGGGCAGGACCTGTGGAGGGAAGTTGGGGAGAAGGAAAGAGGGGGGGTGGGTGGTGCGTGCTGAGGGGAGACGAGTAGAGAGGGGTGCAGTAGGGGTAGGTTCAAAGAAGTGTACAGGTCTGTGTACAGTGTGGGAGGGAGAGAAGCATGGGTTTGGGGGCTATGGTAGAAGTGGGTAGGAGGGAACAAAGGGAGTGAAAGGGGGAAGATAGGATATTTTTGGGTAGAGGATGCTGAAAAATGCCTAGTGCCAGCAGTAGTGGGGTAAGGAAAGGGTAAGGTGGGTATGTATGTAGACATGTCTGTGACTAGAACGTGGTAGGTTGGGTTTGGGTTTGGGGTGGTGGTGGGGGAAGTGGGATGCCCAGGTTTAGAGCAGGAAATGACTATTCAGGCTGGAGAGAATTAGGAAAACTGTTGCTTGAAAGAGTGTGGAAGGAGTGGGTGCTGAAGTGTGAGGAAAGCCTGGAAAACTTTGGGTCTTGAGAGACTAAAGGAGCCACCATGTTTTGGGTCAGTGAAAGTATGTGGAAGGGCAGAGTGTAGAATTTGGGGGAAAAAAAACCCTAAAAGGAGAGGATTAAATTATTGCCTTAGAGGAACTGGAGAGTGTGTGAGGGTGTGTGTGGATTCTGGAATGATGTTATGGAAAATGGAGGGCATTAAGCCCTTTACCATATATGAAAGTTCATGCTTCTAGGATCAGAGAGATCAGGAAGCCTTGATTTTAGTTCCAGAACCCAGTGAATGGGGATGGGATAAGGGAGAGCTGAGCACACACTCCCTGGTTGGAGGAGCTGTGGGTGGAGTCATTCTGGCACATTGGCCTGATGAGTGGGCAAATAGAGGAGCCATGCAGGGTCAAGAGGAGCGCACCTGGAGTGAATAGAAGCAGGACTACAGCAGGTTCAGGGCAGGTTTCTTTGTGAAGATTCTGCAAGAGGGCAGGGCCCAGCGTGTTTGAGGGCTGTGCATCAGAGGGAGGAAAGGATACCTTGGTGCGGTATATCAGATACCTTGGTGCTTTCTGGGTAATAGGGCAGTTTTCAGGCATCTGGGTGATGTAATATCTCAGTCCCATGCTAGAGGCAGACAGAGGTAATGTATTAAATACATCCAGCTTCTAAAAGTGGCAGGAATGGAGCTTTGACTCTTTCAAGGTGGAGATAACAGATCCTCGGTTGTCTCCCGAATAGTTCAAGTAAAATTTATTAATAGAGGCTTTTGGATTTTCTGTTATTTTAATTTGAGTTGGGGAGTGCAGTGTTAGCTTTATTGTGGAAAGACTTTGGGGGTTATGTGTTATGAAGTAACCTTTAGGTGTTTGAACACAGACTTTTCAGCAGGTCTCGTTCAGTGTTCTGTGGCTTGTGTTAGATTCTTTGGGATTTGGAAGGATTAAGGAAACTGCTTTGAGACTGCCTCAGTAAGCAGTGTTTTCTAGAATCTTGGAAAGCGATTTCCTTTTTGACAGTTGAAGGTTCAGTCTTGTCAGATTTTGCAAAAAAAAAAAGAAAATTATTTGATCATGTTGCAGATGTAACTTCAATTATTGCTTTCTGGGCTTCGGGTAGTGTTTAATGTGGTACCTAGTATGATCTCACATGAAAGGTCCTCTTTGGTACCTTGGGAAGCTTTCTGGGTTGATTAGTTTTCTTCTTTTGTCCATTTAGGAAGTATCTAAATTGTTAGTTTGAATAATGCAGCCATTGTGAGTTCAAATAAGTTTGAGTGGAAGTGGGAATCTTGCCTAAACATAATGAGGCTGAACAGAACACCACATTTTAAGTAATCTCTATCTGTAAGTATAAATATTTTAAAAATAAACTGGAAACCAGTCATTTTTAAAATCCAAATTTGAAGTGTATCATGAAAGCCGAAAAATAGTGCTCTAAAGGCATTGCTATAAGATTTTATTTTTGGAGGGCAAAGTTTTTAAAAATATAAATGCCTTTTTTTGAAACTCTTAGCAGTGTTTTGAGATTTGATACATGTATTTAATGTAATTATAATGAACATGTTTGACCCCTTTGGCTTCCTGGCAGAGAATTTGAGCAGTAGGATATAAGATGAATAGAGTGACCTTTGAAAATTCTTTCCCATTTGACTGTTGTTTTCTCTCTGTATTTTTTAAGTCCATTGTGTTGGTTCATTTAATTGATTTGGAGCAAGCAGTACTTTCTTGTTCAAAATACTCAATTCTGGTTTAGTGTTCTGTTTATATGTATTGTTCCGTGAAGTTCTAAGGTTTGGGATAATTTGTAGGCACTTTAAAATATTATCCTAAGTTTATGAACCAAGGCAAGCAGGTTGTTTAGACTTTGTAGGCTAAATAATTGGGTCTGGTTTTATTTTCACTTGTGACTTGCTGGACAAGATACTTAATCCCTTTGTGCTTGTTTCTCCTCCAGAAACCTGACTCTTTATCTACCTCCCAGGAGAATTGAGATGGTTTATATAAAACAAGTTTAAACCTTTCAGGAAGGTTAGCACTATGTAAGTAGGGGTAATAGCTATTATTTCTTTGACTCTTTATTTCGTGTTAGCCTGGTCAAGTAATAATTTGGCATTAGGTGGGTTAATTTGTAGTGAGAAACTTGGATAGAGATGAAACTTCTGTGAATATTAGAGATATCTGCAAATTGAAGTTTGTTCATCCTTTGCTCTACTGTCTACTAATTTTTCCTGGCTCATTTGTGCAGCTAAGTATTGGTGCTGATTTGAATTCTTGAGTCTGAGCAGAAACTTGTGAGAGACATTCTGAGTTCTAAGTATGAATTTCCAGGGACAGGATGTTTTTTATGTCTCAGAGAATTCGATTTCTAAATCAGAAATAATACATGTAATACATTTCCCTATGGTTTTTTGTAGAAAATTGATTAATTTGGGGTGATTTGAACAGGAAAATGGAGCTATTGCTTCTAGTGGCATTAAGCCTCCTTTTTCAGATTTATTGCATACTTTTTCCTTTTTAAATTTTTAGTTAGCAAATAATTACCGAATCTATTTGACATTTATGCTCTGTTTGTGAGGGAATAATTTTTAAATGCTTCTTAAATGTTTTATTTGGTTTATTAGTTGTAAAAAACCTCCAGATTTTGGTCCTGATTGACATTGCAAAAATGTAAATAGTAAGTTGCTTTATTAGGCATTAATTTGCTTGAGCTTGGTAATATGTGAAGCCCTGACAATAGTCTTTCTATGCTAACTGATCTATTCTTAGTAGTTTACAACCTTTTATAACATTTTGGACACCGTTACCCATCTTACTGCTCTTCTGTTTTCATTTGTTTTGCATGGATCCTTTTATTGGAAAATTGCTTGTTTTTAAAAATTTATTCAGCTGTAGAAAAACTGTTTCTGACAGGTAATTATGAGAGGCTTCATAATTCAGTCTAATTTTAGAAAACTGTTTATTGAGAGATGTATGTTAAACTTATATGTCAGTTAAAACAGAAAGGAATAAAATACTGAGACCAGATTAGTGGTGAGCTGAATACTTAAATGGTTTGAGCCTGAAAGATTTGCAATTCTTTAACTTTTAGGTCATACATTAAATAAAAAGGTGACCAAAGGACCTGATTTGTCACTTTCATGCTTTTTATTTCTTGAGGGTCCTTTAAGTGTATCATTTTTTAAAAAGTTTATTTATTTTTTGTATAAATTTATTTTAATTGGAGGCTGATTACTTTACAATATTGTATTGATTTTGCTGTACATCAACATGAATCCTCCACGGGTGTACACGTGTTCCCCATCCTGAATCCCCCTCCCACCTCCCTCCCCATACCATCCCTCTGGGTCATCCCAGTGCACCAGCCCAGAGCATCCTGTATCATGCATCAAACCTGGACTGGTGATTCATTTCAAAATGATATTATACATGTTTCAATGCCATTCTCCCAAATCATCCCACTCTCGCCCTCTCCCACAGAGTCCAAAAGACTGTTCTATACATCTGTGTCTCTTTTGCTGTCTCACATAAAGGATTATCATTACCATCTTTCTAAATTCAATATATATGCATTAGTATACTGTATTGGTGTTATAAGTTTATTTTTAATTGGAGGAAAGTTGCTTTACAGTGTTGTATTGGTTTTCTGCCTTATAAGTGTATCATTTTTGAGAATTACGATGTCTATCTCAACAATATGTGTGTTGCAGAGTGAATGAAGCAGCTTTAAATTTTAGTTATTTGGTATTCAAATTCTCTTAACTTCTGACATAACTAACAGTATGTAGAACATCGGCTTTCTTTAGTTAACTTTAGCACAACTCGAAAGGGTACAGTTGATTATATCAGTAATAAAATCACAGTTTTGCATTGTGTGACTTCATGGTTCATTTCCATTTGAAAAGTGAGAATTCTGTAGCAGGTTGTGTGATAAATTCTAAGGTCTAAATTTCTGGGTCATGGATAAGATGGAGTTTCTTCCTCCACCTGCAGATTTTCTTGTTCTTTGCAGTTTTCCAGGTGCTGGGAAACACAATATCCAGTTGGTTAGATCAGCATTTTGTTTATGAATTGAATTTAACAGTTAATACTATGGACATAAAGCAGAAAGTAATTGTCCTAAAGACTGTCTAGATTTATTTTAATTTTTTGTGTTGCTTGCCTGTTTTGTCCATTTAAGTCAGCAAACACGTGCTGACTTTTGGCTTAAAGGCATGTTTTGTGCCAGACCTGAGATTTCTTAGTAGGGCTCAATAATATTATTTTCAGTAAAGAACAGATCCTTTCCTAGATAGACTGGTCCTAAACATGGGAATGAAGTCTATAACTGTGGTTACCTATGTTCAGTCAGCCTGCCTGAAAATCAGTATATTTTAAGACAGCTGGGTAGTGGTGACCTGATGAAGTGTTTTGTTTCTGAAAGTTAAGATGAAGGCAGTTCATTCTTAAGATGTTTATAATTCCAGATAAATCTCAAACATTGCATCTAATTATGCAGTGATTAGGCTTCTAGAGCTTAGGCAATCTACATTTTAATCTAATGGAACCATGGGATACTGGGTAGCTCTTAACCCTGGACAGCTCAGGTTTAGTTAGTGAAGCTATTGAACTGGAGGGGAAAGGTGTTGTAGTTTGGTAGTGTAGGTTAGCAGCTAGACAAAATAAGCATTTGGCACTGTAGGTATGCATATTTTTGGTTGTTTTTGATGTAAGCTGTAAATAAGCTTATAATGCCAAAGTTTGCATGGAAGAACAGATACCCATACTAGTGATGAGGCTTTTTAAAAGATAGTATCTTAAAAAATGAGTATTAACCATGATGCTTTCTGATAAGCCAGCTTTGGGGTAAATGTGGAGTTATACAAAACAGGCTTTTGAAATTGGTCAGCATTATTGTTTAGTAGTGTAGTTTATTTTTAGAGCTCAGGGTTCACATACCTGGACTTTGGTCCCTGTGATAGCTGTGTAAGTGAACAGCAGAGTATTACATTTAAAGAAATGGAGGAACCAAGAGTTGACCCTAGAGCAGAGATAGACTTTCAGAGCACTCCTTATGAAGCTGTATATCAAATTCCTGATAGTCCCCACATTTTGCAAGGAAGGTTGATGGCTGAGCAAATTTGAAACCTGCCTCTTTTAGTGTCTTTTTAAGGTCTACTTGGAGTAATGCTTGTCCGTCTTAGGAAGCGCAGGGTCCTAGGATGATGCAGTAGCAGTGAATCTGAGGGAAAAGGCTGGACTTGGGTGGACTCTTTTTACAGGTGGGCACAGAGATGACCCTGTGCAAGCTCAATTGCTGGATCGAGTAGTAGAAGAATGTTTTTGACACAGAAAGGCTTGGCCCAGAGATCTGCTCCTGCTGTTTACTAGTCGTAGATCTCTTTTCTCATGTATAAAATTGGAATAAAACCCCTAATTTACAGAATTATAGTGAGAATTAAAGAAAATAAGAAAATTGTAAGCTCTGAAGCATATGGCATTTTTTTTTTTAAAGGGAAGATTGAGCAGAAATTAAGGACAGGCTTTGAAGTAATGAGCAGTTTGACTTGGAGGTCCTGGATTTTTATTTTTATCATGGGATTTTCAGAGGTACATAAAAAGGAACAGTACAGTGAATGTCCATATACCCATCAGCTAACTTCAACAATTAGCAGCAAGATGCTGCTCTTGTTTCATCAGTCCCTCATTCACAGTTACTATTTGTCATTGTTTTTGCTGGAGTATTTACAGCAAATCTTAGACATCATGTGCTTTTGTCCATAAATACTTCAGTGTGTATTTCTAACAGATCAGAAACTTAAAAAGAACCTCACAAACTATTTTAACCCTCTAAATTAACAATTATTCCTTATCTAATACTCAGAAGGAGCTGAATTTGAAACATAGCTCTACCACTCACCAGCTTTGTGTGTTAATCAAATTACTAGTTCTCTTTGAGCTTCTGGTTCCCTTATCGTAACATAAAGATAATGCTTTATGAAGTTATTTTGACTTAAATGAAATAACATATAAAATACTTAACATGAAGATTCTCAGTAAATGGCCCAACCTCTCTTCTGAGCCTCCTGTGCCGTGTGAATTAGAATTAAGGGGTGGCCTCCTCCCTTCTCGAGTATCACAAGGGGTAACAGTACTCTGGAATTCCTGCCCACCAACCTAGTAAAATTTCTCTTCATCGAGCTATCTGACTCTTCTGGTAAAATTCTGTAACAGTTGAAATCATATCCATTCTTCCTTCCTTCCTGTAGCAACATTATTCTCCTACTGGCTCATTCCAGTCAGCATATATACACTATTATTTCATTTATTATTTTTCTAAAATGACCTTTTCTTGACCACACTGTCTCTTCTAACTACAACTCAATTTTTCAGCTTCTTGAAAAGGTTGTTTCTGCTCATCTTCAGTTTTCCTGTCCTCTCCTGAACCTACTACAGTGAAACTTCCAGCTCCGTCACTGCTGTTGTCAACACCACCGTGTTTAATTCTCACTTGCCCCGTTAGCAGCACTGGGTGCAGTAGGTGCCTCCTTCCTTCAAATGCTTTATGCTCTGGTTTCCTCCTGCCTCCTTGGCTTCTCTGTCTCCTTTGTTGGTTCTTTCTTATCACTCCTGCTTCTTAATATTGGACTGTCCCATGGGATCTCTGCTCTTTATTCTCATTCTCTTGGTGATCTCTTTCAACCTCATGGCTTTAAATATGATATATGTGCCAGTAAGTTCCAAATTTTTATCTGAAACTCCAGGTTACTGCGTATTTTGACACTTCCACTTAGATATTTCATTGGCATCTCATACTGAACTTGTCTTAACCAAACTCCCTATTTCCTCTGCCTCTTTCGTGGTCTTCCACATTTTATTTTAGTAAATAGCAGCTTCCTCCATATTTCCAGTTTCTCAGGCCAAAACTTGGAGTTATCCTTGCCTCTCTTCCTCTCACGCACATCTGACTCCTCAAGAAACCTTGCCAGTCCTTAATTCAAAGTATATCCAGAGACTGAGCAGTTTCATCAGTGCTACTGGTTTAAGTCTACATCAACTCCTCTGAATTACTACAGTGACCCTTTTTACTCTTGCCTTCTTATAGTCTGTTTGCAATACTCCAGCAAGAATGATTCTTTCAAGAAGCTAAGTCATTTTTGTCTCCTTCTGGTCAGAACCCTCAGGGATTCCATATCTTTTCTCAGAGTAAAAGGCCAGGTTCTATTAAAGCTGTAAGTGATTGGATCCCTTCTTTCCTCTCTGACATTTGAACTTTTCTTTTTGCTTACTCCATTCTTGCCACAGTCGCCTTCTTGTTCCTCTCACGTGAGAGGCACATGCCTGTCTCCTGTCCTTTGTATTTGCTATTTGCCCTGCCTAGAATACTGTTTCTCACATACATGGGTGGCTTCATCTTTTTCAGGTCTTTGTGCCTGTCTCCCCTTTCCATGAGGCCTTAGTGTGTGTGTACATGTGTGTGCGTGTGTGTGTTCGACTCTTTGCAACGCCCAGGGCTATAACCTGCCAGGCTCCTCTGTCCATGGAATTTTCCAGGCAAGAATACTGGAGTGGGTTGCCATTTTCTACTCCCAACTCAGGGGACCTTCCCAACTCAGGGATTGTCTCCTGTGTCTCCTGTCTTGGCAGGCAGATTCTTTACCTCTGTGCCACCTAGGAAACCAGAGACCTTCTCTTACCACGCTGTTGAAATGGCGGTTCGTCTGTTTCTGGCCCTCCCTGTCCTCCCTTTCCCACCTTCTTTTTCTCCATACCACTTAAACCATTTAACTTATGGTATGTTTTTCTCGCTTATTTTGTTTATTGCCTTTTCCCCTTCATTAGTATATGTAAGCTCCATAAAACCAAAGATTACTGTTGTCTTTGTGTTCTGTAGATTTGAAAGCATCTAGAATAGTGCCTAGCACTAAGCAAGCACTTGAGTATTTGTTCAGTGAACTATTCTTTTTTTAGTTATAGTCTGTCACTTTGTAAAGGATGCTATAGTTGGGATTTTGGTTTTTCCCATGGATACTGTGTACCTTTAAATTTTTATGATGTATTTCTGTCTTCTTCATGAATATCTTTTCTTGAGACTGCTAATAGGCTTTATTATTTATTCATTATAATTTTGAGTCCTTGTTATGTACTAGTTACATTGGAGGATACAAAGATAAAACATTGACCCTGACCTTCAAAAATTTAGTCTATGAGGGGAGGTGATGGTATGATTTTGAGATATCGATAAATTTTTTAAAGTAAGTACTTAAGAGAGAAAATGGCTGAGGAATTTAAAGGAGCAAGAAATTACTTCTGCTAAGGGGAATAGCGAGAGACTTCTGGTATGTGGTACCTGTGCTGAGTCACAGGTAAAAATTGGGATTAGATTATGAAATAAAGGGGGAGAGAATTCCATATGGAGGGGATGGCACTGGCAAAATAAGAATGATTTCTGTGGAAAAGAACAAAGTGGTTCAATTAGTTAAAGATAGGGGAATATGAAAGGAATTGGTGGAGTGTGTTTGCAGTGGAATATTGGAGTCACTGATAGGGGTCTTGAGTGTAAGAATGAGGAATTCAAACTTTATTGTCGACAGTAAGGCTTCAGTGAAAGGTTTTGATTTGAGCAAGAGTGGAGGGATGACATTATTAGAGCTTTCTTTATGAATTTGACAACTTTATGTGAAAAGAGGGGCCAGAGCACATATAGTGATTAACGATGCCATTATAACAGTTTGAGGAAACATGTGATAAAGGTAGTGCAAATGGGTATAAAAAGGATGCCTTGGAACTGATGAAACTTGGTAGCTGGACGTGAGGACTGAGCTCCAAGCCTGCAAGGTTTCAGGTGTAGTTGACAGGCGAGGCTGGGGTGCCCTGAAGAGAAGTTGGGAACCAGGAGAGATGGGATCAGGGCACACTTTTAGTTTAGTTTGGATATTCAGTTTGCAAGTGTGGTGGTGACATCATAGGTGATTGTTGTTCTGATTGAAAATCAGGAATCTTTAGAAAGGATGTGCATCTGTGGCTTTGTGCCTTTATTTTCATACAGTTAATGACAGAGTAGTGATTCAGTTGCTGAAACTGTTCCTGAGGTCTGAATCTTGATAATTGATTTGGGAAACTTCAATTCATCCAAACTTTTCTTTTGATTTGTGAGTGGCTCCAGGCAATGGCACCCCACTCCAGTACTCTTGCCTGGAAAATCCCATGGACGGAAGAGCCTGGTGGGCTGCAGTCCATGGGGTCTTGAAGAGTCGGACACGACTGAGCTACTTCCCTTTCACTTTTCACTTTCATGCATTGGAGAAGGAAATGGCAACCCACTCCAGTGTTCTTGCCTGGAGAATCCCAGGGACGGGGGAGCCTGGTGGGCTGCCGTCTATGGGGTCACACAGAGTTGGACACGACTGAAGTGACTTAGCAGCAGCAGCAGCCACTTGTTTCACAAAGTTTGTTAGATAAGCTTTTCTAAGTTGTAAAGCACTTTAGCAGCTCGAAACAACTTAAATGTTACCCTTTGAATGTCCCTTTACTGCTGATTCATTGGCTGTGGATATCTTAGCAGTGAAAACAACAGAGTTTTCAACTCGTTACCTTGATCACTTTGTTGAGATTGCTTTGAGTGAAAAGGTTTGTAGGATCAGGCCATACCGCTCTTTTTCTTTCGCCTTGGGACTTAGAGGCGCATAGGAGAGGGAGAGGAAGACAAGCCTTCTATGTTAATTAATGGTAGTTAAGGTGTTAGTTGCCAAAACAATTCTTTTAACAACCTACACTTAACAAAATACCAGAAGATAACAAGAGGATTTAGCTTCTATTCCAGGCAAATTCAAAAACAGAATAAGGTCTTTTTAGATTTATATCATTTTCATGAGCCTTGTAGCAGGAGGTGTTTTTAACCCCAAGGTTATTTATAGGAAAAAAGAATTATTTGCAAAATAATGTTGATTAAGGTATACAGTTTTTATTTATAGACTGTCTAATGATGCATGATATTTGTAATTTTATATTTGGTGCATTTTTAAATAGTTGAATAAAAAGGCATCGTTGAGCTTGTTAAGAACTTGCAGCTTCACCAGCTTGGTTTGGAATGGTGACCTTGAGTTTACCACTTTAGTCATCTCTCTTTTGTGCTTAGATCATAATGTCAGTGAATATGGTTTTGGCACTGTCCTTATAGAGTCTGTTCTTACTTCCCAGTGAATAGGAGTCTATAGGACCCAATTACCCTGAAATGAAAGGAAATTTTCCTGTTTAGGATAACTTACATTTTTCAGTCCAAAGTCCATATAATATATGCTACATCTGCTAAATTAACTACCATAATTGAGCAGATGTAGCATATATTATAATTTTTTTGACCGTAGGCAATTTTCACTTAATTTGTTTGCCAAGAATATAAAGTGTACCATCTTAATATTATGAGGAACCTGTAAGAATCTTTTTAGTCTTGCTTTGTTCTTTGACAGATGTGGTTAAGGCACTTGTTCAAAATCACACACCTCACTGGTGGCAGAGTTAGGATGAGAAATAGGTTTCTTGATCTCCATGTGTGGACTCCTTCCACTGTGTCAAGCTGCCGTGTTAGAAATGTAGACCAGAAAACTTGGAATAAACTTAGTTTAACTTGTCACATTTCTGGCATCTAATGATGTTCAATAAGAACAATTAGGGTTTTTTTCCCTTGTCTCCTTTGACAATTATTGTTTTTAGGTTAATCATTTTAAAGTAAACAATTTGGTGGCATATAGTTTATTCACATGTTGAGCAACCATTCACCCTAACTAGTTCAAAACATTTCTGTCATTCCAAAGTGAAACCGCTGACCAATTAAGCAGTTTAAAAAAAATTTAAGCGATTAAAATAAAAATTTTTAAATAATTAAAATAAATGTATTTACTTTGACCAGGTCAGCGATAGCAGGCTTGTATTAGAGGTCACCCATCTCTGATTTGCCAGAAAGAGAGAACTTTTTTCATATTATTTAGTAATGGACATATTGTGTTTATAACAGCAGCAGCGTTCCAAAGAAAGTGTCAGTCACATTATGATTAACAACACTAGCCGACATGCATTATACATATTACCTCTGATCTTTACACTAGCAGTTCAGAAAGATTGCTCTGTTTCAGATAAGAAAACTAAAGCTTTGTTCAGTAACTCTGGCATTACTTAACTGGTAAATTGTGAACTTGTTTTTTGAATCCATGTTGGTTTGGTTCCAAAAGTTGGCTAATAGCAACAAACATAAGGGATTGTCTTGTTTGGGGGTTTAGTTCAGTCGCTCACTCTTTGCGACCCCATGAATTGCAGCACGCCAGGCCTCCCTGTCCATCACCAACTCTAGGAGTTCACCCAGACTCACGTCCATCGAGTCTGTGGTGCCATCCAGCCATCTCATCCTCTGTCATCCCCTTCTCCTCCTGCCCCCAATCCCTTCCAGCATCAGTCTTTTCCAGTGAGTCAACTCTTCGCATGAGGTGGCCAAAGTACTGGAGTTTCAGCTTTAGCATCATTCCTTCCAAAGAAATCCCAGGGCTGATCTCCTTCAGAATGGACTGGTTGGATCTCCTTGCAGTCCAAGGGGACTCTCAAGAGTCTTCTCCAACACCACAGTTCAAAAGCATCAATTCTTCTGTGCTCAGCCTTCTTCACAGTCCAACTCTCACATCCGTACATGACCACAGGAAAAACCATAGCTTTGACTAGATGGACCTTTGTTGGCAAAGTAATATCTCTGCTTTTGAATATGCTATCTAGGTTGGTCATAACTTTCCTTCCAAGGAGTAAGCGTCTTTTAATTTCATGGCTGCAATCACCATCTGCAGTGATTTTGAAGCCCAAAAAATAAAGTCTGACACTGTTTCCACTGTTTCCCCATCTATTTCCCATGAAGTGATGGGACCAGATGCCATGATCTTCGTTTTCTGAATGTTGAGCTTTAAGCCAACTTTTTCACTCTCCACTTTCACTTTCATCAAGAGGCTTTTGAGTTCCTCTTCACTTTCTGCCATAAGGGTGGTGTTTGGGGGTGGGCCAGGATGATTTTAGCAGGAAGGTGTATAAGAAAAGGGGAGTAGTTTACTGGTCTTCGTAGTGTCTGCAGTAATAACTACTTTATCCTGAGCAATTAATACCTGTATTCCATACAGGAAAAGCAAAATAGGAAATAATCTTTGGAACCCTTTAATGGACATATATATACAATTAGAAGAAATTGCAGTGTAGCTTCTGAGGTGTGTTCTTAGGAATTCTATATTTATTTTTTGCCTTCTCATTAATTTTTTGTGAATTGTTACTTTCTTTTTAAAGTTGTAAATTGATTTGCTTGAGTAATGACTGGTCATAACAGTATTGGAACTTGATTGACTTTTCCATTTTAGATACTTTTAAAAAGCGGTGGTTTACTTCCAAAGAATAACTCAAATTGTGTTTGTTGAAGGATTTTATAATTATACTTTTGCCCCTGTTGAAAAAAACCCTAATTATATCTTTTTTAAAAAATTTGAAATAACTTTAGTAGGCCAATTTTCAGTTATTCCCCTCAAAGGGGCCAGTAAGTCACCTCATAAACCTTGTCACTTTTTACTGTGTTTTGAATGACATGACTTCTTTTCTCCTGAGTAATAGGCACTGGAGTAATTTGCTTTGATATGCTGGATTTTGAGTGAAAAGGATGTAAAAGATAGCTTCCTGGCTATTTTGGACAAAATAATTTTTTTTATGGTTATGTAAACATAATATAAGCTGAAACAACAGTGGTCATCTCAAATGTCCTGAGTTTAAGTGTATTGATAGTTATCCAAAGAAGTATAGATTTTCGGACAGTGACCCTGTGACTTTTGCTAATATCTAAACAGTAGGTACTTACATAAATGGATTCCAAACTCTTAAAAACTTTTTATTTAAAAATTTTAAAATGCCCTTATATAATAACTTGGCTCAGATATTATGCAACATTTTTCTCCTTTGACCAGGATGAGTTTTTTCACTCTGGAACCAGTAAAAACATATCATAAAGAGTACAGGCTTTGGAGTTGGTCAGATTTCAAATCCTTTCTCTGCCACTTAATAGCTCTAAGACATTGTCTCACCTTTAAAAATAATATAATACCTCATAACTCTACCAAGTAGGATTAAAGAGTGATGTCTCTAAAGGGCTCAGTACAGTGTCCGGCACACATTAAACTGTGTTCAGATTGTAATTGTTGTAGAAAGAGGTCTAAATTTTGGTAGCCTAGCCTGGAGAATCCCAGGGACAGAGGAGCCTAGTGGGCTGCGGTCTGTGGGGTCGCACAGAGTCGGACACGACTGAAGTGACTTAGCAGTAGCAGCAGACAAATATCAGTGCAGTGCAAATACAGCACAGCCTCACAGTAAAGTGCACATTCTGAAATCAATACATTCCTTCTTGGGTTTTTTGTTTTGTTATTATTTTTTTTGAAGTGCCGTGTGTCAGTTTTCACTACTTCCTGCAGCTTGCTCTCCTTTTCTCAGAAATGCTTGGCAAATATCTCCATTGATTATTGTATAATTTACCTCACAGATTAGAAGGTGCTCCCTGTACAAGCTAATGATGAGGCATTCACTCCTCATAGCTGGCCTTCGGTGAGGTGTTCATGTGTTGCATGCTGACAGGTTCTTACCACCTTCAGAGATGTCTGCTGGCTGAATGCCCAAGCTTATGTCAAACAAGAAAGTACTGGTTGCCTGGAGTGAAAGAAGTACCAAGTGCCTACTTAGCGTTTATAGTATATTTTATGATGACTGTTAATATTAAAGCATGAAAATCTATATCCTAGTCTATTAATTTTACTCATTACTTCCCCATTACTTGTTTCGCTTTTCTTGTTGTGTTCAGAAAAGCATACAAAAGGCTTTTTACTCTAAACTGTAGGCTTGAAGTTGTAATGAATTATAATCCAAGAATATTAGCTATGGAGGGGACTTTGGAGATCAGCTAGCTTATCTTGTAGATGAGAAAACTGGCTGAGAGAAGTTGTGAGTTGCTTCAGGACAGGAGAGCAGGTGACAGGTCTGATTTCCGGTCTAGTGCTGAGGGCTAACCTGGTAGAGTGGAGAGAGCCCTGGACTTTGAAATCGCTCAGTCCTGATTCTGCGTTCTGATTCCACCATTTATTAACAGTATGACCTTTGTCAAGAGCATCTGAATCTCTTTCCTGCCCTGTTACACCTTGTGGGGCCGTGAGGATTGTGAGGTAATGTAAGTAAGGCACGGTGCCTGGCATAGGCTATGGACGCAAGGGCTGTGTTACGTTGTACTGTTTTTCTTGATTACTTAAAACAGATCATATGGTTAAGTGAGTATTCTTTATGAAATGGGAATCAGTGAGAATGGTTAATGTTTTTGCCAAATCCTTTCACTGAAAAATATAGTAGCTCATTGTAAGAGGACTGTTTACTGCAAAATGAGAGTAAAACTCATCTTGCGCTCCAGAGCTGCCCCAAGTTGTACAGTGTTGACGTTGCTCCTTCCTGGCAAATGTTTGGCATTTCCCAAGGAAAATGGGAATAGAATGGGGAACAGCAGAATCCACCTACGTTTAGTTAGGCTAGCAATTCTCAGACTTCTGAATTCAAGATTCCTTTATACACTTAAAAATTATTGAGGACCCCAAGGATCTCTTGTTTATGAGAGTTTTATCTGTTGATATTTATATTATTAGAAATTATACCTGATAAAATGTATATAATTATTCATTTAAAATAAGAAATGTTAAATTATATATGTATAAGTAAATGTTTTAAGTTTTAGGTTTTAAATTTTTTGTTTCAAGTTACAAAAGTAATGCATGCAAATTAAAGTAATATAGAATCAAAATAAAAAATGAAATTATTTCATTCCCATCATATACACACTCCAACGCCTGTGGTCAAGAGTTTAGCATGTATTCTTCTAGAACTATTTCTATGCAGTTATAAATTCTCTCTCTCATACTATAAATGTTGTTTGGTGACTTTTTAAAAAATAAAATTGCATATATTTAAGGTACCCAGCATGATATTTTGATAAACATATATCTAGTGAAATTATGATCATAGTTGAGCTAATTACTATATCCGTCTTTGGTGTAGTTCTTTTTTTTTTGGTAGTGCTATCACCTGAAATCTTCTGTCTCAGCAAATTTCTAGTATCCAGTACAGTATTATTAGCTATAGCCATAATGCTTGACATTAGATTAATTGACTTATTCATCCTACATAACTGCCACTTTGTACCCTTTGACCAACATCTACCCATTTCCCTCACTTCCTGTAAATGATGTATTTTTATTGAAAAATAACTGTTTTCCAAAACACAAAATAGTAAGAGTAGCATTGCTTTACATTTTTGCAAATCTCATTAATGTATAGCTTAATAGAAGAGAGCTGCATTCTGATAGGTGCTTCTGCATTTAATCTGTTGTATGTTGTTCTAGTTGAATTGGGCTTTACACAGATTGTAATTTGAAAGAAGGGAGGTGTATTTTAATAGCTTTTTCTGATAATTTTGGGTATTCTTCTTTAATACTATACTAGAACTTGACAAATGGTAGTGTCTTAATGGAATTTGAAACCAGATCAGTGAGCTTTTTACATTTGTCACGTTAAAATTTGTTGATCTGTTGCATTTTGAATGGATCTTTATCCATACGTGATTTTGTAACATCGTATGTTGGTCATTTGGAAAATGTTGGTTTGCTAAATTATATTGAACTTCTGGACATGATATATTTCATTTTATAATATCTCCATACATTCTGTAGCCTCTGGAAAACTCTACGCTTGTGAGTTTAAATGAGAGTTAAAGTGGCATGTAATGTTTTAGTACTACTGTGAAAATACTTTTGGCCTTTTAGACCCTTGAAAGTGTCTTGAAGACCTCTAGAGGTCCCTGAATCACAGTTAGAGAAACTGTGGCATTAGACAAAGTAAAGGTAGTGACCAGATAAGCAGACTGCAGCTTAATAATGGGTAATCTGGAAATTAAAATGCAGTGGATTGTTGTGTAAGTCTCAGTCTCAGAAACTATCTGATATATTCCTTGAAATAAAAAGTGGGCTAATTTTGAAGTGCAGTGAATTGGTCATTGAATATTTAAGTGCTTTTTATAGATAACACTTTGTGTTAAGGTACTACTAAACATGGGTTCCATCCCTAGGTCGAGGAGATTCCCTGGAGAAGGAAATGGCAACCAACTCCAGCATCCTTGCCTAGGAAATTCCATGGATAGAGGAGCCTGATGTGCTACAGTCCATGGGGTCGCAAAAGATTCAGACAGGACTCAGTGACTAAACGGAGCAAAAGATGTACATTATGAAAATGGATTCCTTTTCTTCAGTAGTTTGTAGTCTAGTGAGAGAGGTTAGATGTATAATCTCATGAAAAGATAACTAATGCAGTGTTCTCTGTAACAAGTGTGACATCTACCGTGTTGGGTAGAATGAGTTTTATTTAAGTAGGTGAGGGAGAGAGGAGGCCATTGTCTTTACGAGGCAAAAGTGTGATACTTAATTCAGATAGTCGTTATGTCAGTTAAGCTAGACTGGATAATTCATATAGAGTAATTAATCTAGGCTTGCAAAATTAAATTGTAATATATATTTTTATTCTCACATTGATACCTTATTTTTGTAGAATTGTATGGTTTCCAGTATTTTTACATCTTTAGCCCTATCTTTAGATCTTTGAAACAGTTTCACTGTGAGGTGAACAGTGGTGTTGCCATTTTATAAAGGAGAAAAGTGAGGCCTGGAATGGTTAATTGACTTAGTAGCTAAGAAGTTGTATAGCTGGGATTTGAACCCTTGTCTGTCTCCACAGTGTTTTCTTTTATGTTTCTGTTTGGTCAGTGAGTTTTAAGGAAGTATTTTTGGATTGTAGTGGGGAATTTTGCGATTTTTCAAAGGATGACTATTTTAAGTGGAGGGTGGATGGTGGTTATTCTTCTCCTTTTAAAGGTGTTGATTGGTATTTGGATTCCAAATTTATTTTTTATTGTAATTTTTACTTAGTTACTTGATTAAATTATGGTAAAATAGTAATGAATTGAAATTTTCTAAGGTGGCATTTTACTATGTTGGTGAACAATTTGTGGACTTCACAGTTTGTTTTAGGCCAAGAATTAACTTACCTTTACTGTCTAATACATTACTCTTTGATTGGATAATATGGTTATAGTCACTTTTGAAAGAGTATTGTGGCTTACAAAGCTGGTTTGAGGGAAAAAAAATTCATTTGTACTGGCAGTCAGCCAACACTTTATAAGCTACAATTTTCTTTTGAATAGCTGGTGGTTTGTAGCTCCATAATTTGTGGTTCTTCTGAACTTGTAAAAAGATTACACATATTTAAAAATGACCTTATCACTTTAATGTTTTAAGCAACATACAGGTGTCAAATTTTTTTTATAGCATTCTTGTGTGTTTTATTTAATTTACCTGGACTAAGAATCTGTTTTAAATTGATAATTTATACAGTGGAATCATCCCCCCCTGCTCCAAACTCCAGATAAACCTAAAACCAAAAACTATTTGGGTAATGTAACAGGCAAAATTAAAGGCAAAGGAGACGTGAATCTCTTCTAAACCAGTCTGCCAAATCCTTGCAATCTCCATGCTGTTCTGTTTCTTAGCCACTGCTACCCGGATGTGTTGAATTATGTGGTATGTGGGTTTGTTTGGGTGTGTTTAGTGTTCCTACATGACATTTAGTTTTAAATCTTTTTTTGTGTGTTTGTGATGCTGCCACTGCTGCTTTTTTACATGCAGGTGGAAAAGAGCAGTTCATTTGAAATGTTTCATGTTCTTTGCCTTGTTCTCATGTGTGTGTGTGTGTGTGTGTGTGTGCGCATCCAACTTTTTTGCGACCCTGTGAACTGTAGCCCGCCAGGCTCCTCTGTCCATGGGATTTCCCAGGGAAGAATACTGGAGTGGGTTGCCATTTCCTTCTCCAGGGGATCTTCCCATCCCCGGGATCAAACCTGCCTCTTCTGCATTGCAGGCGGCTTCTTTACTGCTGAACCACCAGGAAAGCTTCATGGTTTGTGTGTAGGTAGTTAAATTTGTGAAAGTCCTGAGATTGTTTCAAATCCTTCCTTTTGATTTTAGGTTAAACCTTAAATGGAATATGGTAACCTTTTTGCTTGAAAGATTTTGGAAAGCCAGATTAATGGTTCCATTTTTATATTTATAGAAGTTTCACAGATGAAAATGAACCTAGTATTCCCAACTTCTGATTCAAACTCCCATTACCAAGGAAAGACGTTATTTAAAAATAGATCATAATGAACTGTTATCTTTCTTGTATTAATTTTTTGAGTCTTCTGTTTCTGGAAGATGGGTGAGATTTGGGTGAGATTTATCAGTGAGATTTGGGTGAGTACAAATCAGTGAGATTTGTAACTAAGATTTTAGCAAACTGTTAATTGCCAGATCCTTAACTCTTGTTAATAATCCTGGCATGCAATAAGGGTTGCTTTTGAAAAGACTCTCTTACTTTGGCAGATACTGATGCTCCATCTTAATTGCACATTGAAATATCTAAGAGCTTAAAAAAGTGCGGATCACCTTTTAACCTCAAGGGATTCTAATTGAATTGGTCTAGGATACTGCCTAAGCATCGAAATTCATAGAGGTGATTCTTATGTGCATCTGAGACTGAGACCCACTCCTCTGGGAAATTTGTCAGCCCCCCGAGGGGAAATACTTGATTTTGGAGACTATGTCTTTAACTTTTGGAGTGTAGAACAGTTCTTATTTTGAGATAATTGTAGATTCTCTTGCTGTTGTTAAGAAATAATATATTCAATAAAAACCCATTAGTATAATTTGGTCTTTCAAGAATGTTATAAAAGTGGAATCATATAGTATGTAATCTTTTAAGATTGGCTTTTTTTTTTTTTTTTTTACTTAGCACAGTTTTGTTGAGATCCATCCAAGTAGTTGTGTGTATCAATAGTTTGTTCCTTTTTATAGCTGAGTGGTATTTCATGGTAGATAGAAATGTCTTAATTTAATTGGGGGACGTTTGGATTGTTTCCAGTTTTTGGCTGTTACCAGTAAAGCTAATGTGAACATTTGTATACAGGTTTTTGTATATACATTTTCATTTTTCTGGGATTAATGCCCAAGAGTGCAATTGCTTCATTGTATGGTGAATACAGTAGTTTTAATAAGACACTGCTGACTTTTTCAGAGAGGATGTAGCATTACATTTCCACCAGCAATATATGAGTGGCTCAATTTCTCTACATCTTTACTAGCATTTGATGTTACTACTGTTTTTTAAGGAAAATTAGCAGACTTTATTATTTAGGATAGTTGTAGGTTTGCAGAAAGTTGAGCAGAGTTCAACTTCAGGTTAATACAGAGTTCCCATATATATCTTTCTCCTTCACTGGTTGCCCCTTTTATTAATATCTTTTACTAGTTAAATTTGATGGACTAATATTGATACATTATAATCTAAAGTCCATAGTTTACATTCAGTTCAGTTCAGTTCAGTTGCTCAGTCGTGTCCGACTCTTTGCGACCCCATGAATCGGGTTCACTATTTGTGTTTTCGTTCTGTGGATTTTGACAAGTACATCTATATCCACCATATCATAGTGGTGGATATAGTTTCATTATCCTAAAAAATTCTCCCTGTGTTCTACCTATTTATCCCTCCCCTACCCCCTGATCTTTTTCCAGTGATAGTTTTCCCTTTTCCAGAGTGTCATATACAATCAGCCCTCCATATCTGTGGGTCTTTAACCTTGGAATTTCAGTCTTCATTTGGTTGAATTTACAGATGTGGAACCTATGGATACCAATGAATTTGAGTATCGCAGATGAGTGGATTGAGTACAGGGGATGACTGTAATTGAAATTATACATGTATAGCCTTTTCAGATTGGCTTCTTTCACTTAGCAATATGCATTTAAGGTTCCTCCATGTCTTTTGGTGGTTTGACAGCTCATCATTTAAATTCCTGAATAATATTCCTCTGTGTGGATATATTAGTTTGTTGATTCACCTATTGAAAGATCTTGTTTCCAGTCTTTTGAAAATTATGAATAAAGCTGCTATAAACATCTGTGTCTTTTGCTAAGTCACTTCAGTCGTGTCCGACTCTGTGTGACCCCATAGACGGCAGCCCACCAGGCTCCCCCGTCCCTGGGATTCTCCAGACAGGAATACTGGAGTGGGTTGCCAATTCCTTCTCCAATGCATGAAAGTGAAAAGTGAAAGTTAAGTCGCTCAGTCGTGTCCGACTCTTCACGACCCCATGGACTGCAGCCCACCAGGCTCCTCTGTCCATGGGATTTTCCAGGCAAAAGTACTGGAGTGGGGTGCCATTGCCTTCTCCGATAAACATCTGTGTCTAGGTGGGCATAAATTTTTAACTCGTTGGATAAATACCTAGGAGTGTGATTCCTGTATTATATGATAAAAGACTGTGCTTAGCATTGTAAGAAACTGCCAGATGGTTTTCCAAAGTGAAAGGAGCTCAGTTCAGTTCAGTCGCTCAGTCGTGTCCGACTCTTTGCGACCCCATGAATCTCAGCACGCCAGGCCTCCCTGTCCATCACCAACTCCCGGAGTTCACTCAGACTCACGTCCATCGAGTCCGTGATGCCATCCAGCCATCTCATCCTCTGTCATCCCCTTCTCCTCCTGCCCCCAATCCCTCCCAGCATCAGAGTCTTTTCCAAGGAGTCAACTCTTTGCATGAGGTGGCCAAAGTACTGGAGTTTCAGCTTTAGCATCAGTCCTTCCAAAGAAATCCCAGGGCTGATCTCCTTCAGAATGGACTGGTTGGATCTCCTTGCAGTCCAAGGGACTCTCAAGAGTCTTCTACAGCACCACAGTTCAAAAGCATCAGTTCTATGGCGCTCAGCCTTCTTCACAGTCCAACTCTCACATCCATACATGACCACAGGAAAAACCATAGCCTTGACTAGATGGACCTTTGTTGGCAAAATAATGTCTCTGCTTTTGAATATGCTATCTAGGTTGGTCATAACTTTCCTTCCAAGGAGTAAGCGTCTTTTAATTTCATGGCTGCAGTCACCATCTGCAGTGATTTTGGAGCCCCCCAAAATAAAGTCTGACACTGTTTCCACTGTTTCCCCATCTATTTCCCATGAAGCCAGGTCCAACTCTTTGCGACCCTGTGGACTATATAGTACATGGAATTCTCCCGGCCAGAATACCGGAGTGGGTAGCCTTTCCCTTCTCCAAGGGATCTTCCCAACAAAGTGGCTGTACTATTTTGCAATGAATTATTTTTTGTTTAGCCATTCAGATCAATATGTAGTGATATATCATTTTGGCTTTAATTTGTATTTCTTTAATGGCTAATGATATTGAACATCTTTTAAAGTGTTTTTTGCCATCTATATGTCCTTTTTAGTGAAATGTCTTTTGCTCATTTTCTAATTGGATTGCTTGTTTTTGTTTTATTTTACTGTTGAGCTTTGAACGTTCTTTATATATGTTCTTCAAACATTTTGGCTACCCAGTATTTTAGCCAGAAGTCTTTTGTTGGATATATGGTTTGCAGATATTTTCTCTCTGTTTTTAACTTTCTTTTTTTTAAATCTTAATTGGATCTCATAGAAGAAAAGTTTTTAACTTTGATGAGGTCCAGTTTATCAGTTTCTTTTTATGGGTCTTGTTTTTGGTGTCAAGTCTGAGAATGTCAAGTCTGAAAATGTCAAATCTGAGAACTGTAGACCCAGCTCTGTGTTATGAAGATTTTCTGTAGTATTACATTTAAGTCTGTGATCTGTTTGAATTAGTTTTTTATGTAAGCTATGAGATTTGGGTCAAAGTTTTATTTTTTTTCTTTTGTTTTTTTTTTTTTTTTGGACTATTAATGTCCAAGTCCTCCAGCATCATTGGTTGAAAGGGCTATCCTTCCTTCATTGAATTACTTTGGCACCTTTTTCAAAATACAGTTGAACCGAGTTTTGTGTGATTCTAATTCTGGGTCTCTATTCTGTTCCATTGATCTAAGTGTACTCTTCTGCTGGTACCAGCAGGCTTGATTACAGTAGCAGTATAGTAAGTCTTTAACTTGGGTGGGGAGTGACTCCTCATCTTTTATTCTTTTCAAAATTGTTTTAGCAATTCTAGATCTTGTGACTTGCCATTTTAGAAAAAGTTTGTGTGAGAAAAATGTTGATAGGAATTTCATTAAATCAGTGGATCAATTTGGGGGAAATTGGTAGGTTTACTGTGGTGCATCTTTACCATTGGTTTGAGATGAGAATGAAATTAGAGATTGGAATGAGGTTAGAGAAGGAATTCTGTAGAAAAAGTATTCTACTTCAAATAGATGGAGAGATTTATTTATAGCTAGCAAAATGTTAACTTTTTAAGCCCCCCTCCCCACTTTGGTGCTAAAACCATTAATTGAGTAATTGGAATGGAAGTAATTGTTAATTTATTCATAAATGTATTTACTCAACACCCTTGTGAATATCTGTTGTGGGCCAGGCAGTGTTCTAGACACTGGAATACAGTGGTAAATAAGACAGGCAAGGTCCCTACTTTTGTTGACCTTATGTTCCTGTGTTGAAGTAGAGAATAAGTAATCAAGAAATACACCATTAAGTGCTAGGCAGATAATTAAAATATAGGTTGATATTAAGATAGGAGAGTGATGGGGGTGGCTACTTAATTGGATGATTGGGGAAGGCCTCTGAAGATATCTCATTTATAGTTAGATCCGAAGGTTAAGAGTCTCTCTGGCTGCAAGACTCTGCCGGCCAGAGAGGACTGCTAGTGCCGTGCAGGGACACAGTTGGTATGTGGGAGGAGCCAAAAAGGAGGACCGAGTGATTGGAGTACAACCAGGAGGGAGAGAGAGGAAGAGCCAGAGAGTGAGATACAGATGAGAGTTTGGTGAGGTAGGCAGGGGCCAGATCAGCTGAGACTTTGTAACCTGGGTGAGGAGTTTATATTATGTATACATTTATCATACATAAATGTGTATATATTCAGATATGTGGCAAATATATTTACACACACACACACAGCAATTAAGTAACTGCTCCAGGTGTTGTGCTAAAACTGGGGGCAACAACAAAGGAAGTGTAAAATTTAGGCCTTTCTTTCATTGAGCTTTGATGAAAAGAGAGGTGAAAAAAGTGTAACCTGTGGTCGTTGGAGAGGATTTCTTGGAGGAGTTGAAGCTTAAAGAGTAATAGTAGGACTTAGGCAGGCAGAGGAGAAGAGTAAATCCAAGTAACAGAATAGATACGGTGGAAAGAAAATTGGCATCTTAGTCAGAAGACCTGGTTTGAATGTTGGCTCTGGCGTTTAATAGCTTTGTGACTTTGGTTGGGTCCCTTTGAGCCTTTGTCTCCCGTGCCTTCTCATAGGGCTGCTGTGAAGATGAAGACTGTATGGGTTGCTTCTACTGTAATGAGATTGCACTAGTTTTGTTGTTAGATGACTGGTTTGCAGATACTTATTAACATTTCGGAGAAGGCACTGGCACCCTACTCCAGTATTCCTGCCTGGAAACTCCCATGGATGGAGGAGCCTGCTAGGCTGCAGTTCGTGGGGTCACTAAGAGTCAGACATGACTGAGCGAGACTTCCCTTTCATTTTCCACTTTCATGCATTGGAGAAGGAATTGGCAACCCACTCCAGTGTTCTTTCCTGGAGAATCCCAGGGACGGGGGAGCCTGATGGGCTGCCGTCTATGGGGTTGCACAGAGTCGGACATGACTGAAGCGACTTAGTAGCAGCATTAACATGTTCCATAAATTCAGATGTCATTTAGTAATTTGTATTTATCAAATCTTTTATAACTTTCCATTAAAAATATTTAGAGTGCCTAGCTCAGTGTGAGCCATTCAGTGACTTGTAGGTGTTAATCATTCTTAGTCAGCTCAGGCTGAGTAAAACAGGCATAGCAAAACAGGATGACAATCTCTGCCCTTCAGGAGTTTTTGCTCTTGGTGTTAAGTTATACTCATATGAATGTAAGGTATTCAATGCCCTGGAGTCTAAATTTGTGCTACAGGTACAAATAAAAGAGATCAGGGTAAATGTCCTTCTCTAGACCTCATTGGAGCAGTGTGAGTAAATGTGGCCCTGGAAAAAAGGATTTGGATAGGCAGGGAGGGCAGGGTAGGCGTTCTGTACTAACAGGGCTTTGGGTTGGCTAAAAAGTTACTTGCGCTTTTCTGTTATCTTACATAAAAACCCAAACAAAGTTTTGGCCAACCCAATATTTTATTTTGTTTTATTTACTTAAATATATTTATATTTAGGGATACCAAAGCATAAATGTTACTGCTACTGCTGAGGAAATCATTAGTAACACTTAAAGATTCTCATTCTAAAACTTGTATAATGTTATAATTGAGTTTACCTTTCTCCTTGTAAATTTATTGAACTTGTGCCTTCTCTCCAGATGGTATTACAGTGTAGAATTTATTTTTGGAGTGTGTTTTTTAAAAATATGGAATTGCTTTTATGATACACATAGGTTTAAAGTCTGTTATGGATTTTCTCCTGTAGGTGTATAAGTCACAAAACTATGCTATAAGATTATTGTTCCAAAGGCAGGACAAATTTCTGAAGTTTCCTTGGTAATCTCCCTTCACATCTTTAGATTGTTTCTCAACTGTTTATAAATCCTTGTGCCTATTTGGGATGCTAGGATGACTCTCTTTTTTAGAAAACCAGTGCCATTAGAGTCCTGTACAGCCTGTCCTGAAATTAGGTTGTTTTAATACAACGCACTGTTCTCTCTTGGTCACTGTAATGGTTTGCAAATGACCAGACCCTAGGTCATACTTCTTCAATGCAGCTGTCTTTCTTGAATACTGAGAGTGAACTCCTTTTAATTTGCCTTTCAGGGAATCTAGGTTTAACTGCATATCTACTAGAATACTTTGCGCTAGTAACTAGACTATAGAGAATCTTGATAGCATTCTAGTAACTTTCCTATTGGTATATGATCAGCTCAGTGAAATTTTACAGAATCATGATTTTTATAGTTTTAATAATAAAAGCTAACATTTACTGAGTGTTCTTATGCCATGCTTTCTTCTAAGCATGGAATTTTTTTTTCTTTTTTTTCATTTAAACATCACAACAACATAATAAGGTGAGTACTGTTTTTATTCTCACTTTACATGTGAGACAGGTTAATTTCCATCCAGGGTTACACGGTTAGCAAGTGATAGAGCAGGGATTTGAACCTAGGCAGTCTGATTTCAGGGCCAGTTCTCTTACCTTTAAAACTTTAACAGTCTTCTCAGATAATGTCCTTCCGGGAAACTCTTACATTGGGAATTTTATCTTTTATGTGTTACTTTGTGGGAAGATGTTGGAAGCTTGTTAAGTTGTAACAAGCTTGTTAAGCTTGTTAGGGATTTTTAAGTTGTACCCATTACCTTGTGTGAGGGGTTGGCTATTATATTAGTTAAGTAACCCCAGCTGCTGAATTAGAGCCCTGAAATACATCAGCTAAAATGCCTAAATCCTGTGCATAATAGCCCAGAGCAGGTGTCCACCTCAGCCTGTTGCTGCTGCTAAGTCGCTTCAGTTGTATCCGACTCTGTGCGACTCCATAGATGGCAGCCCACCAGGCTCCCCTGTCCCTGGGATTCTCCAGGCAAGAACACTGGAGTGGGTTGCCATTTCCTTCTCCAATGCATGAAAGTGAAAAGTGAAAGGGAAGTCGCTCAGTCGTGCCAGACTCTGAGCGACCCCATGGACTGCAGCCCACCAGGCTCCTCTGTCCATGGGGTTTTCCAGGCAAGAGTACTGGAGTGGGATGCCATTGCCTTTTCTGCCTCAGCCTATGGCTCTCCATAAAAGGCATTTAGGGAGCTCAGGCAATAGGGCTGATGGGGATCCTACTATCTTTAGTACCTGGCTTCCACGGTTGTTTTGTTGGACACATTGTCTAAGAGAGGTGGAAGTTGCAAGTACAATTTCTGCTCACTTTGGTTGCTGAGGGCTTAGTCTCATTGCCTTATCTAGTTGCAGAGGGATTGGGAAATGTCATGTCCTTTCTCTTGCTGACTGGGTGGTAGGATGCCATTCTGTAGTATTTTGAGTTATTTCATCAGTGTTGAAATGTTCTTGGGAGGAGTTCATTTTCAGCTACAAAATGTGAAGGGTGGCGAACCTTGTCCCCATTACAACTCTCTTACTTTGGAAGAAACAGTGGCTTTTGGTGGATAGTTAGCTGCCTCCTCCACAGCTGTAATGCTGTAGATTTCAGTAGGAATGCCAGAGCAACCCAGTGTTATGTTTACAAAGTGTGACTATACACATTCAGCTCTTGCTTCTTGTACCAGCTCTGTGAGGTAACTATCAACAGATAAAGCCAAGTAGTGGTATTCCCATTGCAAATGAGAGAACTTCAAAGAAGTTGTAGAGCTGGAACTTTTACATGCAGATCTCATGGCATCAAAGTGCAATTTGTATAACACACAATTTTTTGGGCAGAAAATCTATTCAGCATTTTTTATGCTTACTATTATCACTGCTCTTAAATGTATCTTTCCTTAACAATATGTCCAATACAGTATTACTGATGTCCAATATAATATACTGACAAATTACTGGCATAACTTGGTCTTATTTTGAAGATTCAGAAAGTTCATCAAGAACTTGCATTGCTTCACTGTCATCATTACATTTGTAAATGACATCCTACTTCAGGTATGTCAGTTAATGAAACACGAGAGGTTTTATTCTGTTTAGAAGTTACATTTTCTAGCCTTGCTTTTGGTAGATAAAATGATGTGTAAAATGAGTAAAGGAAGTAAGAAACAAAATAATTGCGGCAGTTACATTTTCTCTCAGGAAAAATATATTCTTTTTGAAATACAAGTGCTTATCTGTGTAATTTCACAGATAATTTTGCTGTACTTACTATGTGTTAAAAAACCATGTTAGTGCATGCTCCTCAAGAAATTGGGAACATATTCTGCTTTGTAGCAGAGGGGTCCTTCCTTACTGACATACTAGAAGTATGATGCCCTTCTGTAGTATTTTGAGTGTTTCATCAATGTTGAGGTGTTGTTGGTGAGGTGTTTTCAGCAACAGCACTTGTGGGAATCTGATTTAGGGGTTGAAAGCTGTGGACTATGGCAGAATGTTAAGTGTTTGTACAGATGGATTATTAATCAGAGAGTAAGCTGGATACTTCTACATATCTCCATTGTAATATAACAGACAGCAAGCTCATTCTGGTTGACTTACTTTTGGTTATTTTTCTTGGAACTCTGTCTTGTTGAGTGTTCTATTGCTAAATTATTTCAGAAGTGTCTTTTATTAAATAGAAGTAACATGATTTAAATGTATTTTGCATATAGAGAGCTACCCTTTCAACATTTCTTACAACTTTCGTTTTGCTGTGAAACAGAGATAGGAAAAGAAACACTATTTTGTTTGCATCTGACTGGTCACCTATGGCTCTGTGGGATAACAGTGTATTCTGCTGAAGTTGTATCTTAGGAGTCTAGTCTTTGCTTTGATTTTCAGTTGTCTGACGAAATCTCAGTAGAAATACAGTAATTGCATCATAATTCACTGAAGCCTAACCACACTCTTTATACAACACAGACTAGCATTTCTTGAATGCTTTTGCAAGAAAAAATACAGTTATCCAGATCTGTAATCCATTATTTTAGTAAATATACTCTAAAATACATTCTGAATTAAAAAAAAAAAAAAGACCAAAAAATAGGCTGCATTAAGGCTTATTCTCTAGCTTTTGTAGCTTTGAGTTACTCATTTTTGGGGAAAGTACATGTTAAATTTTGAACTTCTACATACGAGGAATGCAGGCACATTTACTGCTAAAATTCTGTCAATGTGTCTTTATTTGCCTAAACAGTGGAATAGCACTTTCAGGCTGTTTTAATGAAGTTTAGTTACAGTGAATGATAAGGTATATCATTTGAATCCTGGTTGTAATGTGATTCCTGTATTCACTTGTATTTAGAATTTGAACATGTGGTACAAAAAAATTAAACAAGTTGAAAAATATTAAATATTTAAGCTGAGATGAGGCACTTCATGTAATATTTTATTGTTGATTAGTTGCTAAGTCCGACTCTTGTGACCCCGTGGACTGTAGCCCACCAGGCTCTTCTGTCCATGGGATTTCCCACACAGGAATACTGGAGTGGGTTGCCATTTCCTTCTCCAGGGGATCTTTGTGACCTAGGGATTGAACCTGCATCTCCTACATTGGTAGGTGGATTCTTTACCACTGAACTACCAGGGTAGCCCTATGTAATATTACTTTTCCAAAAAAAAAAAGATATAGAACCACAGGAGAGTATGGAAAGGGCGCTGGACTTTAGTCATGAGTCCAGGGTTTGAGTCTGAGCCTTCCTAAAAAGTTGTTGGTGACCTCAGGCAAGATGATGCTTCCCTGGTGGCTCAGCTTGTTAAAGAATCCACCTGCAAAGTGGGAGACCTGGTTCAACCCCTGGGTAGGGAAGATCCCCTGGAGAAGGGAACAGCTACCCACTCCAGTATTCTGGCCTGGAGAATTCCATGGATTGTATATTCTATGGGGTCACGAAGAGTTGGACACGACTGAACGACTTTCACATCATCATCAGGCAAGATATATCACTTCTTTGGGTCTTAATTTTCTTTTTGACAAATAACAATCTTGTGTTAGTCTTTTTGACCAGTTTCAGCACTTTGTGATTTTGTGATTCTTCTTATTCTCCTAGTGTATTTTTCTGTCTTGTCAAGGGGAGGTTTACAGTATAAAGCTGCCAGCTCTTTTGTCTTGATGAATGGTCTTGATAGTAGAAAACATGATTTGAATTTTCCCCATCTAACTTTATTATGTTTTCTAAAACTAGTTTTAAAGGAGTTTAGAAGTATGAAATTAGAAGTATTTAGTTTTACATTTTAATTGTGCCTAACAGCTGTCATTATAAAACTCATATGAACTGGAAAGACGGACAAAACAGTTGTAAAATTTATTAGTCAGTGAAAGGAAGTTGCTGAGTTATCTAGTGTATCTGTTAAAGTCCTTTGAAATTTCATTTTAAGGCAGAGAGTAGTACAATCAGTTATGTGTGTGGACCTTGTCCATATAAGTCAGTGTAGATGTACTGCTGGTACATTTTTCTCTAAGCGTTTTATTATTAAAGTTTAAAAATGCAAAAGATTTGAAAGAATTATACAGTGAACACCTACATATTCTACAATTAGCTCAACCCCAGCAATTAACATTTTCTTTTATTTGCTTTATCATGTTTATCCATCAATTTATCCCATTATCTATCAATCTTTTTTTTTTTTGATGTATTACAAAGTAAGTTGCAGACATTCTTACAGTTTATTTCTAAACACTGACATACATGTTAATTATAATTAGCTGGAGTTCAAACTTGTTACACTTTTTTAAAATTAAAATTTACATATGGAAAAATGCACAGCTCTTAAGTCTGCCATGGATGATATTAATTAATGAGTACCCAACAAAAGTCCTTCTAGTCAAGGCTATGGTTTTTCCTGTGGTCATGTATGGATGTGAGAGTTGGACTGTGAAGAAAGCTGAGCGCCGAAGAATTGATGCTTTTGGACTGTGGTGCTGGAGAAGACTCTTGAGAGTCCCTTGGACTGCAAGGAGATCCAACCAGTCCATTCTGAAGGAGATCAGTCCTGGGTATTCATTGGAAGGAGTGATGCTAAAGCTGAAACTCCAGTACTTTGGCCACCTCATGTGAAGATTTGACTCATTGGAAAAGACCCTGATGCTGGGAGGGATTGGGGGCAGGAGGAGAAGGGGATGACAGAGGATGAGATGGCTGGATGGCATCACCGACTCGGACATGAGTTTCGGTGAACTCCGGGAGTTGGTGATGGATAGGAAGGCCTGGCATGCTGCGATTCATGGGGTCGCAAAGAGTTGGACACAACTGAGCAACTCAACTGAACTGAACTGACATTTTCAGGACCTGTGTTGGTCTGGCACATAGACGAGACAGCCTCTGCCTTCAGGATGCTAATAGAGATAATGTGTAAGAAAGTTAATCCAGTATTACTTGGACCTTTTTGTTGCAAGTAATAGAAATCTGTAGTATCTCAGTATATAGGTCTTGCTTTTAAAACTCAAGAACAGGAAGGAATCAGAGCAGCTTCTAGGAATAACTGGAAGGCCCATAGGACTGTCTCCTCTTACCTTTGTTTTACTCTGCCCATCTATTCTTTCTTTTCTCTTTGAAGATTTGCTTTCTCCTCTTTTTAGTACATATGGTTAGAATATGGCTGCTTCATAAAGTTTGTTTCTTTCTTTTTCAAAAATATTTATTTGCTTGTGCTGAGTCTTCGTTGCAGCAGGTGGAATCTAGTTCCCTAACCAGGCATCAAACTCTGGCCCCTTGCGTTGTGGAGTCTTAGCCACTAGGGAAGTCCCATAGCCTTTCTTTTAAAACTAATAGTTCTCAGCCACATGGAGATACCAATTTTCTATTTTAATTTGAATTCCAGGTTCCTGGGAGGGAGTCTGATTGGCCCAGTCTGGTTCAGCTATGCTTGAGGGCAGGTTTTGAAGTTTGGATCTCCTATTGGAAGCCTGCCTTTGTGGATGGAGAAAGGACAGTTCCTGGAGCAGGTGTGGGGCTGTTGAAAGGAGGCTGCCACTGAAAATTGTTTCTAAGTACGAGTTTGATAAATGATTCTATAGACAAGAACAGGGTACAGAAATAGCATAGAGGGAGAATGAATCACTATTTAGGGATAGAGTGGTGGTCCGAGACCACTTCCTGAAGAAATTGGTGGCTGGGTTGGGTCTGAAAGTAAATTCAAGTTCAGCAGTGGGAAAGAAGGATGTGTGCTGCAGAAGAACAGGTAGAAAGACAGGAAATGGCATAGTGTGTTTAGGAAATTGTAAGCACGTTAGTGTATCTGCAGTATAATTTTTGAAGTGGGACAAGTTCCATAGTGATGGGAAAGCGAGAGGGAGAGAAATAGGTAGGTAGGTAGATAGATATTTAGATATATATCAGGGCCAGTTCAGAGGAGAATCTTATCTTGCTAACATATGGGAAGCCAGCAAGAGTAGGTCACAATCAGATTTATTTTAAGATATCATTTCATTGGTTAAACTGGAGACAAGTTCAAACTCATGAGAGCCTGGACTAAGAAAATGGAAGTGAAAAAGAACAGGAGATATATTTAGGCAGTAAAATCTTCAGTACTTGGGGTTTATTGAAGATTGGGAGAAGGATAAATTTTACGATGATAACCCATATTCTGATGGTGGCTGGATGAGTTGGGATACCATCCAAGATGAGATATATAGGATACTGAGGTGCTTGCTGTTAGTTATGTATTTCTTAATCTGGCTGATAATCACAGATGTACTTTTTTAGGACTGTTAAATTGTACTTATATGTTTTATGCATTTTTGTGCATTTAAGTTATATTTCGTAATCAGAAATGTTACAGAACAAAAAGAAACACAAAAAATATGCTTTGGGAAAAAGATGCTGACTTTAGGATTGGACATTTGCATTTGGGGTGTGCATGCAACCTTCCAGATGGAGATATGTAGAAGGCAGTAAGTTGGACATGAAATCTGAAGTATGGGCTGCTGATGAAAGGATTAGATTAGGTTTGTAGTTCCCTTTCCTGTTTGTATGTTAGGATTTTCTGGAGAGTTAAAAAAAATTATTGGTAACCTACATCCCACCCCAGACCAATTAAATTGGTCCTTGGTGGTATAACCGCACAAGGTCTAGTTCACAGAGCTTCCTGTGCTCCTTACTCTGGTGCAGAGATGAGAACCGCTACGTTTCTGGAAAATTGCTCATTTCCTGCATTCTGTGATGAAGAGATAGAGTTGAGCAGAGAGGATTTTGTAATTGCTTTAAAATTCAAAATAATTCATATTTGGGGGGGAGGGATGATTCTTTTTTTTGTTTTTGTTTTTGGCTGCACTGTGCAGCATGTAGAATCTTAATTCCGTGACCAGGGATGGAACCTGGGCCCCCAACAGTGGAAGCGTGGATTCTTAACCACTGGACCACCAGGGAAGTTCTAGGACATGATTCTTAAGCCTTGTGCTTTCCCCCCACTATTATTATTATTTTTTTTGGATTAGAATGAATTTTATAAAAATACGGAACACTTCACAAATTTGCTTGTCATCCTTGCTCGGGGGCTATTCTAATCTTCTCTGTAGCATTCCAGTTTTAGTATATGTGCTGCTGAAGTGAGCACTTTCCCCCCATTATTACCTGAAGTTAAAAAAGAATGTATTTGGTTAAAATAACAATGTATGTGTGTTCCTAAAGAAAAACATGTGGAAGATGCAAGCTGTTTCAGTTAAAACAGTATTAAAACAGATTTCTTTTGATGAAATGGCTGTGTCTTCTCTAATTTTAATTATTAATAATGTATAGGCTTTGCAGCCAAACATAGAAAATTGCCTCATCGGCTGCAGTGTCTTTGAATAGTAAATATGAAGGACAATGATTGGTAAATGTTAATTGTGTGATGTAGTCTGAAAGGCAGGCAGCTGTAAATGCTGTGAAATTGTCTCTGTTATATGTGATATGGTAAGGACAGTTGCTCACTCGTTGGTCTTTACTTTCCTTCACTACATAGCTTTGTAACTCATCAGGGTCCTGTATCCATCACTAAGTATTTATTAGTACCTGAAATATGCCAGGGGTAAATTTATGTAAAGTACTAAATATAGATAAAAATGTAGGGACTTGCACCAGGCGTGCCAGTATTTCCATTTTGGATGGCATATAAAGGGCGGCAGGATGCAAAATTATTTGATAATTATAAGACTTTCTTTACTGTTCAGAAACTGGAATGATTTCTTGGGTTTGAGCATTTAGGTATGACCTAACCCATAGATGATTATTCTCACTCACCAGCCTCTAGTTCCTTGGACTCTCTTCATCTAGTGATTTTGTTTTCCTTGGACCTCAGGCCCATGATCTTACCACTTTTTTCACTGTCTTTTACCTTCTTGACATTCTCATTTCCTTCCTCACCCAGTGTAAATTCCATAGCCAGTCATTTTACAAACTCCTCTTCATATACCCTCAATTACCATGCCCTTCTTGCTTTATCATACTTACTTGGCAAAATTTGTAATCCTGGTTAAGCTGACTCTTCTACTTTGTACCTGTGCATCTGAACACAGCTGGAAAGTGCATGTGTGTACATATGTGTGCACATGCACACTCCCACAGCTGTGCTGACTGATCTTAAGTTCACGCCCTTGAACCTCAGAGGGTCCTTAATACTGCCAGGCAGTCATATATGTACCTAGTGTGTTACCACTCTTCTAGACAGCTCTTTTGTACCATCATCTTTCTCTTTAAAGGTATAACATCTCTCCCATTCAACTGATGACCTTGCTTCCTAAGAAACTTCCTACTTCACTAGGAAGACTGAGGCACTCTGTGCCTGTGCATTCTGCCTTCCCTCCTTTTAACATGATGAACTATCAGTGCATCTGTGCATCTTTAGTTGTATGCCGAATACCACCCCCTTTGAACTACTCAAGGGTACTAGTCCAAGAATCACTGCTGCCAGCCAGTTCCCTATATCACTGTTTTACTGTCTATTAGGTCATTCATCAGTGTATAAAGCATGTTATTTCAAATACCCCCAGTTTAAAAAATACTTTTTCTTGACCCTACCTTCATTGCTAGGTACTGTCCTGTATATTTGCTCTCCTTTGTAGCAGAACTTTAGAAAGTTGTCTCTATTCAATTGTTTGTAATTTCTTCCCTCACATTCTGTCTCAGTCTGGAACAACAGACTGGTTCCAAATAGGAAAAGGAGTACGTCAAGTCTGTTTATTGTCACCATGCTTATTTAACTTATATGCAGAGTACATCATGAGAAATGCTGGAAGAAGCACAAGCTGGAATCAAGATTGCTGGGAGAAATAGCAATAACCTCAGATATGCAGATGACACCACCCTTATGGCAGAAAGTGAAGAAGAACTAAAGAGCCTCTTGAAGAAAGTGAAAGAGGAGAGTGAAAAAGTTGGCTTAAAGCTCAACATTCAGAAAACAAAGATCATGGCATCCAGTCTCATCACTTCATGGCAGATGGATGGGGAAACAGTGGCAGACTTAATTTTTTTGGACTCCAAAGTCACTGCAGATGGTGACTGCAGCCATGAAATAAAAAGACACTTACTTCTTGGAAGAAAAGTTATGACCAACCTAGACAGCGTATTAAATAGCAGAGACATTACTTTGCCAGTAAAGGTCTGTCTCGTCAAGGCTGTGGTTTTCCAGTAGTCATTTATGGATGTAAGAGTTGGACTATAAAGAAAGCTGAGCACCGAAGAATTGATGCTTCTGAATTGTGGTGTTGGAGAAGACTTTTGAGAGTCCCTTGGACTGCAAGGAGATCCAACCAGTCCATCCTAAAGGAAATCAGTCCTGGGTGTTCATTGGAAGGCGTGATGCTGAAGCTGAAACTCCAGTACTTTGGCCACCTGATGCGAAGAGATGACTCATTTGAAAAGACCCTGATGTTGGGAAAGATTGAAGGTGGGATGAGAAGGGGATGACAGAGGATGAGATGGTTGGCAACTCAATGGACATGAGTTTGAGTAAACTCCGGGAGTTGGTGATGGACAGAGAGGCCTGGCGTGCAGCAGTCCATGGGGTTGCAAAGAGTCGGACATGACTGAGCAGCTGAACTGAACTGAACTGATTCTATCTCTTCCTCTGTCATTCTTTTATTGAAATATAATTCACATACTGTAAAATTCACCACCATCAGTGTACAGTTCAGTGGTTTTTTTAGTATATTCAGAGTTGTGCATCTATCACCACTATCTGCAGAACATTTTCATCATCCCATAAAAAACCCTTTATCCCTTCGCAGGCACTCTATTCCTCAGTCTGTAGCTCTGCTTGTTCTCTTGGAATCTACCTATGTCTCTGTGGGTCTGCCTCTTGTGGAAATTTCACATAAAGGGAACCAAACAATATGTGACCTTTTGTGTCTGTCTGCTTTTACTTAGTTAACCTGTTTTCAAGGTTTACCATGTTGTAACACTACATTCCTTTTTATGGCTGAATAACATTCCATTCCTTGGGTGAGTTCCACGTTTTGTTAATCTTTCAGGTTTTGGACATTTGGATTGTTCCCACTTTTTGGCTCTTATGAAATATGCTGATCAGACACATTTATATTCAGGTTTTGGGAGAATGTGCTTTCAGTTCTCTTGGGTGCATACCTTGGAGGAGAATTGCTGGTCATAAGATAACCTTATGTTTAACATTTTGAGGAACTGTCAGACCGTTTTCCAAAAGGACTGCATGAAAACATTCCCACCAGCAGTGTATGAGGGTTCCAGTTTCTCCATTTTATTCTCACTTAAGCCAGCTTGATTCAGTTAGGCTTTTCCCCTCCTTCTTGACTACAGCTGCCTTTGACAAGGTTGTCATCGATAACATAAAAGTACCAGAATTCAGAGTATGTTGTTAGTCATCGTTGTGTTTGACCTATAAATAGCATTTGACACATGATCACTCATTGCTCCTTGGTATACTTTTTTTTACTTTTGGCTTCCAGAATACCACACGTTCATACCTCCCTCCCCCGCCACCTCCCATTTTATTGGTCAATCCTTCTCAGTTTCTTTTATTATTTTCTTTCTCCCTACTTTTTAGAATAGGAGTTTCCCCTGGGGATCATATCAGTACTTCTATATCTTTTAATACTCTCTTATACTGGCTTTCATGTTGATATCTCTTTTTTTGTACTTAAGAGCCAAATACCCAACTACCTACTCAACCTCACTGGGGTGTCTGGTAAACATCTTAAATGGAACATGTCTAAAGCCAAACCCCTTCTCTTCTCTTTATAATATGCTCTGCCTCCAGATCTCCCTGTCTTTGGTGAAGATAATTTCATCCTTCAGTTTTTCAGGGCAAAAACCTTGGCATTAATTTTATTCCTCCTTTCTCACATGCCACATCCAGTCTGCTAGGAAGTCCTCTTGGTCTTACCTTCAAAGTACATGCAGAGTTGGAACACTTCTCCCCACTGCCCCTGTTGCCGCCATCTTGTTCCCATCATCATCTGTCCACTGGATCTTTGTAGAAAAAGTCCTAATCCTATCAGACCCTCAGCTGTTTGTACTTTTGCCTCCAGCAGTCTAGTTCAATACAATAGCCAGAAGAATCCTTCTGGAATATGTCAGATCATCATTTACTGTCCAAACCCTACTTTGGCTCCCTGTTTCACTCAGTTCAGTCGCTCAGTTGTGTCTGACTCTTTGCAACCCCATGGACTGCAGCACGCCTGGTTTTCCTGTCCATCACTAACTCCTGGAGTTTACTCAGACTCAAGTCCATTGAGTTGGTGATGCCATCCCAACCATCTCATCCTATGTCATCCCCTTCTCCTCCCGCCTTCAGTCTTTACCAGCATCAGGATCTTTTCCAGTGAGTCAGTTCTTTGCATCAGGTGGCCAAAGTATTGGAGTTTCATCCTTAGCATCAGTCCTTCCAACGAATATTCAGGACTGATTTCCTTTAGGATCTGCTGGTTGGCTCTCCTTGCAGTCCAAGAGTGATAGCCAAACAAGGCCCTATGTCATCTAACCCTATTACTTGTCTGGCCTCATCCACCGTTCTCCCTGATCACTCTGTTCACCTCCTTGCTGGTTTTCAAGCAGGCCAGACATGTTTTAGACTCATGGCCTTTGCGTTTGCTGTTCCTTCTACTTGAAATATTCGTCACTGTCAAGTCTGCTCAAAATTTATCATGTCAGTTAGCTGACTTTAATTTTTTAATTCTGTAACTTGCGTTTCCTACACTCTGGGCTCCTCTTACTCTGCTGTTTTTTTATTTGCATAGCACTTGACTGTGACATTGACTACATTATTCGGTTATACAGGATGTTTATGATATATTCAGATGACCAATGCTGGGCTGGGGACTGCCCTGGTGGCTCAGATGGTAAAGAATCTGCCTGCGAAGTGGGAGACCTGGTTTTGATCCCTGGGTTGGGACGATCCCCTGGAGAAGGGAATGGCTATCCACTCCAGTATTCTGGGCTGGAGAATTCCATGGACAGAGGAACCTGGCAGGCTACAGTCCATGGGGTCACAAAGAGTTGGACTTTCACTTTCAGTGCTGGGCTGGATGAATCAGGTGGAATCAAGATTGCCAGGAGAAACACCAACAACCTCAGATAGGCAGATGATAATGTTCTAATGGCAAAAAGTGAAGAGGAACTACAGAGCCTCTTGATGGAGGTGAAAGAGGGTGAAAAAGCTGGCTTAAAACTCAACGTTCAGAAAACTAAGAACATGGCATCTGGTCCCATCACTTCATGGCATATAGATGGGGAAACAATGGAAACAGTGAAAGACTATTTTCTTGTGCTCCCAAATCACTGTGGACAGTGAATGCCAGCCATGAAATTAAAAGATGCTTGCTCCTTCAAAGGAAAGCTGTGACAAACCTAGATAGCGTATTAAAAAGCAGAGACATCACTATGCTGGAAAAGGTCTGTGTAGTCCAAGCTATGGTTTTTCCAGTAGTCAAGTTTGGATGTGCGAGTTGGACCATAAAGAAGGTTGAGCCCTGAATAATTGATGCTTTCGAACTGTGATGGTGGAGAAGACTTGAGAGTCCCTTGGACAGCAAGGAGATTAATCCAGTCAATCCTAAAGGAATTCAGTCCTGAATATTAATTGCATGGACTGTTGCTGAAGCTCCAATCCTTTGGCCACCTGATATGAAGAGTTGACTCATTGGAAATCCAAGACCCTGATGCTGGGAAAGGTTGAAGGCAAAAGAAGGGGGTGGCAGAGGATGAGATGGTTGGGTTGCGTCACCAACTCAATGATCATGGATTTGAGCAAACTCTAGGAGATAGTGAAGGACAGGGAAGCCTGGTGTACTGCAGTTCATGGGGTCGCAGGGAGTCAGACACGACTTAGAGACTGAGTAACAAATGATATATTGCTTTCCCTCCCAACCCCTCTGCTAGGGTGTAGCTGTATGAGGGCAGTGATTTTTGTTTTGTTTACTGTTGTGTCTTAAGTGTTTAGAACAGGGGATGGCGCATTCTAGTCATTCAAGAAATATTTGTGAAATGAGCAAAAAATGGATAGCTTTATGGGGAGGGTCGTGTCTGAGACAGGTGTTGAAAATTTTGATTTGATCCCTGCGTTAGGAAGATCCCCTGGAGAAGGGAATTCTTGCCTGGAGAATCCATGGACAGAGGAGCCAGGTGGGCTATAATCCATGGTGTCACAGAGAGTCAGACTTGACTGAGTGACTAACACCTTCACTTTTTACATAGAGTAAAATTCATCCTTTTTGGGTATACAGGTCTATGAATTTTGACAGACTGTTTCAGTCATGTAGCCACCACCACAATCAAGATATAAAATGTTTTCCATCTCTGCAAGAAGTTGCTTAAGTTCCTTTGCAGTTGGTTCCCTTCCTTCATCTAATGCCCCTGACAGCCTGATCTAATTTCTGTCCCTTATAGTTATGTTTTTTCCAGAATGTCATATACATGGAATCATTTAAGTATGCCTCCTTTTTTTTTTCTTTTGAGTGTGCTGAGTGGCATGTGAGGCCCTAGTTCCCTGACCAGGGATTGAACCTGTGCCCCCTGCAGTGGAACTGTGGATTCTTAATGATTAGACCACTAGGAAAAGTTCCAAGTATGACTCCTTTTGAGTCTCTTTCATTTAGCCTAATGCTTTTGAGGTTCATACATGTTACTGCATACTTCAGGAATTGATTTTTAAAATATATATATGTTTTATTGAAGTATAATTGACTTACAATATTTCAGATGCACAGCAAGGTGATTCAGTTATACAGACACATAATATTAGTTTTGTTATTTCCATCATAAGTTATTACAAGATATTGACTAGTTCCCTATGCTATACAGTAAACCTGTGTTGCTTGTTGCATATCTATTTTTTAATTAGAAATCTAGCATTCTATTCATATTAAGTCAAACAAGTGGAATCAAAATGTCAATTTTTTTTAGTTAGGCAAAAATCCTTAAAGCTTCTAAAATATATATTATACATATTTATATATATGTATATGAAGGCTTTTCTACAGCCCTTGATAAAGCCTTGAGAAAGAACATAAAAAAGGAAGAGATGGAGAAATTGGAGAACATAAACTAAAGGGGATGGGAACACTGAATATGAAATAGAAAACTTGAAACAAACTAGATAAAAGGTTAGTAAAACTAACCTTTTACATATAGTCCAGTTGTTTTTAAACATGACTGCTCATTAGAACTCTTTGGGGCCCCGTGGACTGTGGTCTACCAGGCTCCTCTCTCCATGGGATTCTCCAGGCAAGAATACTGGAGAAGGTTGCCATTTCCTTCTCCAGGGGATCTTCCCGACCCAGGGATCAAACCCGGGTCTCCTGCATTGCGGGCAGACACTTTAACCTCTGAGCCACCAGGGAAGCTCATTAGAAACATACCTGGAGAAAAAAAGGAGTATCTGAGTATTTCTATTTTCCAAAAAATTCCAAGGTAATTCTGATATGCATCTGGATTTTCAAAAGTGGTTACAGGTTTTGTGTTTTTATTACATCCTAGTTTTGGTGATACAGAGTTTTATTCATTTTTCTGTTGACCAGTCATGATACAGTGGTATTAAGTGAGCAATAGTTACATAATCGCCATAATGAAAGATGTTTATCAGTTTTCACAATCAATAGCCAGACAAAAATTAAAAGATAAATTATAATTGGAAGCCATAATGGGAACATGATTAACTTAATAATAGAAAATAATTCTGTACAATTTGGGGGGAGAGTGTCAAGCAAAGTGATGTGGTAAGTGGAAGTGCATACATGCTCATGTTTTCATTCAGTCAGTCTATATGTCTTTTGGTTGGTGTATTTAATCCACTTACATTTAAGGTAATTATTGATATATATGATCCTATTACCATTTTCTTAATTGTTTTGGGTTTTCTGTAGGTCTTTTCCTTCTCTTGTGTTTCCTGCCTAGAGAAGTTCCTTTAGCATGTGTTGTAAAGCTGGTTTGATAGTGCTCAGTTCTCTTAATTTTTGCTTATCTGGAAAGCTTTTGATTTCTGAAGGAGAGTCTTGCTGGGTAGAGTATTCTTGGTTGTAGGTTCTTCCCTTTCATCACTTTAAATGTATCATGCCCTTTGCTTCTGGCTTGTAGAATTTCTGTTGAAAAATCAGCTGATAGCCTGATGGGAGTTCCTTTGTATGTTATGTGCAATTTTTCCCTTGTTTCTTCTAATATTTTATCTGTTTTTAATTTTTGTCAATTTGATTACTTTGTGTCTTGGTGTGCTCCTCCTTGGGCTCATCCTTCCTGGGAGACTCTGTGCTTCCTGAATTTGACTATTTCCTTTCCCATGTTTGGCAAGTTTTCAGCATTTATCTCTTCAAATATTTTCTCAGGTCCTTTTCTCTCTTCTCCTTCTGGGACCCCTATAATGAGAACATTGGTGTGTGTAGTGTCCCAGAGGTCTCTTAGGCTGTCTTCATTTCTTTTCATTCTTTTTCCTGTATTCTGTTCTGTGGCAGTGACTCCTACCATTCTGTCCTCCAGGTCATTTATCTGTGTTTCTGCCTCAGCTGTTCTGCTATGGATTCCTTTTAGTGTATTATTCATCTCTGTTTGTTTGTTCTTTAGTTCTTCTAGGTCTTTGGTAAACATTTTTTGCATCTTCTCAATCTTTGCCTCCATTCTTTTCCCAAGATCTTGGATCATCTTCACTATCATTATTCTGAATTCTTTTTCTGGGAGGTTGCCTATCTCCACTTAATTTAGTTGTTTTTCTGGGATTTTATCTTGTTCCTTCATTGGGAATATAACTTTCTGTAATATGGTTTTTGTTTTAGCTGCTGTGAGACTGCTGCTGCTTCTGTCTGTCCTCTCATGGCTGAGGCTGAGAGGCTTGTGTAAGATTCTTGATGGGAGGGATGGGAAAAACTGGGTCTTGCTCTGGTGGGCAGGACCTTGCTCAATAAAGCTTTAATCCAATTATCTGCTGATGGGTGGGGTTTCTCTCCCTCCCTGGTAGTTGTTTGGCTTGAGGTTACTGAGCCCTGGGGTGTGTCAGCTCTGTGGCAGGATTGATGGCAAACTCCAAGAGGGTTTAGGCCAAGAAGGACCTTGCAGTGCGCCCGTCCCTGTGGTGAGCCCTTGCTGACCCACGCCTCCACAGGAGGCCCTCCAGCACTAGCAGGCAGTTTTGGTTCAGTCTCCTGTGAGGTCACTGCTTCTCTCCTCTGCGTCTTGGTGCGTTCAAAATTTTGTTTTTGCCTTCCAAGACTGGAGTCTGTCTCCCCAGTCCTCTGGAAGGCCTGTAATCATATCCCACTGTTTCCTCAAGGCCAGATACCCTGGGGATTCCCAGTCCCTTTGTCAGATCCCCAGGCTGGGAAGTCTGATGCAGGGTTCAGAACCTTCACAATAGTGTGAAAACTTCTTTGGTATTATTGTTCTCCAGTCTGTGGGTCACCCACCCGATGGTTATGGGATTTGATTTTATCATGATTTCGCCCCTCCTACCATCTTGCTGCGGCTGCTTTTTTGTCCTTGGACATAGGGTATCTCTTTTGGTGGGTTCCAGCATCCTCCTGTTGATGGTATTTCAACAGGTAGTTGCAATTTTGGTGCTCTCGCAGGAGGAGATGAGCTCACATCCTTCTACTTTGTCATCTTGAACCAAGGAGTTGATTTTTCTTAAAATTTATTTTATTGTATAGTTGATTTACGGTGTTGTGTTAATTTCTGCTATATAGCAAAGTAACTCAGTTACACACACACACACACACTTTCCCATTATGGTTTGTTGTAGGATATTGAATATAGTTCCCTGTGCTATATATATGGTAGGACCTTGTTGCTTTGTTGTTGTTTTTGTTTAGTCACTAAGCTGTGTCTGACTTTTGTGACCAACCCCCTCAACCCCCGCCCCCCGCCCCCCCGTGAACCTGTAGCCTGCCACACTTCTCTGTCAATGGGATTTCCAGGCAAGAATACTGGGTTGCCATTTCCTTCTCCAGGGGATCTTCCTGATCCAGGGAATGAACCCACGTTTCCTGCATTGACAGGCAGATTCTTTGGCAGTGAGCCACCAGGGATGCCCAGTTCATTGTTGCTTAGCCATCCTATATATAACAGTGTGCACTTGCTAATCCTAAACTTCCGGTCTATACTCACCCCCTTTGACAGGCACAAGTCTGTTCTCTATATCTGTGAGTCTGTTTTTGTTTCATAGATAAATTCATTTGTGCCATATTTTAGATTCCACATACAAGTATAGGAGTTGATATCTTTTTACTGCTGAATAGTATTCCAGTGTATGGTTGTACTGCAGTTTGTTTATTCATTCACCAGTTGGTGGGTTTTTCCGTTTCTAATGTTTGGTCATTACAAGTAAAACTGCTGTAGACGTTTTCATGTATCATTTATTGTTTAATCGCCCAGTTGTGTCCAACTCTTTGTGACCCCATGGACTGCAGCATGCCAGGCCTCCAGTTCCTTCACCATCTCCCAAAGTTTGCCCAAGTTCATGTCCATTGCATTGGTGATGCCATCCTGCCATTTCACCCTCTGACACATCCTCTGATGTATCATATATATATCTATATCTGTGCTAAATCTACATATATATATATCTTTTTTTGGGGGGGTGGTGGTGGACATAAGTCTTCATTGGTAAGTACCTGGAAGTGGGATTGCTGGACTGTATGGTGTGAGCGTGTGTGCTAAGTTGCTTCCGTTGTGTCCAACTCTTTGCAACCCCAGAGACTGTAGCCCACCAGGCTCCAGTGTCCAAGGGAATTTTCCAGGCAAGAATACTAGAGTGGGTTGCCATTTCCTCCTTGAGGAGATCTTCCCGGCCTAGGGATCCAACCCGTATCTCTTGTGGTTCCTGCAGATTCTTTACTGCTGAGCCACCAGGGAAGCCAGGACTGTATGGTAAGTGACTTTTAACTTTATGAAAAGTATCAAACTGTTTTTTAGAGTGTTGAATCTTTTCTCACTTTTATCAGTTGAGAATCTATTCGTCAGAAGCCATAGTTCCAAACAATAGAAGCTGACTCTGACTAGGGAACTTCTGGGGCTTCCCAGGTGGTGCTGGTGGTAAAGAACCCGCCTGCCAGTGCAGGAGACATAAGAAATGTGGGTTCAATCCCTGGGTTGGGAAGATCCCCTGGAGGAGGGGGTGGCAACCCACCTCCAGTATTCTTGCCTGGAGAATCCCACGAACAGAGAGGAGCCTGGTGGGCTATAGTCCATAGGGTCTCAAGGAGTTGGACATGGCTGAAGTGACTCGGCAAATGGCAGGGAACTTAAGAATAAAATATTTTTAGCTGGCCCATAAAATCTCTTGGAGGAATGGAGAGACTGGCTCAGAAGTTGTGTATCCCAGGCACAGATACAGGGGTTTTAGCTGCCAGCACTTTTGGGGGGTGCTGGACTCTATACATAGAACTGCAGTCTCTAAAAGCCAGATGAAGCTGCTCTGATGCTAGCACTTGTCAGAATGGATTCTCCGAGGACTCAGTTTCTTTGAGTCACTATTTTTGCATCACCTTCTGAAGGTGGGCTCTGTCTAATCAGGTGGGGGATTCCATAAACATGAAAAGAGGATTCAGATATGGGGCTGCTAAAAGTAATGACACACATATGCAAATTAGATTAGATAATTTGCATACAGTTTCTAGAACTTAATATGTGCTTCCTACTTAGTAGGTTGTAAATGTTAGTCTGCTTCGCAGCCTACTTCTTTCCCCATCTGTCTTTTTTAGGTAAACTTTTAGGTAAACTCTAATTGAGGTGTAATCAAAGTACATAAATCATAAGTATATACAGGTCGATGAATTTTCATGAATTCATCCTTTTAACATCCAGAAGAAGAAATAGAACATTACCAACACCCCAGAAATCTCTCATTGCCCTCCTGGAAACTGCCCACTTCCTTCTACCTCCCTGCCCCATCTGGGTAACCACTATCCTAACTTTGACTAGTTTGCCTGTTTTCACACTTTATGTAACCAAAGCTGTATGCTTTGTTTTGTCTGTGTGATTTCTGTAAGTATTTGTGAGCTTCATTGATGTTCTTGTGCATGGCAGGAGTTGGTTTCACATTGTCCCATTGTATGGATATAACAGTCTGTTGATGGACATATGTGTTACTTCCAGTTTTTGATTAATCAGTTCAGTTCAGTCACTCAGTCGTGTCCCACTCTTTGAGACCCCATGAATTGCAGCACGCCAGGCCTCCCTGTCCATCACCAACTCCTGGAGTTCACTCAGACTCAAGTCTATCGAGTCAGTGATGCCATCCAGCCATCTCATCCTCTGTCGTCCCCTTCTCCTCCTGCCCCCAATCCCTCCCAGCATCAGAGTCTTTTCCAGTGAGTCAGCTCTTCGCATGAGTTGGCCAAAGTACTGGAGTTTCAGTTTTAGCATCATTCCTTCCAAAGAAATCCCAGGGCTGATCTCCTTCAGAATGGACTGGTTGGATCTCCTTGCAGTCCAAGGGACTCTTAAGAGTCTTCTCCAACACCACAGTTCAAAAGCATCAATTCTTCGGCGCTCAGCCTTCTTCACAGTCCAACTCTCACATCCATACATGACCACAGGAAAAACCATAGCCTTGACTAGATGAGCCTTTGTTGGCAAAGTAATGTCTCTGCTTTTGAATATGCTGTCTAGGTTGGTCATAACTTTCCTTCCAAGGAGTAAGCGTCTTTTAATTTCATGGCTGCAGTCACCATCTGCAGTGATTTTGGAGCCTAGAAAAATAAAGTCAGCTACTGTTTCCACTGTTTCCCCATTTGCCATGAAGTGATGGGACCGGATGCCATGATCTTAGTTTTCTGAATTAGCAATGAATAATGGTATATTGGAAACAGTGGTGATAGTGTAGAATTAAGTCAGGTGGAAGCTCATTGGGTTCTGTAGTTAATAAATAGCCCTTTTTGGTTCCTGGACTTGGAAGGAATTAATGAAAGTTATTTTGTTCTGTGAATGAAGAATTGTGTTTTTCTGGTGTGTTCTGCTCTTAGAGAACAGTTACAAGAAAAGATTTGGGTCTGTGATTGGACACAGATTAGACAAAGCATGGGTTGGTGTTTATTTGGTTAGCTTTATCTCTTAGTTCTTAGTATCTTCATAAATGGAACTCACCTGTTCTTATAAACATTAGAGCTAATATAAAAATGTGAGTAGATTTTTTTTGCTTATTTTCTGTATGATTTATTATATGGCAGTCAGTTAAAAAAATTTTTTTAAACATTCAGATTGGGTTCTTTTTCTTAAAATTTTTTTTAAATTGAATATAGTTGATTTACAATGTTTTGTTAGTTTCAAATGTATAGCAAGGTGATTTAGTTATGCATATCTATTCTTTTTAGATTATTTTCCATTATAGGTTTTTAGAAGGTACTGAGTATAGTTCCCTGTGCTATACAATAGGTCAGAATTTTTAAAATATATGTTGTAGAGTATAATGTAGGAGAGAGAGGAAATTCACCTTCTGCCAATTTCAGTCCATTTGGAATTTTGACTGACTATAGTGTCTCCAGAGTGACTTGTCCACCTTCTCTTCTGCCTTGTTCTTCTGCAGTGGGAACTTTTTTTTTTCCTCTCTGTGTCAAAAATAAAAAATAAAACATTTATAAAGTGTCTTGAAGTTTCTTCTCTTTGAAGGCTCATACCGTGGAGGGGAAAAGGAAGAGGGAGAGAGGAAAGTCTTCTTTGGCTAAGGTGGGAGAATAATTACATTGGCCAAGAAGGGAAACTGTTTACAAAAGGGAAAATAATCTTACAGTATGGCATTCACCACCTTAACCAAGTGATTAAACTTAAGATCACTGAGCTGACATCACATTCTCCTTTGCTGGTGCAGTAGGAATTACATAGCATCACCTCTGGTTGTGTTATTGCCAGAAATGAAATAATCAGAGAAATTGTAATATGTGGTACTTGATAAGACATTTGGCCTGGACTTCTAAAAAAAGACACTGACGTGAAAAACAGAAAGATGAGGGCTGGGATATTTTTATAAGTCACTTTTCTCCCTGGTTACTCTGGAAGTTATACAGTGTTTCCCACCCCCCGCCCCCCAGTTCTTTTTGTGATTTTCTTAGAAAATTCAGTCATACATCTTTGACTTCTTAGAGCCTATTGTTAATTGATACCATCAAGAAGAGAGTGAAAAAGTTGGCTTAAAACTCAACATTCAGAAAACTAAATCATGGTGTCTGGTCCCATCACTTCATGGCAAATAGATGGGGAAACTGTGGAAACAGTGGCTGACTTTATTTTGGGGGTTCCAAAATCACTGCAGATGGTAACTGCAGCCATGAAATGAGAAGACGCTTGCTTCTTGGAAGAAAAGCTATGACCAACCTAGACAGTATATTGAAAAGCAGAGACATTACTTTGCCAACAAAGGTCCATCTAGTCAAAGCTATGGTTTTTCCAGTAGTCATGTGTGGATGTGAGAGTTGGACTATAAAGAAAGCTGAGCTTCGAAGAATTGATGCTTTTGAACTGTGGTGTTGGAGAAGATTCTTGAGAATCCCTTGGACTGAAAGGAGATCCAACCAGTCCATCCTAAAGGAAATCAATCCTGAATATTCATTGGAAGGACTGATGTGGAAACTGAAGCTCCAATACTTTGGCCCCCTGTTGTGAAGAACTGACTCATTGGAAAAGACCCTGATGCTGGTAAAGATGAAGGCAGGAGGAGAAGGGGACGACAGAGGATGAGATGGTTGGATGGCATCATTGACTCAATGGATATGGGTTTGGGTGGACTCTGGGAGTTGGTGATGGACACGGAGGCCTGGCGTGCTGCAGTCCATGGGGTTGCAGAGAATCAGACACAACTAAGAAACTGAACTGAACTGAACCCTTTATCCTGGCAATGTATGCATCTTAGAACACTTGAACTTTCTTTACCCTCATCTCAGTTTATATGATACTGTAGCTGTATGCTTTCTGTATTAAAGCCCCACAAGTTAGTTATGGTTGATACTCATTTGTGTTTACCCATATATTTATCACTTTCTTTGCTCCTTTCATGTCTCAATCTCTGGTCTTGTATCTATGATAATTTGCTTTCTGCTTGAAGAACAGCCTTTAGAATTACTTTTAGTATAGGTCTGCTGGTAGCAAAGTCTCTTGGTGTTTGTTTTTCTGAAAGTACCGTTATTTGCATTCATCCCTGAAGAATACATTCCCTGGGTATAGAATTCTGTATTGGAAATTATTTTCTTTAAGCCCATTGAAGATACTTCCCTCTGTTTTCTGGTTTCCATTATAGATATTGAGAGCTGTCAGTCTGTCTCTCCTTTGAAGGTGATCTGTCCTTTTTTCCCATCTCATTTTAAGTTTTATAGCAACCCTGTGAGATGAAGACTAGATGAGACTAGAAACTCAGGATAACTTGCAAGCGTCAAACAGCTAGCAAGTAGTAGATTAAAATCCAGGTCTGTTGAGTGTCAACATCTGTTTTTTTTCTACTTTGTCTTACCGCCTCTCACTAAATAAAAGTACATATTTACCTTTTCAGTGGTATTTATTGTGTTGCTGTTACATGTATAATACTATGTGAGGAATCAAGGTGAATACTAGATTTTTGAGACATTATTTCTGATCCTCAGTTCATAGAAAATTATGCCCAAAACATTCAGTTTGCAATGTGAGATAGTAAATGATTAATAGCTAAAATGATGATAGCTTGCAATAATTACTGCAAGATTTTATGCAAAGGAAATTTCACAATTCACTGGAGGTGTCAGGTCCTATGAAGGGGGTGGAACTTTGCCTGAACTCTGGGCAGAGGGTAAACGTTGTTGAGGGTAGAGATTGTAGAGGCTGCTTTAATCAGGGGTAAATCACATGAAAAAAGGCTTGGAGGGCTGAATGATGGGTTTGGGAGATGGCAGTAAGGTTGAGTTGACTCTAGCTGAAGTTTATAAATATTGTTGGAGATAAGGTTGTATGTAAAGTGGTGCCTCATTATGGAGAGCTATAAATTCGTGTTCTTTATCTTTTAGGTCACAGAGAATCTCTGAAGAGTTGTTTGGGGTGGGGTAATACAAGGAAAGTAGAAAATATTATTACAGGATAAGAGATTGGCTTGATTCCAAGTTCTAACCTAAATTTCAACTATGGCTCTGTCACTTCCTCACTTACACTTGTGAATAAGTTAACTTTTTAAAACCTCAGTTTCCTGTGAATTCGAAAGAATAATAGTACTTCATAGGATTGTCCTGAGGATTAAATAAATATGTGCAATGTATTTATTAGAACAGTACTTGAAATACAGTAAACATGATTTAAGTTTTAAGTGTGATTTTATTAATATTGTTATTGTTAAATGAAATTATGTATGTTAGTAACCAGTGCCTAGCACAGGGTTAATCACAAGTCTAGTCATCAGTAGAATGTGTATAGGATAAATATTATTACTAATTTTTTTGGTCACCTCACATGGCATGCAGGATCTTACTTTCCCAACTAGGGGTTGAATCCACTCCACCTGTAGTGGAAGCACAGAGTCTTAACCACTGGACCACCAGAGAATTCCCCAGGATAAATACTATTGTATTTTTATACCTCTGCTTCTAGATATAGGAGCTTCCCAGGTGGTACAGTGGTAAAGAATCCACCTGCCAGTGCAAGAGACCCGGGTTCTATCTCTGGGTCAGGAAGATCTCCTGGTGTAGGAATGGCAACTCATTCCAGTAATCTTGCCTGGAAAATTCCAGGGACAGAAGAGTCTGGCAGGTGGGCTACATTCCAGTTGGACATGACTGAGTGATGGAGCATGCATGCACCTAGATATAGAGAACATAAAATCTTTAGAATTATATCCATGTATGTGGATGAACAATATAATTCACTTAGGTCATTTTCCCATTGTATCATTTCTGATTACATGTATATCATTCCTAATCCACTCCTAAGTTAATTCATTTTGTCACTAAAAATGAGAGTGAAGAAAACATTCTATGTTAAGAATCTGTAGTCAGAAGAGAGGAGAGGAGACAGTGTTAGTTAAACCTCTGATGAAACAGTATATCGTAGAAAGAAGCTATAAAGATACATAAGAAAGATACAGGAATTGTGCTTGTTGCTGAACTTAGAAACATGATCTATTTGACTTAGTTATTTCAGGAAATTGTGTGTAACCCGAGGGTGCTAACTAAGCTTCTGCCACAGGTATAAAGAATAAAAAACTGCCTTCTCTGTTAAAATTTTATTCCAAGGGAAATTATAAAGCCATTCAAGCATCAGGACTGACAGACTAGAAATACATTTAAGTGAAGGCTCATTAGTCTTTAAGAAGAAGAAAAGCAAACATGTGTCAGAGAAGTAGTGTGGATTTGCAATATTAAAATGCCAGTGTCTTCAATTATTGTCATAAAAGAGAATGGGAAATAATTTAAGACTGGACACCACTTACATATTTCTTTTAAGTTTAGACTAGTTTAGCGTTAAATCAGAAGTCTTCAGTGATGATAACCCAACAAGTAGCTAATTGTAATTTTAAGTGAGGCTTAACTTTATCTCTCTTTCCTCTGCCTTTTCTAAAACCAGCTTAAACATCTGGAAGTTCACGGTTCACGTATTGCTGAAGCCTGGCTTGGAGAATTTGAGCATTACTTTACTAGCGTGTGAGATGAGTGCAATTGTGTGGTAGTTTGAGCATTCTTTGGCATTGCCTTTCTTTGGGATTGGAATGAAAACTGCCCTTTTCCAGTCCTGTGGCCGCGGCTGAGTTTTCCAAATTTGCTGGCATGTTGAGTGCAGCACTTTCACAGCATCATTTTTCAGGATTTGAAATAGCTCAACTGGAATTCCATAACCTCCACTAGCTTTGTTCATAGTGATGCTTTCTAAGGCCCACTTGACTTCATATTCCAGGATGTCTGGCTCTAGGTCAGTGATCACACCATTGTGATTATCTGGGTGATGAAGATCTTTTTTGTACAGTTCTTCTGTGTATTCTTGCCACCTCTTCTTAATATCTTCTGCTTCTGTTAGGTCCATACCGTTTCTGTCCTTTATCGAGCCCATCTTTGCATGAAGTGTTGTCTTCGTATCTCTAATTTTCTTGAAGAGATCTCTAGTCTTTCCCATTCTGTTGTTTTCCTCAATTTCTTTGCATTGGTCGCTGAGGAAGGCTTTCTCATCTCTCCTTGCTATTCTTTGGAACTCTGCATTCGATGGGTACATCTTTCCTTTTCTTCTTTGCTTTTTGCTTCTCTTTTTTTCACAGCTATTTGTAAGGCCTCCTCAAACAGCCATTTTGCTCTTTTGCATTTCTTTTCCATGGGGATGGTCTTGATCCCTGTCTCCTGTACAGTGTAATGAACCTCCATCCATTGTTCATCAGGCACTCTGTCTATCAGATCTAGTCCTTTAAATCTGTTTCTCACTTCCACTGTATAGTCATAAGGGATTTGATTTAGGTCATACCTGAATAGTGATTTTCCCTACTTTCTTCAATTTAAGTCTGAATTTGGCAATAAGGAGTTCATGATTTGAGCCATATCAGCTCCCAGTCTTGTTTTTGCTGACTGTATAGAGCTTCTCCATCTTTGGCTGCAAAGAATATAATCAGTCTGATTTCGGTGTTGACCATCTGGTCCTGTTCATACGTAGAGTCTTTTCTTGTGTTGTTGGAAGAGGGTGTTTGCTATGACCAGTGCATTCTCTTGGCAAAACTCAATTAGCCTTTGCCTTGCTTCATTCTGTACTCCAAGGCCAAATTTGCCTGTTACACCAGGTGTTTCTTGACTTCCTACTCTTGCATTCCAGTCCCTTATAATGAAAAGAACATCTTTTTTGGATATTAATTCTAAAAGGTCTTGTAGGTCTTCATAGAACCGTTCAACTTCAGCTTCTTCAGCGTTACTGGTTCAGGCATAGGCTTGGATTACAGTGATATTGAATGGTTTGCCTTGGAAACGAACAGAGATCATTCTGTCGTTTTTGAGATTGCATCCAAGTACTGCATTTCGGAGTCTTGTTGACCATGATGGCTACTCCATTTCTTCTAAGGGATTCTTGCCCACAGTAGTAGATATAATGGTCATCTGAGTTAAATTCATCCATTCTAGTCCATTTTAGTTCGCTGATTCCTAGAATGTCGACGTTCACTCTTGCCATCTCCTGTTTGACCACTTCCAATTTGCCTTGATTCATGGACCTAACATTCCAGGTTCCTATGCAGTATTGCTCTTTACAGCATCGGACCTTGCTTCTATCACCAGTCACATTGACAACTGGGTATTGTTTTTGCTTTGGCTCCATCCCTTCATTCTTCCTGGAGTTATTTCTCCACTGATCTCCAGTAGCATATTGGGCACTTAATGACCTGGGGAGTTCCTCTTTCAGTATCCTATCGTTTTGCCTTTTCATACTGTTTATGGGGTTCTCAAGGCAAGAATACTGAAGTGGTTTGCCATTCCCTTCTCCAGTGGACCACATTCTGTCAGACCTCTCCACCATGACCCATCGTCTTGGGTGGCCCCACATGTCATGGCTTAGTTTCATTGAGTTAGACAAGGCTGTGGTCCATGTGATCAGATTGGCTAGTTTTCTGTGAGTATGGTTTCAGTGTGTCTGCCCTCTGATGCTCTCTCGGAACACCTACCGTCTTACCAGAGATCAAATTGCCAACATCCACTGGATCATCGAAAAAGCAAGAGAGTTCCAGAAAAACATCTATTTCTGCTTTATTGACTATGCCAAAGCCTTTGACTGTGTGGATCACAATAAACTGTGTAAAATTCTGAAAGGCATGGGAATACCAGACCACCTGACCTGCCTCTTGAGAAACCTATATGCAGGTCAGGAAGCAACAGTTAGAACTGGACATGGAACAACAGATTGGTTCCAAATAGGAAAAGGAGTATTAAAGTGTGTATATTGTCACCCTGCTTATTTAACTTATATGCAGAGTTCATCATGAGAAATGCTGGGCTGGAAGAAGCACAAGCTGGAATCAAGATTGCCGGGAGAAATATCAATAACCTCAGATATGCAGCTGACACCACCCTTATGACAGAAAGTGAAGAGGAACTAAAAAGCCCCTTGATGAAAGTGAAAGAGGAGAGTGAAAAAGTTGGCTTAAAGCTCAACATTCAGAAAACAAAGATCATGGCATCCGGTCCCATCACTTCATGGCAAATAGATGGGGAAACAGTGGAAACAGTAGCTGACTTTATTTTTCTAGGCTCCAAAATCACTGCAGATGGTGACTGCAGCCATGAAATTAAAAGATGCTTACTCCTTGGAAGGAAAGTTATGACCAACCTAGACAGCATATTCAAAAGCAGAGACATTACTTTGCCAACAAAGGTCCATCTAGTCAAGGCTATGGTTTTTCCAGTGGTCATGTATAGATGTGAGAGTTGGACTGTGAAGAAAGCTGAGTGCCGAAGAATCGATGCTTTTGAACCATGGTGTTGGAGAAGACTCTTGAGAGTCCCTTGGACTGAAAGGAGATCCAACCAGTCCATCCTAAAGGATATCAGTCCTGGGTGTTCATTGGAAGGACTGATGCTGAAGCTGAAACTCCAATACGTTGGCCACCTCATGTGAACATTTGACTCACTGGAAAAGACCCTGATGCTGCGAGGGATTGGGGGCAGGAGGAGAAGTGGACGACAGAGGATGAGATGGCTGGATGGCATCACTGACTCGATGGACATGAGTTTGGGTAAACTCTGGGAGTTGGTGATGGACAGGGAGGCCTGGTGTGCTGCGATTTATGGGATGGCAAAGAGTCGGACACAACTGAGCGACTGAACTGAACTTTATCTAGTGACTTTATTATAAACGATTATGTTGCTACATGTTGATTGAGAGTTTCACCAGTGACTCAGTGGTTAAGAATCCACCTGCCACCACAGGAGATGCAGGTTCAATCCCTGGGTGGGAAAGATCGCTTGGAGGAGGAAATGGCAATCCACTTCGGTATTTTTACCTGGAAAATCCATGGATAGAGGACCCTGGAGGGCTTCAGTCCAAGGAGTCGCTAAAGAGTTGGACACGACTGAACAGCTAAATGACAACAACAGATGCATTGATTGGAATGATTTGACTAGAAAAATTACTTGTGCTGATAGGTGTTGTAAGTCTAGGGGAACTGCATACAAGGTGTTGTTTTTTAGATTGTATTTCACATATTTTGTGGTCTAATTGCTAATAATTTGAACCTTTTTGTTTTAACTGACAATTTTTCATAAAAAGAGAATTCCTGTAAAGATTGTTATATTTTCCTTATTCTTTGTGTTTCTTATGAGTTGGCAAGGGACTAATTTTGCATGTGGTCTGTTATTTTTGGAATAAGACTGTTTTTCCTCTCTTCTTTCTCTTCTGGTCTACTTCCCTAACCTTTAACCACTCTGTTAACAGATGTTCATTTTATCCTTCTGCTCTGTCATTTTGAATAACTGTTTTTGAAAAAGGCCACCTTGTAACAGTGACTTAAATTTTCTCATGACAGTGTCATTTAGAATTATATAACTTTTATTCATCATGAGAGTTTTGATCTTTGAAGCACCTTTTGTCTTTTGGGTTGAGTGTATATCTATATATAATAGGGGATGGAGAGCATGCCTGCACTTGTATCTTCCAGACTCCTTAGCTTAATTTTTCATTGGTTGACAGTACCTTGTGAAGCAGATAAAGCAGGTTATCTTTTACTTGAGGGTGGTTTAGTTTAGGGACCCATAGATTTGGGTGCACCTAATAGATTTGAGTTTAAACTGTAGATTTGCCTTTTGATACTGTTGGACAATTTGCTTAACCATCTCAGTCTCAGTTCCTCAACCTTAAAATGGAGACTGATCATATGCTTTTTACCTTGTAGGGCTGAAATAAATGTTAAAGTATATGATTAGTGCCTTTGTACAGTCTGTGGCACATAGGGGATCAAAAATGGAGGCTTAACTGTCAAGATGATGATTTTAGAGGATTGGTTATGTAATTGCATATGATATAGTAGCAGTGTTCGAGCCCAGATCTGGTGCATTGCTGGCAGATTCTTTACCATCTGAGCTATGAGGGAAGCCCCTATAATTTATATGAATAGTTCCTTAAATGAATTATCTGGGAATGAAGCACCTGGTATGAATCAGTGTCAGCATTTCAGTTGAAACACACTCTTAAGAGCTTGGATTTAATTCTTAGCAACCAAAGGGTGCATAGTAGCTGTGGTCTTAGCAGCTGCTTGCCTAGAGCCTGCTAGAGAGACAGCCCTGTGGCAAGTTGTCTGTTTTAAATGAGCAGTCTAGCTGTGCTGCAGCTATGGAGAATGATGGGGAGCTGTTCATATGCCCCACCAGAAGTACTGAGAATCATAGTTGCGTCATTAGTCATTTATTACTTGACAAATCTTTGAGATCTTACTATCTAGCACTATGATATACTCTAGGAATACAGCAGAGGATATCTGCCTTCAAGGAATGTATAGTTACAAAATAGCCAAGTGGTGAGCCAGGAGGCAAACGACTGTAATGTAGTGCAGTGTAATCAGTCCAAGCTTGGCAAAGGGTTGAGAAGGAGCAGAGGTCAAGTCAAGATCGGGGAGGATTTCCTTCACGAGGTGCTGTTTAAGCTGAATGTATAGTGAGAGTAGAGGGTTTACCAAGTTAGGGATGGTATTTTGAAAACTTCATTCCAAGAGTTCAGCATCTTATTTCTGAAAATAGGTTACTCATTGGGCTTGGTTGATATTTCTAGCAGAGAGGTGGGAAATCAAATTTCAGAGATCCTTTCTTTCTCTCAGTATTATGGAGTTTGGGGACTAGATCTACTTTGTGCTCTGGAAGACAGGAGTCCAGGATCACTCTAGGAAGCTGAGGGCCTTCTGTTCTTAGAGTTTTAGAACATTATCAGCAGTGTATGTATTGAGTTTTAAAAATTTTGTTACAGTAAATATTTGTTGACCGAATAGCAGATGGGATTGGCATGATTTAACCCACTCCAGCCTTAAGACTTAATATCTGAGAGGCTCAGAGATTGGGTGAGCTAATAAATAGTATCAAGAGCACTAAGCTTTGGAATCAGGCAACTGGCTTAATAACATTAGTTATTAAGCATAAATAAATGTGAATTCATGTCTTAGCTCTGTCACTTACCCTATGGGATTGGCCAGATAACTTCATGTCTCTGTCTCAATGTCTCTGACATTATTATTTAGTTTCAAAAAAGTCTTGTTGAAGCAGATAGTTCTTCAAGGATGAGGAACCCAAGACTTAGATGAATTACATGCTTATTTTTTTATATGTGTGTTTGTATAACTGTGTGTATGTGTGTGTATATATATATATGTATATATGTATATGGCAGGCTTCCCAGGTCATGCCAGTGGTGGTGCCAGTGGTAAAGAATTTGTCTGCCAGTGAAGGAGACACAAGAGACACGGGTTTGATCTCTGAGTTGGGAAGATCCCCTGGAGAAGGAAATGGCAACCAGCTCCAGTATTCTTGCTTGGGAAATCCCATGGACAGAGGAGTCTGGGGGGCTACAGTCCATGGGGTTGCAGAGTTGGACACGACTGAGTGCATATGCACACACACACACAAACACAGATGCATATGAGGGAGTATTAGTTTTACACTTTGTTTGGGATGAAGGAAGCCTTCCTGGAGAGGTAGCATTTGAGATCAGTGGGCCTTTTTGGCAGATGATATATAGCCACAAAGAGCTCCAGTTCTGTAGATCGGTGGTCTGGCCAGTCCTGGCTTTGCCACTGACTAGTGCTTGATCGCAAATTAGTTATTTCACTCCTTTGGACTATTGTTTCCTCTGTAAAACTGATATGATCATGTTTCCATTAGAGAGTTTTGAGGATTGAATGAAGTAATACATTTAAGATGCTTAACCAAGTGCTTGGCATACATAAAGTTCTTGCTATTATTACTGTGGCATCATCATTAACACTGATAAGGATTGGTGGGGAAGTCTTTTCAGGCAGAGAAAATTTTGTCTTTTCCATTGTCCTGACTTGATAAAATACCGTTTTAATAAATGAGCCTAGTTGTATTTTCCATTTATGAATCACACATTGAATTATTGTGATTTAGATTTTGTGATTTGCAGAATTTGTTGCAAAAAAAACCCCCAAACAAACCAAAAAACCCAACAGAACAGCAGTCACAAGCTCATGGTATTGTATTGCTATCCCTTGAGTTCAGGACTCATTGTCATTAGGTTGGAAGGATAATCTTTTCCTCTTTATATAACTCTGTACTTTACAGAGTACAGCTTCCACAACTGTCAGTCAGTTGATCCTAACAGTAGCCTTGTGAGGCATGTAGGGCAGGTTGGGCAAGAGGATTTCAGGAAGCAGAATCCACAGGACTGGGGAAAGGCCTTTAAGCTGTCAGTGGCCATTCCAGCATTCTGGCCCTGGTCTCCTGACTCACACGCTGCCGCTTTTTCTTTAGTTTCCTGTGAATAGAAGTCGGTCAGCAAACCTGAGTTGTGTTTAGTCACTGACATGTCCTTGTCAGAGTTATTTAATTTGAGTCTTCTGTTTTCCATCTGTCAAATGATGAGACTTTGAACCACACAGGATTATCTGTGATGCTGAATTTACTTTGTGTAATGCTTTATAAGACTTGCTTTGTGCAAACTACTATGTATAAAATAAAGAAGGTCCTGCTGTATCACCCAGGCACTATATTCAGTATCTTGTAATAACCTATAATGAGAATATGAAAAGTATATCAGTTCAGTTCAGTCACTCAGTCGTGTCCGACTCTTTGTGACCCCATGAATCGCAGCACGCCAGGCCTCCCTGTCCATCACCAACTCCCGGAGTTCACCCAGACTCACGTCCATCGAGTCGGTGATGCCATCCAGCCATCTCATCCTCTGTCATCCCCTTCTCCTCCTGCCGCCAATCCCTCCCAGCATCAGAGTCTTTTCCAGTGAGTCAACTCTTTGCATGAGGTGGCCAAAGTACTGGAGTTTCAGCTTTAGCATCATTCCTTCCAAAGAAATCCCAGGGCTGATCTCCTTCAGAATGGACTGGTTGGATCTCCTTGCAGTCCAAGGGACTCTCAAGAGTCTTCTCCAACACCACAGTTCAAAAGCTTCAATTCTTCAGCGCTCAGCCTTCTTCACAGTCCAACTCTCACATCCATACATGACCACAGGAAAAACCATAGCCTTGACTAGACGAACCTTTGTTGGCAAAGTAATGTCTCTGCTTTTGAATATGCTGTCTAGGTTGGTCATAACTTTCCTTCCAAGGAGTAAGCATCTTTTAATTTCATGGCTGCAGTCACCATCTGTAGTGATTTTGCAGCCCAGAAAAATAAAGTCTAACGCTGTTTCCACTGTTTCCCCATCTACTTGCCACGATGTGATGGGATCGGATGCCATGATCTTCGTTTTCTGAATGTTGAGCTTTAAGCCAACTTTTTCACTCTCCACTTTCACTTTCATCAAGAGGCTTTTGAGTTCCTCTTCACTTTCTACCATAAGGGTGGTGTCAGCTGCATATCTGAGGTTATTGATATTTCTCCCGGCAGTCTTGATTGCAGCTTGTGCTTCTTCCAGTCCAGTGTTTCTCATGATGTACTAAATCACCCTGCTGTACACCAGAAATTAACACAACTTTGTAAATCAACTATACTTCAATTAAAAAAAGTTACTTTGTATAATGTTGTAGGGGAATGTGTATTAAGATGCAACTTTATTCATTAATTAGTGTATTTGCCTAGTGATAATGTCAGTAGGAAATATTCCTAATTCAGTGTTGCTTTTTATGTTGTTATCCTGCTTATTTAAGGATAATATCTTTGATAGTGATGTGAAGACTCCATCTTGCAAAAATGTAGGAGATCTGGGAGTGTTTGGATGGATGAATAATAACACTTCACAAAACAACTGAATTCATTTTTCACATCACTACTTGTGTTGCCTTACTTGGTCTTTCCCTTTTGTGTGTCTGTCTCTCTCTGCTTAATATTACTCAGATGGTTGAACGCTTTAAACCTTTTCAGCTAATAACAAAATACATCATTTTAGAAGTTTGAGGTTTGTTTCCCATTGGAAATTTATATGAGGGGATGCTTTTTACATCTGAATATCATTTGTTCATGAGTGTTTATCAGTTATTTATATATTGTCTTTGTGAACCTCTGTCAGAGGTAGGTGAATATATTGTTCTATAAATACCATATTAATTGGAAATTACAAAATGTAGAGTAGAGGTTCAGTTCAGTTCAGTCGCTCAGTTGTATCTGACTGTGACCCCCATGGACTGCAGCATGACAGAGTAGAGGTTAAGTAGAACAAATTATTTTTATACTCTTATTCTTTCTTGAAGTATTAAATATATACATATGCATTTGTTTATTAAGTTGTTGAATTATTATGAAAACCCTAATTTTAAGTTTTCTGATAACTGAGACAATCTGTGTTAAGGAAGAAATTTTGCATTTTACCTGTCTTTTTCTGTATGATAGGTTGGGTAAAATTACTGAGAATAACTTGAAAGTGCTATTTATTAGTAAGAAGACTCTTTTTACTTGGCATCTATATTTTAAGAGGTAGGTGAGCAAGAAGTCATCCTGTGAAAAGTACGGATATTTTCTGTGGGTCATGGACGTTTTTGTTCCCTTTAGTTATGTGGCAAACTAAGAGCACTTACTACATTGCAGTTTCACAAGTGCTGTTGTGCTGAGTATACCATGAGTCAGGGCGTAGTTACGTGACTTAGCCATAGTAATAGAATAACTTAGGATACTGTATCAGAAATTTATATGTTTTATTATCCACATGAGGAAAACAGTTTAATAAATGTTTGCACTTGAGTGGATTTGACTTAGATAAAAAAAAATTATACGCCAATTAGAAAGATCAAAACTCAATTTAGTAAAAAATTTAACATAGGCTAAGAAGCTTTTTTAAAAATTGGATAAGTGCACCGAATTGGGTAATGGATTAGACATAAACCTTGTTTATGACGTGCTCTCATTTGCCAATGGATAGTCTGTTTTTGTATTATTATTTTAAAAATAATTTATCTATTTTTGGCTGGCCTGGGTCTTTATTGCTGCGTGCGTCGTCTTTTCTCTAGTTGCAGCGAGTAGACGCTACTCTGCTACTCGTGGCTTCTCGCTGCAGTGGCTTCCTTGTAGCAGAGACGGGCTCTAGCTGTACGCTTCAGCAGGTGCAGCTGCAGGCTCTAGACTGAGGGTTCAGTAGTTGTGGCGCGTGGGCTTAGTTCCCCTGTGGCATGTGGAGTTTTCCTGGACCAGGAATCAAAACAGTGTCTTCTGCTGTGGTAGGTGGATTCTCATCCACTGTACCACTGAGGGAAGTCCCTGTTTTTGTATTATTTTTTAAAATTTAATAAGCTTCTGTGAACCCACCATCAGAACAAAAGTTAAACCTTAATAACCTACATCTGACTTCATAGGTTCTCCCTATGAAGTCTCCCTTCATTGGTTCTCCCAGCTACCCCTATCCCAGTGCCTTCCCGTGATAGCATTCTCAGCTTGCATTCTGTATTCACCATTCCCTTGTTTCTGGTTTTGTGTATAGCTTTATCATATCTTTATAGATTCTTAGATAGTGTATCTTTTTATTTGGAAAAGATAGTCTATATGTAGCCATTTGGGACATAGTATTTTTACTTAATATTGCATTGCTGAGGTTTATCCATATTGCCATATGTCTCTATAGTTCCTTCACATTGCTGAATAACAATCCAATGCATTAATATACCATAGTGTATTCATTTATTCTTCTGTGAATGGGCATTTTGCATGTTTTCCAGGATTTTGCTTTTTTGCACAGTTTTGCTATGAACATGTTAATGTGCATGTCTTGTCTCTGTATGTGTGTAAGTTTCTCTTTGTGTATACTTAGGAGTCAAATCCCTGAGTATGGGATTATTTGATTTGTGGAAATTATGCAAAACATTTTTTCCCATCTGTCTATAAAAGACTTTATGGATCTATTTCCTTTTCAACACTTAATATTGCCAGACTTAATTTTTACAGCTTTAGTGGATATAAAGTGGTTTTCATTTTTATTGGTCTTGTGGTTTCCCCCCCTTGTGAAAAGGTTATGACTTTTTTCTCCCCCTTCTTCTGTGTTGTCTGTGCTTTTCTTTTGGATTTTAAGTCATCTTTCTATATTTTTGATACTTCTGTTGGATGTATGTTTTCCAGAAGTCTTTCCAGTTTGTAGCTAATTCTTTCAACTTTCTTTGGGGCATTTTTTTTGATGAACAGAAGTTCTAGATTTTAATATACTCATATTTTGTAGTCAGCACTTTTGTGTTTTTAAGGAATCCTCTGCCTTTTTTTCATTTCATATGCCAATATCTGTTCATGTTACAGCTGACATTTAAAGTCCTGAGATTGCAATGATAGAATAACAGTGAAATAATATAGTTTAGAAAAATGAACGCAAAATGAGGAGCATATTAGAATATGTGTGCGTGTGCTCTGTTGTGGCCAACTGTTGTGACCAAGTGATGTGGCCATCATTCCCATCTTCACTCACTATGTTCCATCCAGACTACTATCCTTGCTGTTTCTCGAACAATGCACACAATCCCCACCCTTGAAGCCTAGCTGTTAATAGTTTATCCCTGACATCCACACAATTCCTCTGCTTCTTTAGGTGCCTGCTCAAATGTCACCTCATTATGAGCCCAACTCTGATTATCCTATATAAAATAGCAACCCCTCCTCCAAAACACCTCTGATCCTGTTGTCTCCATATAGGATTTACTACTGGCATTTGATATCTTTACTTTGCTTAATCTTTGTTTTGGACGTATAGAGCAGTTCTGGCACCCAAGGAGAAACGCAAATGAAGTTCTCAAAATATTTTCTCATACACCATCACATTCTATTCTTAAAACAACCCTGAAAATTAGTGAAAAAATACAATGGTATAAATTTTTTTATAAACTTCTAAAATGCTAAAGCACAAATATCCAAAGACGTTAAATGACGTTAAATATTGTCTGTGATCACACATTGTTAGAGCTATCCCTAGAATTTGGGCTGGGTCTCTAGCAATTTTACAATTCATAGTACTACGTCTAAAGAGCAGGTATATATTTAATTTTGCAGAGTGATCTTTAAAAGATCTAGTTCTTTAAATCATGATCAAACATGAAGTAAAGGCTGAAATATATGTGTCACATTACCTATTTATTGTCTTCTCACTAAGCGGCTGTGAGCGGCTGTGATAGAAGGTCATCAGAGTATCTTCAGAATTTACAGATCTTAGGACAACTCTGATCAAAAAACAAAGGGGTGCGGGGGAATGAATGTGCCAGTAAGCAGTATTCTCTGCCCTACTGTGCCCAAGACAGCACACTTTAGTGTAAACTGGCACCTTGGTAATAAACAAGGTTCAGACACTGTCTTTGGTTTTCAAAAGACTTTTTGTTATTCTACAGAACAGAGCATCACAAAGAAACCATATCTGGAGACAGAATGGACAAGAGTATTTCCCTTAGTTAGGTTTGCAAAATGATTTCAGAACCTGCAATCTAGTTATAAATAAGGAGTAATGTTTAAAAAAAAACAACCAATTTTAAAACAAGTCATTTTGTTTTCACCTTAGCAAAATAAACAGTAAGTCTTAAATGTAAAAAACTGCATAAATTCAAGTATTACTTATATCAATATAGAAAAATTTTCATATACAACAGTGCTAAAAATGAAGAAATATATCAGATTCCTCAATAATATAATTTAATTTCCAGCCTTTTGCTAGCACTCATTCTCACTTTCTGGCATACTCTGCCACAGTTGGAAACTGTGTATCTAGGTCAGAAGAGACAAGCAGCTTTTCAGAACAGCTCAATATCTTTGGCACAAGTGTTGATATTATAATTCAACCCTTTCACAAACTCCTTTTAAAATACAACCTGTTGTAAATCACAAGATTAGTACTGCACAGACAATACCGTAGTCTAATATTTATGAAAAGCCAATGGAAAAAATACTAAAATGCTAGATTTAGAAAACTGATGAAAAACATGACACAGGCAACACAGTCTAATTAGTGTAAGAGCAGTGGATTTAGGGTCAGAAGATGTGCCTTCTAATTCCACCTCTGCTACAGTAAGCTGTCCAATTTTAAATAAATTTCAACCTCTCTGAGCCTCAATGCTTTCATTTACAAAAGTAAAAGGGTTAGACTACCCCTAGATTACTTTTTAGGTACCATCTGTTTAAAACATGATTCCATGATAAATCGGAAATCTACAAGTATATTTTATACGACACTGCTTAAATGTATTCCTTAAAAGTATATATTTTCACAGTGTAGTCAAATAGTTCAGATTCATGTTGATATTTGGTAGAAACCAATATAATACTGTAAAGCAATTATCCTTCAATTAAAAATAAATAAAAATAGTGTAGCTAAAACTAAAAAAACATAATTGAAAAATTTGAATGCTGAAAAGCTGATAACATGGAATTATTTCTGGGGGTTGATAATGAAGTGTGGGTTTGTTTTGGGAGAGTGGTTGATATATACTATACAGAGATTAGTGTATATAGTAAAGTATTTACAGATGAAATTAAGTGAAAATCTGGGATCTTCTCTAAAATAATCTAGTTGAGGAGATGAGAGAGAGTGAAGTAAGTAAGGCTGGCCATATGTTAATAATTACTGAAAACTGATGACAGATATTTTCTCTGTATTTCACAGGGTTCTCTCCAGTTGTAGAGGTTTAAACATTTCTGTAATAAGGTTTTTAAACAGGAAAAAAATTATCAAGAATCTAAACAAACAAATTTCAACTTATCTGTAGTAAAATGAGATTGTCATATGTCATATTTTCTTCAGTACAACAAACATGTCTGCTTTAGAGAATCCATGATGTAACTGTGCAAACCAAAGCAGGTAAAATTATAAAAGGATAAAACCAGTGAAGGAAGCAATTTAGTAATAATTGATAGTAAAAAATGTGGAAATACTACAAGCAACAATACTGTTCTGAGAAACTCCAATACATAAAACACAGTAAGATAACAATAATACTCACTACAGCAGTTTTCATAATCACAAAATACTGGAAACCTAAGTGTCCATCAGCAAGAAAATGAAGATATAAGCTATACAGTAAATGAACTACAGTGATACATTTTACCATCTAAATTCAAAACAAGGTTGAGTGAAAAGGTTAAAGTTGCAGAATAATAAGTACAAAATGATGGCTTTTATTTAATCTTCAAAATGTATAAAATATTCCATATAATTTATAGATAGAAACACACACACTTCTTTCAGTATAAACATCCAACACAACACACAAAAAATTCAAGAGTAGTTATCCCTGGGAAAAGAGGGATCAAGGAGGGATATACACACAGTACTTATCTGAGATACTATTTCTTAGAAAAACAATCTGAAGCAAATTTGGCAAAACATTAATATGTAAGAAAAGCTGTGTATGGTAAGTATACAGTTTTTTTTGTTAACATTTTATTTTGTCTGTATGCATGAAATGTAAATTTATTTTGTAAATTCAAAATATTGTTTAAATTTAAAATATTCAGAAACAAAAGGAATCTTGCTTGGTCCTCTTAAACAGGAAAGTACCTTAGCTCTAGCTCTAGCCTTTGGGGAGTAACAACTTTTTCAATTTAAACTAAATACTGACGTTGGACATATGACCCTAGGAAGCTCCCTCATCAAGAAAGATTATAAGTTTTTTTTTTTTTTTTAAGTGGAATGAGACATATTCTTACATAGAGTTTGACTAGGGGAACAACCAAAGACTTTTAAAGTATCAGAGTGTGTAAGCTGAAGCCACTGTCACTGTTAGAAAGGTCCCAAAGCACTGCAGGAGGCAATACTCCTCAGAAACATTCCAATTTTAAATAAAAAGGCAAGTAATACTTGTGTTGGGGTATCTATGGCAAGTCTAAGGTGCTTCCCAACTTTCTCTAACCTGGCAGAACTCAGCCTCCAAATTCTGTCACCCCTGTAGATTTTGTCTTATCAGCTTTTGCTATAGGAAGATCTAGATTTGGCCATAGACATTGTTATGGGAGGGCTTCCCCAAGGGCTCAGTAGTAAAGAACCAGCCCACCAATGTAGGAGACATGGGTTCAATCCCTAGGTTGGGAAGATCCCCTGGAGGAGACATGACAACCCACTCCAGTATTCTTGCCAGGAGAATCCCATGGACAGAGCCCCTTGGGGGCTACAGTCCATGGCATGGGTCACAAACAGTTGGGGGGGGGGGGTGAGACCAAGAAGTTAATGGGAATCAGATTATTGGAGATTTGTAGGCCATTATTAGGTGTTTGGGGCTTCCC